>NC_139349.1:112876613-113014113 GCF_055883805.1 Amblyomma maculatum | reverse complement strand
AGGAAAAGGCGTGCCGATTCAACATCCAGTGTCAACTGCTTTCCTGTACTTAGGAAACCACCATGCTGACAAACCAAGCAGGGTGCGCATTTGAACACGTGATTAAAAACAGTTTCGGCACACATCATTGAGCGCTTTTCGCCTAACTGCTCTGCTTTTGTGTCGCAATCGAGTCAAGAGCTTAGCGGCTTATAAAAAGCTACCGCGAGCTGAAGGCATCGTCGGTTTGTAACGAATACAAAATTGGTTCATTATCAATAAATTTCTTGAAGCCTATGCCTAAATGGTTTTGTATACTAGTTATTCGTTTGTTTTGCACCCCCTCCAGTAATAGCCTCGCCAGGCTGCGGTATGTATGTATGTATGTATGTATGTATGTATGTATGTATGTATGTATGTATGTATGTATGTATGTATGTATGTATGTATGTATGTATGTATGTATGTATGTATGTATGTATGTATGTATGTATGTATGTATGTATGTATGTATGTATGTATGTATGTATGTATGTATGTATGTATGTATGTATGTATGTATGTATGTATGTATGTATGTATGTATGTATGTATGTATGTATGTATGTATGTATGTATGTATGTATGTATGTATGTATGTATGTATGCATGCATGCATGTATGCATGTATGGACGGATGGACGGACGGACGGATGGACGGATGGATGGACGGACGGATGGACGGATGGACGGACGGACGGATGGATGGATGGATGGATGGATGGATGGATGGATGGATGGATGGATGGATGGATGGATGGATGGATGGATGGATGGATGGATGGATGGATAACTTAAAAATCAAATATTGACTAAATAATTGAACACTGTGCAAAATGGATGGATGGACGGATGGATGGACGGATGGATGGATGGATGGATGGATGGATGGATGGATGGATGGATGGATGGATGGATGGATGGATGGATGGATGGATGGATGGATGGATGGATGGATGGATGGATGGATGGATGGATAACTTAAAGATCAAATATTGACTAAATAATTAAACACTGTGCAAATAGGTTAGGGGAGACACATTCTGCTGTTTTGGACGTCACAAGCACGTGTATAGTACGCGTGTCAGCGGGATAGGACTAAAGGAGCAGCGAGGCCTCGGGAGATTCAGACGATTGTTTAAGTGCTTGTGCCAGCGGGATCTTTTTTTTCTTCTACTGCATAATTCATTTGAGTAAGGTGACGTTGTACCAGATCTTTTTTTATGTATCCTCCTTTTTCTCTGCTGCAGATCATGTAAATATCAAGATTGCAGCCTACATCACGGCTGTTGTGCTGAGCACAAGGCAAGCTTTACGTGAGAACATCTCTCTCGCGGGACAAAATAAATAAATTTCACGGGTGTAAAACTGGTCTAAAATTGTACTGCTCTCATATTCTAAACCAACTAAATTTGTAGAATAAATTTTTTGTTGTATCTACTTTTTGAACTTGTTTTGACGACGTCAGCGGGATGTTCTGCTATAGTCCACGTTTGTTTTAATGATTCCTAGAAGACCTATTCTGATCATTGTTTTGAGTCGGACGTTACATGAGCTATATGATCGATTTAAGATGCTGCAGAGCTGAAAACTAAAATTTCCCACCCACTCTCTAGCCGTTAGTTGTGCCCTGGCTAACTGCTTTGAATACGTCTTTTATCTGACTTCGTGCTGTGCCAGGGCAGTGCTGCATTTATAATAAATAAATAAATAAATAAATAAATAAATAAATAAATAAATAAATAAATAAATAAATAAATAAATAAATAAATATTTATTTCATGTGCGCAGGAACAACCATGTGGTCTTCGTGCTGCAATAATAATAATAATAATAATAATAATAATAATAATAATAATAATAATAATAATAATAATAATAATAATAATAATAATAATAATAATAATAATAATAATAATAATAATAATAATAATAATAATAATAATAATAATAATAATAATAATCAATCAATCAATCAATCAATTAATCTTTCTTTAATGTGCGCAGGAACAACCATGTGGTCTTTGTGCTGCAGCACAAAAAAAAAAATGAAAAAGCACGAAGATGTTTACACACACAGAGAGAAAAAAAAAAAAAAAAGAAATAAATAATACATGAAATGAAACTGAGACGAAAAGTATCGCGGAAATTAAGCAAACAATGAGTATCATCACTTATATACACAGTGAGAGAATTTTTTAGCACACCAGGAAATAAAGAAAAAAAAAAAAAAGAACGGTAGGTAGAAGAGAAAAAAAAAAAACAGATGACTGACATTGATTATAGTAATATAGAAATATACATAAAATAAACAACCATTCCAGGCGCAACAAGTGCATGGTACTTAAAACACAGGCTAGAAATACAGAATAATACAATAAAGAAGTAAAATTGAACAAGGGACAGTAAGATTCGAATATAAAGTTTAAAGTTGAAATATAAGCAAGAAACGGATAAAAAGTAGTTCAAGATACAGACAGCATTGAACAGGAGAAAAAGCAAAAAGTGAAGTAAATACAATTTAAGGCTAGAAAGTGGGAGTTATATGTGATAAAGTACTATTTAGAATACAACGCTACGAACATCCAATGTAAATGAACAGAGCGAGTTTTGGAAGATGTCAAGGTGAGGACAAAAAGAGTTAAATAACCACTGCATCCTGTCCAGAGGGGAGTGGGAATGAAGAGGAGAAACCTGAAATGGTCTGAATTCCCTCATGCTCTTTCGCGGAACGCGCAGTAGGATGTACTCTAAGAGCTGAGGGCACATAATGTGGCCATGAAGGAGTTTGTACAGAAATATGATATCAAGTCTGATACGACGGCAGTGAAGGGAAGGAAGATTCAGTTGGGCGCTCCTGGTGGAGCGAGAGGGGGAAGTTGCGAAAGGAAAGCGATAATGAAATATCCGTAAAAATTTTTTTTGTACTCTGTCAACCTTGTCCAAGTTCGATTTGCAAGTGCCATTCCAAACAACCGACGCATACTCCAAGACCGGGAGGCATATGGACAGGTACAGTTTTAGGAACGGAAGTGGAGTATGGAACTCTCTCGAAAGTCTGCAAACGAATCCGAGTGTGCGCATAGCCCGCTGAGCAATGCGTTTAGTGTGAGAGGAGAAGCTGAGGGTGCGGTCAAAAAGTACACCAAGGTCATTAATTTCATCAACCCTATCCAACAGCACAGAATTGACGGAATAATGGTAGAGAAAGCTATGTGTTTTACGAGTAAAGGACACAACCCTAGTTTTGGAAGAATTGAGGGTAAGTCGATTCATCGCACACCAATCAGAAAAAGCAGATATGTCCGATTGCAACAACACGCAATCTTGAAAAGAATGTATTACCTTGAATATTTTTATATCATCAGCATAAAGAAGAAACGAGGAGTTCTTTATCGCCGAGGAAAAATCATTAATAAAAACGGAGAAGAGAAGCGGGCCTAGTACTGAACCTTGAGGAACTCCACTCGTTGCAGGGTAAACGAAAGAAGTCTGTCCATTGACACTGACAAAGCAGAAGCGATCAAGGAGATAGTTGCGTAGGAGGGCTACGAGAGAGACTTCAACGCCAGAGAGTAGAAGTTTTTCAAGAAGTAGTGAGTGAGTAACAACGTCGAAAGCTTTGCTCATATCACAGTACACAGTGTCAACCTGACCCCTCTGAAGGACTGCTGCAGAGGCATACGTCATAAACGTGACTAGGTTGGTGGAAGTAGAGCGACCCGACATGAAGCCATGTTGATTCGGTACTATGATATGTTTGAGATGGAAGGAAAGTACGCTGTGCAAAGCTAATTCGAAAAGCTTAGAGGTTGCACATAGAAGAGAAATCGGACGATAATTGGAAACATCAGTTTTGTTTCCAGACTTGAAGACAGGAAACACGCGTGCCATTTTCCACACGCGAGGAAAGGCAGCATTTTTTAAACAGTTATTAAATATGGCAGTCAGTACTGGTACGAAGATATAACTGAAGGCTTTTATTATGGCAGCTGGAATGCCATCAGGTCCAGGAGACAAAGATGGTCTCAGACGCCTAAGACTCTCAGTTATCAACTCCTCGTCAAAGAGAATGGAATTAGATAGTGCACCAGATGGGAGGCAAACGGAATCACAATGTGGATGTTTGTAAACGGAGGAAAAATGTTGTGCAAAACTGTCGGCAACATCCCGAATTTCCGAACCCTGAGAGTCAACTAAGCTGATACTTAAATCTGATTTAATGGAACGCTTGCGAACGTAACGCCAGAACTGACTAGGACGATTTGAGGCATACCTCTCTAAAGACTCAAGATAGGAGTCGTAGTCCCGCTTGTATAAGCGTTTGCAAAGAGAACGCACACGGCGAAACTCATCTGCCCAATTGTGAAACCCAGAGCGTTTCGCTTTACGATGGGCCCGTTCCTTGAGCTTTAACGCCGTTATTAGTTCCCTTGAAAACCAGGAAGGGAACTTCCTACGCGTAGGAGTATGCAAAGGTATGTACCGACGCATACCATCAAGAACTATTTCTGTAAAGCGACTGACTTGTCCATCTGAATCATTAATGTCATTTAAAAGGGACCAGTCGACGGAAGAGAAGAAATTGAAAAGACCGACATAATCACCACGTGCATACGCGAAACGGGGCGAATTCCCCACCCGATCTGAGTTAGTAGAAGGTGAGGCAGAGACAGCAGTAGTAACTAGAAGCGGAGGGTGAAATTTGTCACAGCGAGTCAGCGGTATGTCCGAACTCGAGACTCGAACACTTTCAAAATTCGATAGACAGATGTCAAGAATATTACCGCAACAGTTTTCAATGAAATTGTGTTGCTGCAAAGAGTTAAAGGCTATGAAATCAAGTAGAGCGTTACACTTACTTAATATGTAATGATTGTTGTGAGAAGAAATAAGTGAGTTCCAGTTGATACCAGGAGTATTAAAATCACCTAAAATAAGAAGTTTGTGTTTGCTATGACGGGTTATAACATGTTCGATTGAGAGCAGAACATCATCATAGGCTGAAGGAGGTAGATTCGGAGGAATGTAGAAAGCTGCAAGTAAAAGTTTTTCATGTCGATTTAAAGTGAGCTCGAGCCACACACATTCTTCAACAGTTTCCAGATCGGAACGTCGAACACACTTCACAAAACTGTCAATAGCAATGAGCACTCCACCTCCTCTTGATTTGGGACCTGTTTCAGGGCGGTCGCTACGAAAAACAGAGTAATTATTTGGAAAGAAATCATTGGAAGGAATATCACTTGACAGCCAGGTTTCGGTAACCACAACAGCGGTATAACAAGAGGACAAGACGCTAGAGAAAAATTCTGATCCCTTAGTCCGAAGACCTCGGGCGTTTTGATAATAGATATCCAAATTAGGGGCCACTGCAATTTTGCGTCAGTTCAGAGGGATGAAGCATATCGTCGTAAAGCTTCCCACGAAAGTCCTTGTATATGCAACCCATCGGCCACATCGAAGGCTCAACAAGCTTACTGTAGGATTCTTCATCAACTTCAATATGGAAGGACGAGTAGGAGTCGTACCTTGTTTTCAGCTGCCGGCAGGAAATGGGGGTAATATTCACTGATTTTAGATGGTTGGTAAGGTCTACCGATGTAGTATCGGGACTGAGTTTAGAGACGAAAATAGTCTTCGGACGCTTCTTTTGGTAAATGGCAACGTTCAGGACAGATGAGCTCGATGCGCCAGTAATGGCTCGACTTCGGTGCTTCTTCATCTCACTGGGTAAGTCAACCGCACGGCGAGGAGCAGAGGCAGAAGATGAACAGGGAATATCTCCAGGAGTCATCCCTCGATGAAGAGCGGCGGAGTAGTCGACAGATGGCTGCTCCTCACGGGTAGGATTGCCCACGGAGACAACGAGAGGACGCTCGACGAGAGGACGCTCACACTGCGAAGCAGCGCACCGCACAAGCTCCTGGCGTAGGCCGCGAACATCGGCACGTAAAGAGGCGATAACCTCGGCTTGTTGTACGAAAGCCCGCGAGTTCTCTACACGAAGGCGCTCGTTCTCTTCCCGTAGCTGGGCAACCTCATCGCTCAGAAAAGAGATTCCCTCAAGCGCGTCGAGGAGGAGAGCCCGTAGCGAGGCAAACTCACCGCCATGTTCGCCGGTCGCGGCTGAAGGGGGAAAACCGGTCGGGTGGCTGGGCAGGAGCGGGGCACCAGGGACTCTAGCACCACCGTCGCTAAGACTAACACCGTCAGACGACGACGACGCACACAAATTACACAAGAATGGCCGAGAGCCGGACTTCAGAAGTTGCAGCTCGTCATCCGCCCAGGTGACGCACTTCGTGTGAACACGTTTCGCACAGTCGGCACATCGTAAAAACTGCTGCTTGCCAAAAAACGGGCGGGAGCACAGCGCACATGCGTCCTTACTGGGCGCCATAATAATCTCTGAGTGCTTACTTCACCCGCACAGAATTTCCCATGTAAACATTCGGAGCAACGCACCGAAAATGTTCGCAAAAACCAGGTCCTGCCTCATGTTGTCCAAGGAAAGTGTAGAGGTGATCAATTTGATTTGTGCGCAGGAAAGGCAGAAGCATGCACCTTTTGAACTCCGCCTATGCAGTAATGAGCAGCACATTGTACACTAACATTATATACGAGTTTTTGTTGCATCAGAGTCAGCCCCTTCTCCTCTATTATAACAAGCTATTTCTTACTATCCATTTCGCCACTTGTCAAACATTCAAGGTGGCTCTTCCTTGTACCATTCGTGATATGTGGCAGGTGGCAGACAAACGCTTGTGACACAGTGGCGGACAGTTTTGGCCTTCGTGGCACTCAATCCTTTCGCATTAAAAATTACGTGGTTTCATAAGATATCTCTCAAGAGGTGAACGGTGAAAGACTTGTAGTAGTAGTAGTAGTAGTGTGGTAAGAGTAGAAGTAGTAGTAGTGGTAGTAGTAATTCTGGTCATCACTACTCATTAGTAAGCGTTTGAGTCATTTCTAATCATTTGTAGTTGTTACAAATCGTCGTTAGACATAGTCATTACAAGTCATTGGTCGTCAGTTTAGTCATTACTACCCATTACTAAGCATTTTAGTAATTTCTAATCAATTGTAGTCGTTACAAGTCATCAGACATATTGGTCATTACAAGTCATTGGTAGTCATTTTAGTCATTACTACTCATACAAAACATTTTAGTCCTTTCTGATAAATTGCAGTCTTTACAAGTCGTCTTAGATATATTGGTCATTACACATCCTTAGTAGTCATTACAAGTCGTTGGTAGGTCATTTTAGTCATTACTAGTCACTACTATGCATTTTTAGTCATCTCTAATCAGTTTTAGTAGGCACAAGTCGTCTTTAGACATATTGGCCATTACAAGTCATTATTAGTCATTCCAAGTTATTAGTAAGTCATTTTAGTCATCTCTAATCAGTTTTAGTAGGCGCAAGTCGTCTTTAGACATATTGGCCATTACAAGTCATTATTAGTCATTCCAAGTTATTAGTAAGTCATTTTAGTCATCTCTAATCAGTTTTAGTAGGCGCAAGTCGTCTTTAGACATATTGGCCATTACAAGTCATTATTAGTCATTCCAAGTCATTAGTAAGTCATTTTAGTCATCACTAGTCTTTACTAAGCATTTTAGTCATCATTTAGTCTTTACAAGTCGTTTTTAGACATATGAGGCATTACACGTCATTAGTAGTCATAAGTAATTATAACCTTTACCAATCTCTATTATACCTATAGATCACTAACTATCCCTATCAATAATATTTCCTTCTTTAATCTGCCTTTAATCTGTCTTCACACAGCGAACATTTCCTGATGATACGTCCGGTGGTCACGTCCGCCGGTTACTTTCTGCCGTCGCACCATGAGCCTGGAGAGGCTTTCGCCTTAAAATACAGAAGAAAGCACAGTGCACCCGCCGATTTCAACTTGACCGTTTAATGACGCAAATTAAGAGCACGTTTGCATTGCACTTGCGAATGTGACGCAAAGGGCAGGCCGAATTTCTTTCACTCCAAAGGCCCCAAATAAGTTCAATGACGTGAGCATCGTTAGTAGGTCTCTTCAACGACGGAACATATATACCTGCTTAGCAGTAGCTGCAGTATTTCTGTTGTTTTTTGTTTTTGTTTTTTCATACTAAGCTGATGCTGAGCAAAGCATCGCGCGCCTTGTTTATTACCCAGCGCTGCCAAACAAGGAAAGGCCGACAGTTGCGCACGGGCCCACTTTCAGGCGTCAATGACAGAAGCATCGAAAAAGACTGAAGCGAAGATGTCAGAGGCTTAGCACGAAGCAGCGCTCACCGACGCACGTCATTCACGCGACGGTCTCAAACGAAGCGTCTTTTCTCCTTCTAGGCTAAACAACAGCGACGCGGACATTTTCTGCGCGTGCATAACCGAATAACGGTGAAACCGGCTGCCTGTCAGGCGCGCTTCACGCGTCGCCGTTTTTATTGTTTAGTTCGCACATACATTTCAGACGTGAAGCGCGCCTGAAGCAACTGAGGGCTCGCTCTCCTTGGCCCCTGAAGAAAGAGGAAAAAAGAAGACGAGAGAGCCACGCGAACCGGCCATGAGCGCGTCTGCCTCGTTGTTTGTTGGCCGCTCGCCTGGGATACGCAGTCGCCTTCGCTGTGCTGGGGCTAATATGCGCTGCCGGAAAGCCGTCTTGGCGGCAGCGACGACCGCGCGCTAAGGGCCCGCGCTTGTCAGCGAGCGGCCCGCTTTGAATGACGAATAGCTCCCCGAGAACGCGCGGCGATATCCGGACGCCTGTGGACGTCCTTCGATCCGACTTGTGTTGCTGCTGCGGTTGCTGCTTCTTCTCCTCCGGCTGGGATGACGGGAGCCACCGCCGCTTGTTGCGTGATTGGCCTGATTGTCGGGACAGGCGCGGACGCGTTCCCCCTGCGAGGAAGAGAAGGCACGTGCGCACGGGGAGCGAATGTCGCTGTTCTTACGTGTGCACTTGGGGTGGGTACGGGGGCAATGCTATCGCGGAGGTGGTCCTCCAGTTTGTTTTTATCGCAGTTGTTTCCCTTGTTTGGTGTTGTTTCGCTCGGCCCTGAAAAGAGCAGGCTTTGCTCGGACTTGGTTTAGGAAGTGTGCGGCAGGAGTATACTAGCTTCTCCTTTGCAGAACTCTGGACCATATTTGTTTCTGCGACACACGGACGATGTGGACGATGTCCAGCGCTCTGTACAGGGATGACTGTGACGTAATTTGCTTCCTTAGGCCTCGGTGTCTTTCCTGCTCAGAACTTGTGAGCTAATCCTACCGCAGTAGGATTAACTCTATGTTTCCATCATTCCATGTTTTCATGATTTGCTTTCCTGAGTCCATATTTACTGCTATTCAGTTTTCATGTTTTGTGGTTTCAGGTAACGCGCCTGTTGGATTGCTTACTTCTTCTTTTTTTTTTTTTTTTTTTGCATTTTAACTTTGTAGCCCTTGTTCTTATTGAAATACGAAAACGTTATCTTGTTGATAAACAATTCTCAGTTTGCGCTTCATCTTGTCTGTGCGCGGTTTGTTCTGTTCTGTTAAAAAATTCAGCGCCTCAAAAGCAGCATATACAACCAATTAGGCCCGATCTCACTCTGTTTCCAGGAGCATTGTCACAACGTATCTATAGGCCAGGTGGGTTTCTCGATTCACACTGCAGAAAATGCAAGTTGGGTGATAACAGTGTAGATGAACATGAAAATACGTGAAGCCAAGTTCCCACGTGTCAGCCCTTCTACCAAGACTGCATTGTGATTTCCAAAACCAAGATGTAAACCGACTCTGGATATTAGGGAAGCCCAAATGATACATTGCTTGGGTGGTTCTTGCGTGTCAAAGCTATCGATCGCTCTTTGTACCTTTGCCAGCGCTTGAATGTACCGCCTGCCGCGCATGCGTGATATTGGTCGTACTAACACTGCGTATTTCTGGCCGAGGTTCTAAATAAACTGTTGTAAGTCAGCGCTCATGTGTCTCGTCGTTCCTTTCCTTACGCATCCGTCCATGGGGCGCTGCTCATACCACACAACACAGGTATGTCCAAACTGCCACGTTAGTGATACTGAGGACTGACCCACGAAAGCAGAGGGAATTGTCCCTATTCTCCTCCATAACTTGGAGTGTTGATAATCAGGAAATCAGCATAATAATTTGAGGCTTAAAATGTAGTTTATTCAAATGGCTTAACGATGATAAAAATCACCGGAACAACGAAAGACAATAACTGCAAACAGGAACGCGATTCGACAAAAAGAATGCTGAGTCGTCTCCATTTGCGCATTAAATCATTTCAGCTCTTCACTTCTGTGATTATTGTAGAGCGCATTTAATGCCTACTTCGTTTTCCAACTCACGGGTCAAGCGAGGATGCGCGTCATATATGTCTTAGAATGACTCTTGACAGGCCACCAAGCGAGGACTGTAAACTGATACTCTCTACACAAACGGACAAGGAAAGTGAGCAACAAATTTCAAAAGGAAGAGCGCAGGCGTTTACATCATCTTCTGCGCTTACAACCGATAGCATGCAGATGCCTGCTATGGTTTGCTCGAATAATAAGCGCCCGCACGAAGTATAACACTGGCAGTCTTAAAAACAACATAATTGTAATGCTCTAATGTCCAACAGGCATAAAAAGGTAGATCCAATCAATGTGCGTGATCCTACCATTTCAAAGAATCTCCAAAAGCATCAATTAGCATTACGAACGTTGCTCTTTCGCACCAATGTTCTATGCATAGACGAAAACTAAATTGTTAGTGGGAGTTTTGGGCAGCAGTCTACTTCAACTAATTTACCACGAGGTGCTGCGTGACAGCAAAATAACGCCTTCAGGTCTTCTTAAGAAAAGATAAAGAAATACATAGCGGTAGCGTGGCTCAATCTCAGCACTTTCTCCCGTGTGCTATAGCGCTAGACCACCTAAATGCTGCTCATACTTATATTTTTTTTCACAATCACAGCACGACGTATACGTACGAGTGGACGCATTGCACCATAGCGCTACAATAAAAACTTGGGCAGCTGTACTGCGGAAAGTCCGATTGTGAATTTGAGAGCAAAATTTACCCTTTGCTTTGGCGAAACTCGACAATGAGCAAGGAAAAGCCCAGCGCCCGCATTATTTAATGACTCTGAATTAAAAAGAAAAGCGATTGGAACTATAAATTCTTCAAAAATCGTGTTCTTTTTTTTTTTTTTTCTGGCCAAAGAGTCCTAAAATTTTGGAATTCCTAGAGATGCTTATTTTTCAAATTTTAAATTGCCTTGACACAAAGTTAGGCGAAGTATAGAGACGCGTCACCCTCTTCGAGGTGCGCGGCAGTTCACTTGAAACGCAAAGCCTGTGAAAAAATATCGTAATTTTTTGTACGTTAGTAATACTAAATTCAATGCGACTAGGCCCGAAAGCTCAGCAGCGTGAGCTACAAGTTGCCCTTATTTCCAGATTGTGTTTGCTTTAAGCTTGTATATCAATCAGGAGGTAGCCTTTCACTTTCTATTTACTTTTTTCTTTTTAACTAAGAATGATACTATTCTGCACCTAAGAGAACGCGGTATTATAGAGCAGAATAGGCCGAATGAATTGAACTAGTTTTACTGGGATGGCCAACCAACCAACACCTTGACAATGCCCTTGGCAATGTTCTTGGCGCGATAAGGACGCCGCGCCCCTTATTATCAGCCTTGGAGCGTTGCTTTGCATTGCTTCGCGCCCTTCTGACTATCCGTTTCGAGCTCGTAGCAGAGTACACTTCCGGCAGATGCCAATGATACACATCGCCCTATTTGACGGCCTTTTTTGATTCGCATTTATTGCAGCTTCGCATTTCCTTCCGGTTTGAAATGCTGATAGCCCTAACTCTGACTTCGGAGAGTTGCGATGTCCTGACCGTGAGCTCACCGAATTTGAAATAAACTTGACTCATTGCCATCCGCATTGCTCTTTATAGTCGTATATACGACAGCTTCGGTAGTTTTGTTACAAGACTTTGTTTTCGCATTGAAGGCATTCAAGAAGGCCCTTGTTGGCAAAAGCACCTGCTTCCAACTTTCAATAACGTCCTCCTCTTCTTCACATCCACACGTTTCAAAGAATTAATCAGCACTTTCTCTTGTTCTTTGCGGCCGCCATTACAACGTGCGCTCTTAGAAAATAAGGTGGTAAAAAGGGAGTAACGGCTGCCGTTACTACCTTTTTTGAACCGTTATTGCACTACCTCCTTACGACCTTGTTGCTACCCCTAGGAAAACTGGATAGTACAGTGGTAGTAACTTCGGCTGTTACTACGTTTTTTGACTGCAGCTACCTTTATACGACCTCATTACTACCTTATTGGGAGCAAGGTTAGTCAATCGGCCTTAAGTGTTGCTACCATGATCAGAAAATGTCTGTTGCTCTACACGATAGGAATATTCAAAATGTACACAGCTGCAAAACTCCTGATGGCGTTGCTACTCTATTTCGTTTCTTTTTTTTTTATGATACAAATGGCTTCTTAAATGGCAGCGAGATCTGAAAAAATGCGAGTGCTACTCCCATTATTTGAGATAACGTAGTATACACGCGGCACCTAGGGATCTCATTGTTTTCTTCATGCGTCAATCTTTTTTTTTTTTTTTTTTTTTTGCGCAGAGCCATCCACGCACACGTTTAAAAGCACCATCGAAAGCCCTATAACCAGAACGGAGACTAATCCGCTTAACCATTGCCTTCAAAGACAGTACATAACAAGACCTTGCCTTCATGACGGAGGAAGATGCGTGCTCTTTTCTACCCCGTGACACGTAGGCAGCTGCATTTCAGGGTCATCAATTGTATTTTTACCTTCAGCGGGACTGGTAGGTATGTCTCTTTCTTTTCTTTTTTTTTCTGATACACTCTGTGCTAAGCTTTTATGTGTGATATATGCAGTTTCGTGGGTGAGACTTGGGCAGCGCGAAAGAATGAAGCCTAGTCTCCCCAGTGCGCCTCTTTTTATTTTTTTTTTTCGCCACATTTTATCGTCTGCAACTTTCTTCATGGTGGTAGTATATTCTTGATGACAGCGAGAATTCCGATGCTAAATTACTACGAAAAATACCGCGGACCAGCATATTCATCATTTGTAACCGCCCTCCATTTCAAACCATTAGCTAATACAGGGAGCTGAGCGAGGTAAACATATTATTCCTTGTATGCTCACTTCAATTTCATGTTTTCTTATTCCCCTCTCTTCGAGCTATAAAGAAATTCATTAAATAAACAGTGAAACCCTACCCTGCGTGCACGGTTTGTTTCGCCGTTGAGCCGGAATAGACCCTAACCTAATCTTTCAACTAGTGGCAGTCATTTTAGATCCTGTGTGCGCATGTTTGTTTTTGTTATTTTTTATTATTACTCAGCGACCAGTGGGGAGCTGTTTTAACTCAGCCGAAGCAAGAGTTTACGACCGTGGGAAAGGCGCTCCCACTGGCCACCGCCTGTCAGGGAACCGGTTCGCGTCATGCTGAAGACGTCATTAGTTATCCGGCAAGTGGTCCATTTTATACATTTCGCCTCCGCATCTTCCCAGCGTGGGAATATAGCCCATAGAGGAGTGTATTTCTTTTTCGGTGATCTTCCTGACCGAGATATCGAACACAACTCCGATTAGCCGCAGACACCCATAATTGCTCTCGTATCTCATCCCGGCTAATACGTCCAGGCGAGCACCCAACAGCCCGACTGGCTGTCCTTTCACTGTATCACTTCCCAAATGTCACTGCTCTGCCGACTCTAGAAAGCCGTCCATCTAGTTTTAGGGCTTTCGCGGCGAAGACGTTCCCATCTCGCGGACAAGAAAACAACTTTCGGCTACCGTAAACAGGCCTGTGCAGGAACCGGCAAAGGAAGCAGGCTTTTGACCTTTCCTTCGTTTCACTTGGCCTTCCTAATTGCTCTTTTTTCTTTCTCTCTGCATCTTTTTTTTTTGTTTACTTTGTTTGTGATAGTCTTTAAAAAGCGGCAGTTAAAAGATCTCGTTCGCGGCGCCGGCCGGAACAGGTCTCATCCGCAGTCGGAGCACGCTCGCATCTGCTTCGGTGGGAACCCTCCGTCGTCAGTGCGCGCGGACTCGCGGACTTAGCCGTGGCAAGCCCGTTCGAAAAGGAACCAGTCTCTGATGAGGAGGAGAGATAGCACGGAGGAGCGGGATGGGATGCGCGTCGAGTTGGAGCGACACCAAACTGGCTTCCCACTCGGAAATTATCGAAGAGGTGGTTCCGTGTTTGCGTACGTACCTAACGCTCCGCTCATTTATAATGCTGTTATCGCAATATTTAGCGCTTAAGACAGCTAAAAAGGCAGGGAAAGAAATCAAGTTGCCGCCGAGAACAATGCAATCTAAATGCACAAATGTGGTGACAACTAAACACGGACGCAATGCAAATGAGGATTTCGTTACTTAACTAAAGTCCCGCAATTGAGCCACAAACCGTATAAACGGGAGATTAGTTTTCAGACTTTTCGCACCCAAAAACTTCGTAATCATATCACCAGAAGAGCTTATCGTGCTTCAGAAGTGCTTCACTAATCCCCCTAATCAGACGAAACTAAACTAACACCGCTAAATGGTGATGGGAATGCGTCTTAGGCTTACTTGTTTCTTGCTCACACGGGAGTTGCGTGCACTGCCGTTTATGCTACCATGAAAATAATAAAAACTAAGGCTCTTTTAGATAATTAGATTTCGCAACGAAAATTCGCAGTCGACATGATTAAAGCGCTCTCTAATGAAACTGGCAGGCCGGCCTGTTTCGTCATGTATACGTAATTGAGGCAGCATCACTAGCCTTATTGAGCGGCCTGACATTACAACGTGGATCTATAGACAATGGCAGTGTACGTCTTGATGAAGCGAGCTGGTTCTGTATTTTGTTGTTTTTATAGTTTCGGGAAGTTGTATCTTAGAACAGAGGATTGCTAAAACTGCGGTGTGAATATGCTCTCCTAAAAGGCGGTTAAATAATATTTTAGTTTCAAACGTTGCCGCGCAGTCACTTCCCTCGAAGGGCTTTCTACGAATCCCCTTCAAACCAAGCAACCATGATTCCAAACGCGCTTGTCTAGAAACCGTGGGCTTTCAAAGATGTTCTTTGTACCAAAGAAAAGGAAGAATTTTGTGTGCCTTCTTCTCTCCTTTGTTCTCGCCGAGTAAAAAAGGTCGTGAAGAGGATTACCTGCTATAGATTCATTTTTCATCGCATCCGCTGCGCCCTGCTTTGAGGATATCGAAGTTATTGACGCCTTGCTTAGAGCTGCATTCTCTTTAAGGCTCTGCTGCCCTCTAAGGTCTCGAAAGTAGGTCGGCACGTGTGGACTTCACGAAAAGCCGAAGAATCAATGCGCTTGTCCTTTCGGCGAGGGAAGATGCTTCAAAGAAAAAAAGAAAAACATGCGAAGGTAAAGTCGGAGAAGAGAGCGGCAAGAGATTTGTAACTTCCGCAGAGTGCATTATCAAACTTGTAGAAGGTACACATTGCGTTTCTTTAAGTTAGCTTTCAAAAGAGACGTTCAGGGGGGAATAGCTGCAGAAACCGATCTCTCCTTTATACTCTTGGCAGGCTATAAAAGACGGATAGAGTGGCTATTTCTCTGAATAGGAAACAGGTTTGAAATCATCGCCTTGGATAAATTTACTAATGCTTTTAACTATTACCTTACCTCGTTTGCAAAAATGTATTGCGCCAGCACAGCGAGCCTGTCGAGCTGCAGCTCTGTGCCGGCCTTATCTACAGCCTCAAGGGACTCAGAGAGAACCTAGCTAAAATGGAACGTCATATTCATGATATCGAGTTTCCAGCAAAGTTTTAACAACTGTGCCTGTCAGCGTCATGCAAGTGCTTTAACTCCTACTGGAAAGTAATTATTCATAATCGCCACGGATAAAAACGCATTGTCTTTTTATCTTCATGAAAGAATGAAGCTTGCGTAACATGGCTGCATGATATAAGGCTGTTTCGAAATATATGCACAGCGCCCGAAATATACAGTAGCTAGATATGCGATGACGTCAACTCATTACCGCGGCTATCGCCTGCAACGTCTCTGTATACTCCGCGACAGCTGCAGGCATTTCCTTGTCTGCTGTCTGGTGAGTGGCCTTTTAAGCAGTGTAATTCAAAGGGGATTTATAAAGAAGGCTAATTATTGGCACCCGCAGTTAAATGGCGTGAAAGAGATGTGTTTTTTAAATCTCTCGAAGCCATTCGTTCACGAGTGGGAGCCATGACGTGCAAAATACCCACCGCCTCTAGTACTTGCCTAATCAGATAGCGTCCATCTTTTCCTATATTTTAATTTCTACTTAAGCGATAGCGTATTCGCGCACAGCCGGATGCCACTCCTTTCATGAAACTAGCATACCGCAACACTCAAGAGAAGAAGAAAAAAATCGCTGGGGTTTAACGCTGGTTACACTCAAAACCGAGCGATAGCTGTCTGAGTATAGATATTTCCTTATTATACCCATTGAAACATTTTTACCAATTTATAACGACGTCGTAGGTAAAACTCAATTCATAATCACAATTAAATAATTAACGGTAATTAATTAGGAACTGCAATTAGAGTGCAATCGTACTTAACATAAGCTATCCAATGATATCTGACTTGATGCTGTAACTTAAAGTTCATTTTTTATCTACAATTAACTCATTAACTGAAATAAGTAATGCCTAAATTAGACGAATTACATGACGTAAAATACCCAACGATATTTGACTTGAAGCTGAAGGGTAAAATTCAATGATTAGCTGCACTTAGCTAATAAATGACAATTAATTTCCAGAGGCAAGTATAAAAATATTGACATGTGCTGTTAGCTTGGCACTTGGTGGCTTTAACGAAGGCAGATTTCGTGGCTCTGACACGAATTTCGGTTTTAAATAGGTCAAGAAAGTCAGGTTTGAGCGGACGGCTTCATGCTGTGTCCTTGCGTCGCAGCCAACATGGTAGCCTACTGGAGCGCCCGAAATGAACATACCGCGGCCCGAAATGAGCATACTTTGTCATAGTGTGACATAAGCAATTATTTTTGTTCATATCAACTTAAGGTAGCCTGATTTTCGCTCGTTTAGTAAATTACAGCCTTTATTTTTTTAATCTTCCTTGATTCGGCTTTAAGATACTTTCACGAAATGAATCACCCAACTGAAGATGCCGCTACCTCTAGCTGCCCTGCCATCGGTAAAGCATCCACAAGCAAAACATGATTGTTTGTTATTGTGGTACATATTACTGGGTTTATTTAGTTTAATTCTATTTTGAACTAGCTTAGTACTCTGAATTGTAGGTTTCAGAAAGTATGTACGTACGTACACCTCACTTACGGTCGTGTTCTGCAAGCGACCAACGCGGCGCATCAGTACATAGACTTGCATGAATTTACTACTGTATATCGTGTGCACGATGTCAGGGTTTGCTGACACCGTATACTATCGAGAAACCGAGATTACCGCATGGAAAAAAAAAATCAAGTTTTAAATTGTTCTGCCATGCTTCTCAACTGCATAGCCCGGTATTTGGGGAATGCGATTTCGAATCACGAAAGAAAAAAAAAATTACGAGGGACTTTAGCGACAAAAGTAGTGAAAGGCGAAAGCCTCAGATACGGTGCCTGAGAAGCCTCATCTTGTCTAGCGTTCCTGCCATCTGCTATCCCACATTTGAACGCGCGCCAAGGAACGCCATGCGACAGCCGCCGCAAAAGCGGGACACACTTTGTCCACGACAGTATGAACCATTAAATGCTTTCGCCTTAAAAACTGTCGAAAAAGTCAGTAAACTTTCCCTTTGCGACCTACATTTAGTCCAGTGAAAATATAGTCGACATAAGCTATCCAACGCTGTATGAATTGATGATCTACCGTTAATTTCAATTTTAAATCCCAATTAATGAAATTACTATCAATTGCAAAAATCCCAATCACAATATCAATTACAATCAATTGCAACGCACTTAGTAAAGCTCTAAATTAGTCATGCGATCATGCACCAGTTCCCCATAGTACATTATACCAAGCGAGACTTGGCGCTAAGCTGGGTAGGCACTAGTTAGGCCTTGGTCTAGTTTTAAGGTCATCCTGACGAACCGAAGTCATTTCCGGGTTTGTAACTAGCTATATAGCTCTGGAACATCACGTTGAAATGAACTGACCTCTATGCCGAAACTCGAGTGCAGGTGTGAGATTAGGAAATCTGCGGTGAGACGCCGCCCATGTGTAAGTAGCCGAGGAAGCAGCTGACTGGACAGCAACGGGGAAGGCCTTTGTCGTGCGCTTATAATAGGGAAAATTATTACCTCACTTTGCCGACTTGTAACTCCACAGGTGACCGCGTATCCTCTGGGTACTTTCGGTGCGCCCGTCCAAATTTCATACCTCATTTCCGCCAGACAGCGGGAGGCATAGCATATTGCAAGACGCTGGGAAGGTAGGGTCATTTCTCCAGTGCTCCGGCTGAGATTTTCTAATTGCTCCAAAAGCGAACTCCGTGTATGAACCTCAGGCGTGTGCCCATTGTTATTTTGGATGAAAGGATAACAAATATAAGGAAGTTTTCGATATGAGAGTGGCATGAAATAATTCTGAAATAATACTTATAAATTATATGAAACTATAACAGTTGCATGAAGATGCTGAACTTTATTTGTTCTTTTTTTTTCTGGCACTGCGGTCACCTTGCCTGCCTTTCATTCGGACGGCCTCATACCAGATGATAATGAGTGCTGAAATATGTGCGCTGGAATAATGCTTGTAATATTGTAATACGGCGAGTCTTTAGGGCCTCGAATGTTCGGCAGTGCCGGATAACGTCAGATACCGAACTCAAGTTTTCCTTGGCAATGAGGAAGTGGTAGACATCTTCCGCAATGCCCTTGAGCAGATGGCCTACCCTATCATCTTCAGTCATCCTGCTGTCGACGGCTCGCAACGTTTTCCCCTGTCGCGCGCACGCCACAGGATTGACACGGGATCTGCCCATCCGATCCGTCAAAAGCCGTACCGTGTGTCACCATCAGAGCGTAAGATCATCACAGAGCAAGTCCAAGACATGTTGAACAGGGGCGTAATACAGGAATCCTCAAGTCCTTGGGCTGCTCCCGTGATATTGGTGAAGAAAAAAGACGGAACATGGAGGTTCTGCATTGACTATCGTCGCCTCAACTCCACTAAAAAGGATGTGTATCCTCTACCACGCATCGACGATGCCATAGATTGCCTTTTTTCCGCGTCTTATTTCTCTTCAGTTGATTTGCGATCGGGTTATTGGCAGATTCCGATGGATCCTGCTGACAAGGAAAAAACTGCATTTGTTACCCCGGACGGCCTATTTGAATTTAACGTGATGCCCTTCGGCCTATGTAATGCGCCGGCCACATTTGAAAGATTTATGGACACAATACTTCGTGGCCTCAAGTGGGAAATCTGCATGTGCTATTTAGACGATGTTGTTATTTTTGGCCGGACTTTTACTGAACATAACACGCGACTCGCTGTTGTGTTAGATTGCCTACAGAAGGCTGGCCTTGTCCTGAATTCTAAAAAGTGCCGTTTTGGTGAACGTCAAGCGCTGGTACTCGGTCATCTCGTCGACCGCGATGCAGTTCGGCCAGATCCACAGAAGACTGCAGCAGTTGCAGCATTCCAACGACCACATACTCAAAAGGAGCTCCGCAGTTTTCTGGGCCTGTGTTCCTACTTTCGACGATTCATTCCAAGGTTTGCCGACGTCGCCTACCCTCTGACATCCCTTCTACAAAAGGACGTCCCTTTCGACTGGACCTCAGATTGCGACGCGTCTTTCCGCCAACTAAAGTTTCTGCTAACGTCACATCCCATACTACGGCACTTCAACCCCTCCGCTCCGACTGAAGTCCACACTGATGCAAGTGGGATTGGTGTTGGCGCTGTGCTTGTGCAACGTTCGACAACAGGCGAGCATGTAATTGCGTATGCAAGCCGTTCCCTCAGCAAACCTGAGCGTAACTACACTGTTACGGAGCAGGAGTGTCTCGCTGTAGTTTTCGCTGTTCAGCGGTTTCGGTGCTACCTATATGGACGCCATTTCACGGTTGTGACGGACCATCATGCCCTGTGTTGGCTTGTCAACCTTCGTGATCCATCTGGTCGTCTGGCACGCTGGGCCCTTCGTCTGCAAGAGTACGACTTCACTGTTTCGTACAAGAGTGGCCGCAAACATGCCGATGCAGACTGTCTTTCACGCCTTCCTCTCCCTACGACCGAATGTGACTCTGGTGATTTCGATCATTACATCGCCTCCGTCGTGCCCGAGTTTCCCGACGCCTCGGCTTTGCGGACTGCGCAAGAGACCGACATAAGCCTCGAGCCCCTGCTTGCGGAGGCGCGGGATTCCACTGCTTCCAGCCCATTTTGTCTCCGTGATGGCCTTTTGTACAAAAAGGCTTACTCAAGCACCGGTACGAATTTTCTGCTTGTGGTTCCCGAGAGCTACCGCTCGTGCATCTTACGCGCCATGCACGACGACCCCACTTCCGGTCACCTGGGCTCTGCAAGAACGCTCCATCGTGCCCGCGACCGGTTTTATTGGCCAAAGATGCGCCAGACGACTGAGCGATATGTGGCGAGCTGCACTGAGTGCCAACGACACAAACGCCCTACGTCCACGCCACAGGGACTGCTGCATACTGTGACTCCACCACGTGGCGCATTTGAGAAAATCGGAATCGACCTTATGGGTCCCTTCCCGAAGTCATCCGACGGAAATCGTTGGATCGTGGTTTGTGCCGACTACCTCACCCGCTACTGCGAAACGGCAGCTCTTCCTTCAGCCACCGCTCACCACGTGTCCCTGTTCTTGCTCCGTTCTGTGATCCTCCGCCATGGACCTCCGCGAGTGATCATCAGTGACCGAGGTCGCCAGTTTATGGCAGATGTTGTGGAAGAGCTTCTTCGTTTGTGTGCGTCGCATTTTAGGCATTCCACACCATATCACCCTCAAACCAACGGCTTGACGGAGCGCACAAACCGCACACTCACAAACATGCTATCTATGTACATCGCATCTGACCACAAGAATTGGGATACTATACTGCCATTTATAACGTTTGCATTCAACACCGCAACCCATGAGACTACTGGCTACAGCCCGTTCTTCCTGCTATATGCCCGTCCTCCTCGGTATTGTCTAGATACCATTCTTCCTTACTCCGTCCATGATGAACCGTGCATTGCGGAAACTCTTTGTCGAGCCGAAGAAGCTCGCCGTCTCGCCCGTTTGCGAATTCTCGCTTCTCAAGAGCGTTCAAAAGCTCGGTACGACAGTCGGCATAGCCATGTGTCTTACGCCCCTGGAGATTTAGTGTGGCTTTGGCGACCTCTCCGAAAGCGTGGTTTAGCGCAGAAAATGTTGGCGCATTACGCTGGCCCTTACGTTGTGCTTGAACGCGTCAGTGAAGTGAACTACCAAATAGCACGTATGACAGCAAGTGGTCGTCGTTCAGTCAGAACCGAAGTTGCCCATGTCGCCCGGATGAAGCCGTGTCACTCTCGTGGAAACGAATAACTACCTCGCCCGGGGGGCTTCGTCTGCAAAGGGGGAAAATGTAACAGTACGGAAGAAGATGAAGTTTAGAAGACAAGTGAAGGAGAAAGACGTTGAAAAAGGACTCTCGTGCCGGACGCGCTGCCGTTGACCAGCTGAGCTCCCGACCCTATCGTCTTGTTGTTCAGCGCTCCGACGTCTTACCCCCTTCGTAACAATATTATTATTATTTTTTTTTTGTGGCTTAGTAGTTTGACATTGATGCAGTGAATATTGTTTGAGGAAGGCATAAGTGATGCTGTTTGTGTCGAGGTGCCGTTGGCACGAAATGTTGTTAGGCTGCATGGTTGGGTGGCTGGACTGCGCTAAGTCTAGAAGGCTATTATTGTTGTTGTTTTTTCGCGGGGGGGGGGGGGGGGGTAGTTATCGATCCAGCTATGAGTTAGTGTTTCATGTACCTCGTGATCAGTAATAGGATTATAGGATAACTGTCGTCTTCTCCTCGATGTAAAGGATTACAGTGGAATGAGTTGACAATTCCCCCAAACCACTTGGGGTTCTTACGTAGTATATGTTAAGTAAGGTTGTTGAATAGAGGTGCGCTTGGTCTTGGCGGCGAGCGACTGAAACGGTTTGTCGAAGGTATGGTATTTTTCCCATGCTTTGTAAATGTTTAAGCATTTAGCTATTTATTGAGCCGTTGTATGTTTTACAGTAGCGTTAAGCCATTATAGGATGTGGGCCGCTCGGTCATGGTTACAATGGAAATGTGCGCTTTCTTGTTTATTTCTCCTTCTGGCAACACACAGGTATTGCCCACGAGGCAAGACAAAAGGAGGTGCTGAACCTTATGACTTGGTCTTGACCTCGCCTGGTTACAGCAGCAGCAGCGGTATTATATTATACAACAAGAAAACGCAATCTTCACCATCATTTACACAACAGACACATCATAAACAGTTCTTGTAAATATATACAGATAACAAAAATAATACTCACTAAATCATATACAAAATTAATAGAGAAATGCAATACAGGAGGGTTGTTAGAACCGTAAACATAAAAGCATATCAAACGGAACTTGAAGTAAGCGTTTTGTAGTCTAAAACAAAACGTTATACAGAAAGGAAAGACAAACAGATGCGTTGAAAACCCCTGGACGTAAAACTATTCTTAGCAGCATCTACGACAAACGGATGAGAATTACACAACATGATTTGCTACTCTATTGATAGTGTTCCGTAGTTAGTACGAGGCCTATTTACCACAACTGAATTTTGAGTCAAGCTGTAGCTGCAGTAGATCTATTTTGGTACGTGTTAAAAAAGTCAACATAATTTGTTTTTATTTCGTTAAAAATAAACATACTCAATTTCAGTTCATATGTGGTTTTGACAGGGATCAAACGAGACTTTGTTTTTGTCAAGCAACTATTGGTGTCGTTTTCTGCAGGTAAAAGTAACCGAGCTGCACGCGACTGCAGGGCTGATAATTTTTCCAAGTCAGTTTTTTGTTATAGGTATCCCAGATAAGAAGACAATAACTGATGCGAGAATGGATAAGGGAGAAATACAACTGCCTTTTCAGCGAGAAAGGTCAAAGATATCGAAGCCGAGAAAGCATATCAATAGCGCTTGCTATCTTGACACGGGTGTGGTCTATGTGGTCGCTCCAGCCTAGATTGTGATGAAATTTGACTCCTAGAAATGAATGGGAGCTGATACCTTCAAGGTAGCAAGAGCCGTAGCGAAGCTTAATATCATAATCTATTGACTTGTTTTTTGCACAAAAAAAAAGCATAAACTTCGTTTTCTCCTCGTTGACTTCAAGATCATTTAAGTTTAGCCATACACTAAGATTGAATAGCCACATCTTAACAGTGTTTTAAAGTTCATTAAGATTTGTTACAGAGAAAAATACATTCGTATCGTCTGCGTATAATGCTATATGATCGGTTTGAGGAATGTTAACTAAATCGTTTATATAGACCAGAAAGAGCAAAGGGCCTAATATGGATCCTTGAGGTACACAATATTTTACAGTCTTTGGGTTTGATTTATAGCCATGTAGGCATACAAACTGAAAACGCAACTCAAGGTAACTGCGCATGAGTTAAAGTGTCATGCCCCTAATTCCGCATATTTCCATTTTTCTTAGCAATATATGATGTTTGATAGCATCGAAGGATTTGCGAAACTCGAGAAATATTCCAATCTAGAATATCCTGGAATAATCTAGAAATATCCTCAATATTTTTATTATTTTATTTTTTATTTGTACGAAGGCCATTTCAGTTGATTTTCCTTTCTGGAACCCGTACTGCTTTGTTGATACAAGCGGCTTGTTGATTTTGATGGAACGATTAAGGGTACCACTTTGGTAACATTTGCTAAAATGCGAAAGATTGTCGCTTGTTCTTGCGTAATCGTCTTTACGGCAGAGTGCTAGCACTATTTTTTTTTTCGGGTAAGGGGGGGAGGGGGGGGGGAGGGAGACTGGTAATAGAATGAGGTTTGCAATATGCTATGGCTCGTAATCCCAGGCAAACTCGTAAAATGCGAGATGATGTTGGAGTGGGAAGTCCAAGTCCTGTATGCTCGATTAAAAGATGTCTTCCCTGTAGGAGTGAAATGACAACGCAAGCCGAATATAAGGAATTCATAGATGAAGTAGGTTTAGATATTATTTTTAACTTTGTTGATGTGACTTCAGAACATGCGATAGCAAGAAATTTAATGTCACTAAAAGAGAAAACAGAAGTTTAGTGGTGTGATAAAGTTAAACTGAATGTAAAACGTATTTTATAAGCGATTGCAAAAAGGAGCGTCTGCGTCTAGAGGTAGATAACAGGACTCGAAATTCACGGCTAGTTATGAGATGTGGCACATTGCGAACGAGGCTTCCAAAGGACGTTCGATGTTAATGATATTGCAACGAAGGCTGTAATGAGTAGCTAGTAGTACATAACCATCGCGTCTATCTTCACGATGAAAGAAGTGATTAAACATCCTGACACGGGCAGGTCAATATAACCTTGTTTCAGTCAGGCTTCAGGTGCATTTTAGCTACGAAGTGTGTCATAATTGGCTAATGTACTTCTGGTGTTGGTGCACGGAAATTAAATTACATTGTGTAATTAGCTCAAATTTCAGAATTCGTCGTGGTACGTTCCTTGTGACTAGATTGCTAATTTGCTATGCATTCTATTCCTACTGAACGCCAACTGTAAACTTGTTCCCGCTGCTGTTCCGCTTACCTTTATGGAGTAGGCTCTGCGTTCACTCCCCGTTCTAAATCCCAAAAGCCTGATGATCACAAACTGCTGACAAACAAACGTGAGGACCACAAAAATATTCTAATAGAGCATATAATTTCCATCGCCAACTGGAGGGCCAAGATCGAAATTGGAGAACTGCCAACAGACACCTTTCACACACACAACCAAGCAAAGGCACACAACGATTCGTTCTATCACCTACTCTATTCAGTCTGCCAATGTGGAGACAGAAAGGTCAGCTGAGAAACCCGCGGTGCATCCCACAATGTATGCTGATGATCTCACAATATGAGCCACAAAAGGATTCTAAAACAGGAAAAAAAACTTAGTTGTTGTTTAACTCTGGTTAACCTTTGTTGAATTGCGATAGCAACGGCGGAAGCTTCTTTTGCCTTCTACATTATTCCCCTATCACGCCCTATCCGTGTAAGGTGCAATATTATTGTGGACACTTAAGCTCATCCTTTAAGAGTACGACGCGAGAGCGTAAGCTACCAGCCCACACATAAATGAGAAGGGTTCAATGCTGCTGAACCGAATGTAGAGCGAAAGCATTAGCTGCTGGTGACCGAGCGTTATTCTTTTTCTTCTTCTACTTCTTCTCCTTCAAACGTCGCCTCCACCGGGACTACACGACGATTCGAAACCTGGCGCAGTATTGCTATCGCAATAAAAGACACTCCAGAAAGCAAGATCCTTAATAGAGGAATATGCAATATTCAGGAACATGACAGCTTCGCCGGATAAGTCAGAGGTGCTGATGTTAAAAAAAGAAAAAAATATCCCTAGTCATACCAAACCCGCATCCACCACCACGGTCCACCTGGAAAGGAATAAGATATCCATGGTTGAGAGTTTACGCGTGTTGATCGTATACAAACTGACGGCCACAAACCATCTAAGCAGATCGACAGGACAAGTTCGTATTTTATTTATTTGAAGTACATTTACATACACTTCAAGAGGGAATCCAAAAGGCGTGACTCCTGACAAGAGCCTTCCTCCGTAGGGTAAGCGAATTGCATTTGGCACATACACACGAAATAAACAGATACACTAAGTGTAGCACTCACGTTGACAATTTTGCGGCAGTAAAAAAAAAAAACAATATAATTCACTAAGAACAGCCACGAAAAAAAATTAATTCAAGAAAGAGAACAGTACCTGAACTTTAGGTATTTTACACACGAATTATAAAACCATTACAAACTAAATATGTTAAAACAGCACCCTCTCCCCCCCCCCTCCCCCCCACACACACACGTACAGCCACACGTACAAATTCTACAGTGCATTTTACACTAGCTGCTGAGGATATGCAAGCTGTAGCAAAACAGGTAACTGTAAAGAAAATGGAGCATTCATAGACGAAAATAGGCAGTTAGTGCAAATTATCGGAAGAGTTACCAAAGGATATGACGGGCTGAAAGAAAAAGGTACTTTTATGCCAGGTTCAGGAATTATCCGTCAGCCGGATCACGTACTGCATCTTACACCTAACAAACTGAGGTCGTTGGTTTAAATAAAGATGGTTCATGCATTTTTCAAAAAGGCTGCTAAGTTAGCGCAAGGGCTGCCCGCGACTACGTTTCAGGGAAATACCGCATGCCGCCGGAACGAACAACACTGCCGGGAACTGACCGAAAGTCCACTTAATTAGCCAATCAACAATAACAGCTACTCAAGTTATACCACAGGATGACACCCGCTGCAATATTTAGGACACTCGGGGAAAATGAATGGGAGCGGTGCCATGGAGCAGTCGGTACCGGTTCATAACAATTACGAGGGCACTGGTCTCCTTTAGTGGAGAAATGCATGCAAAAGCGATCATCCTAAACTACGTCACACTTCTTTATCTCATGACGGTGGTGGGATTTCATCCTTTTTGCTTCAAGTCATTCTAAGTGACGTGACTCTGCCACACGAGTGTGGTGTGACGGTATCATTTTTTGCAAACCCTCCCGATCCCATCGCTTCGTTGTCACGGGACTGTGGTGTGACGCTATCACATTTTGCAAGTTATCCTGAATTACACTGTCGAGAGTTCTTTGTCACGTAACTGTGATGCGACGTGATCACGTTTTGCAAGGCATCAATGTCACGCGACTTTGATGGGCCGTCATCTCCTTTCGGAAATCTTCCGGATGACTTGACACTTTTTTGTCACCGGTCGGCGGTGCGATGTGATCTGTTTTTTGAAGTCGTCATAGTAACGTTACACTTGTCACTTGACTGCTATGTGACGTTATCACTTTTTGCAAGTAATCTGAAGTCAAGTGACACCTCTTTGTCATGTGACTCCACTTTTTCCTGAGTCACTTCACTCCTGCGTGCAGTCGATCATCACTTTTTTGTAATTCATCTTGAATAACGTGACACTTCTCTGTCATGTGACTTCGCTGTTAAGTAATCATTCTTGCGAGTCATCCTGAATCACTTGACGCTTCGATCATAACATAACTTAGTCATGACGTTACATGATTAGTATGAAGTGTGACGGGCCTGTCGACTGCGCCATTGTGACGGAGAACAAGCATAGACACGGCCGTTCTTTCGAACGCCCAGCTTTATTCTATCTTCCTCGTCTTCTCCTGCTTCTTTCCTGCGCTCTTCACTTCGTCGTCGGCTAAGTACATCACAGAAGCTACATACCTGTACAACTCACAGCCAATTTCTATTTTTATTTTTTGTTTCTCATGACGCATCATGACATCATATTACTACTCATGAATACACAATTTGTTATAACGTCATATGCTTGAGTATTATGCTATCTATATGACATAGCATTACGCTGCTAAAGATTACATAGGCATGAAAACTAACCGATGGTCGCTAAGGGTAAATGATTGTATTCCAAGGAAAGGCAAGCGTAGCAGCGGCCAGCATAAAGTTAGGTGGTAGACGAATTTAAGAAGTTTGTGGGGTTCAGGTGGATGAAACTAGCACTAGACCGGGTTAATGGCAGGAATATTTGAGATGCCTTTGTCGTAGTGGGTATAGCCTGACTGATGAAGATGGATGACTGATGAGACGACATACACCTCGTGCGACTTTACGTGACCCTTGGAACCAGAACTTTTGGCAACACATTGTACGGATCCTTCGGGCGAAGGCTTTTCCTTCTCGTGAGTCAAACGAGGCTTTCGCCTTAATAAAGAGTTTACCGTAGGCGGACAGCCGTACAGCAAGTATGGCAACGCATTGTCGTTGATACCACTGCCGGGCTACTTGGCCGCATTTGCAGTACGGTAACAGTTGCCGTAGTTACCGTGCTTAGTGTACGGCAATGCTATCGTTCCGTGAGCGGCATGCAGTGCTTGCGTAGCCGGGTGCTTGTTAGAAACAGCCAATGGACAAATTACGACACATCAAGCCAAACTCCACAGAGTGAAGCTAGTTTGTACTCTGGCCTTCAATCCCACGCCCGTGTATTGTCCATTAGTGGACCCAGTACGCAGAAATGGCGCAACGGGCACGAAGAGTACACCTCCTTCCCTCAATTATCTGATCAGAAGGAAGCCAGCGAATGCCCATTCTGCGGGTAATACGCTAACCTCAACTACATAACTACATAACCTTGGGGTGCCACAATAGTACGGCGGTATTGCCTATCTCCGATACCACCAAGTCTCAATGGGAGGCCACGATACTCAGCTCAGGCTGGACGACAAGCGACCGCTGGTTAACAGAGCCCACTTGGCAGCCAAGGTCACTACTACTACTACTACTACTACTACTACTACTACTACTACTACTACTACTACTACTACTACTACTACTACTACTACTACTACTACTACTACTACTACTACTACTACTACTACTACTACTACTACTACTACTAATAATAATAATAATAATAATAATAATAATAATAATAATAATAATAATAATAATAATAATAATAATAATAATAATAATAATAATAATAATTACCAACCAATCAATCTTTATTTAATGTGGAACAACCATGTGGTCTTCGTGCTGCAGCACACAAAAAAAATGTAAATGCACACACAAGTTTTACACACACAGATAGAATACAAAAGAAGAAACAAATAACACATGAAATGAAACTGAGACGAAAAGTGTCACGGAGAGAAAGAAATCAATGAGTAGCATGTCTTATATACACAGTCAGAGAATTGTAGAGCATATCACGAAAAACAAAACAACAACAATAGATAGAGAGAAAAAGCAACAACAAATAACTGACATTGATTAAAGTAATAGAAATATACATAAAATAAACAACCATTCCAGGCGCAACAAGTGCGTGGTACTTAAAACACAGGCCAGAAATACAGGGAAATACAATTAAAAAAAAAAATAGAATTCAACGCGGGGCAGTAAGATTCGAAAATGAAGTTTGAAATTAAAATATAAATAAGAAACGGATAAAAAGCAGTACAGGATACTTTAAACAGGACTGAACAGGAAAAAAAGCAAAACGTGAAGTAAATTAAATACAATACTTAAGCTAGAAAGTGGAAGTTATATGTGATAAATACAGTTTAGAATACAAAGCTACGAATGTCCAATATGAATGAAGAGAGCGAGTTTTGGAAGATGTCAAGGTGAAGACAAAAAGAGTTAAACAACATCCGCATTAGGTCAAGAGGGGAATGGGAATGAAGAAACAGAGAAACTTAAAACGGTCTGAATTCCCTCATGCTCTTTCGCGGAACGCGCAGATGGATGTACTCTAAGAGCTGAGGGCACATAATGCGGCCATGAAGGAGCTTGTATAGAAAAATTATATCTACTTTGACACGACGGCAGTTAAGAGAAGGAAGATTCAGTGGGGTACCCTTGGAGGAGCGAGAGGAGGAAGTTGAGCAAGGAAAGCGATATCGAAATATCCGTAAAAAATTTTGCTGTACTCTGTCAACCTTGTTTCAGTTCGATTTACAAGTGCCACTCTAAACAACCGACGCGTACTCCAAAAGCGGCAAGCATATGACAGGCACAGCTTTAGGAATGGAAGTGGAGTACGGAACTCTCTCGAAAGTCTGCAGATGAATCCGAATGTCCGCATAGCCCGCTGAGCAATGCGTTTAGTATGAGAGGAGAAGCTGAGGGTGCGGTCAAAAAGTACACCAAGGTCATTAATTTCATCGACCCTGTCCAACAGCACAGAATTCACAGAATAATGGTAGAGAAAGCTGTACGTTTTACGAGTAAATGAGACTACCCTAGTTTTGGAAGAATTGAGGGTAAGTTGATTCTTCGCACACCAATCAGAAAAAGCAGATATGTCCGATTGCAACAACAAGCAACCTTGAAAAGAATGTATCACCTTGAATACTTTTATATCATCAGCATAAAGAAGAAACGAGGAGTTCCTGATGACGGAGGAAACGTCATTAATAAAAACGGAGAAGAGAAGCGGGCCTAATACAGAATCTTGAGGAACTCCACTGGTTGTAGGATAAACGAAGGAAGTCTGTCCATTGACACTGACAACACACGAGCCATCAAGGAGATAGTTACGTAGGAGGGCTACGATTGAGGCTTCGACACCACAGAGTCTTTTCAAGTAGTAATGAGTGAGTAACAACGTCGAAAGCTTTGCTCAAATCACAGTACACAGTGTCAACCTGACCTCTCTGAAGGACTGCTGCAGAGGCATATGTCATAAACGTGACTAAGTTGGTTGAAGTAGATCGACCCGATATGAAGCCATGTTGATTCGGTATGATGACATGCTTGAGATGGAAGGAAAGTACATTATGCAAAGCTAATTCGAAAAGCTTAGAGGTTGCACATAGAAGAGAAATCGGACGATAATTATAAACATGATATTTGTTTCCTGACCTGAAGACAGGAAACACGCGTGCTATTTTCCACACGCGAGGAAAGGCAGCATTTTTCAAACAGTTATTAAATATAGCAGGCAGTACTGGTACAAAGATACAACTGAAGGCTTTTATTATGGCGGCTGTAATGCCATCAGGTCCAGGAGACAAAGATGGTCTCAGACGCTTAAGACTCGCAGTTATTAACTTCTCGTCAAAGAGAAAGGAATTATATGGTGCACCAGATGGGAGGCATACGGAATCGCAGTGTGGAGGTTTGTATACGGAGGAAAAATGCTGGGCAATACTGTCGGCAACATCCCGAATTTCCGACCCCTCAGAGTCAACTAAGTTGATACTGGAATCCTATTTAATGACACGCTTGCGAACGTACCGCCAGAACTGACTAGGACGATTAGAGGCACTCCTCTCTAAAGACTCAAGATAGGAGTCGTGGTCCCGCTTGTATAAGCGTTTGCAAAGAGAACGCAAGCGGCGAAACTCATCTGCCCAATTGTCAAACCCGGGGCGTTTCGCTTTACGATGGGCCCGTTCCTTAAGTTTTAACGCCGTTCTCAGTTCTCTGCAAAACCAGAAAGGAAACTTCCTACGAGTAGGAGTATGCAGAGGTATGTACTGATGCATACCATCAAGAACTATTTCAGTGAAGCGACTGACTTGTCCGTCTGGATCACTAATGTCATTTAAAAGGGACCTGTCGACAGAAGATAAGAAATTGAAGAGACCGACATAGTCACCACGCGCATACGCGAAATGGGGCGAATTCCCCCGCCGGATCAGAATTAGTAGAGGGTGAGGCAAAGACAGAAATAGTCTCAAGAAGTTGAGGGTGAAATTGGTCACAGCGAGTAAGCGGTATGTCGGAACTCGAGACTCGAACTCTTTCTAAATTCGATAGACAGATATCGAGAATATTACCACAGCAGTTTTCAATGAAACTGTGTTGCGCTGCTAAGCGTTAAAGGCTACAAAATCAAGTAGCATGCTACATTTACTTAATATATAATGATTATTGTGAGAAGAAGTATGTGAGTTCCAGTTGATACCTGGAGTATTAAAATCGCCTAAAATGAGAAGTTTGTGTTTGCTATGACGAGTTGTAACATGTTCCATTGAGAGCAGAACATCATCATAGGCTGGAGGAGGAAGACTCGGAGGAATGTAAAAAGCTGCAAGTAAAAGCTTTTCATGTCGATTTAAAGTGAGATCAAGCTGCACACATTCTTCAACAGTTTCCAGATCGAAACGTCGAACACACTGCAGAGAACTGTCAGTAGCAATGATCACTCCCCCTCCTCTTTGTTTGGGTTTTGTTTCAGGGCGGTCGCTTCTAAAAACAGAGTAATTATTAGGAAAGAAATCACTGGAATGGATATCGCTTGACAGCCAGGTTTCGGTAACTACAACACAGGTATAACAACTGGCCAAAACACTAGAAAAGAATTCAGATCCGTTAGTCCGAAGACCTCGGGCGTTTTGATAACAGATGTCCAAATTAGGGGCCACTGCAATTTAGCGTCAGTTCGGAGGAATGCAGCATGTCGTCGTGAAGCTTCCCACGAAAGTTCTTGTAAATGCAGCCCATCGGCCACATCGAAGGCTCGACAAGCTTACTGTAGGATTCTTCATCAACTTAAATATGGAAGGACGAGTAAGAGTCGTACCTTGTTTTCAGCTGCCGGCAGGAAATGGGGGTAATATTCATTGATTTTAGATGGTTGGTAAGGTCTACCGATGTTGTTTCGGGACTGAGCTTCGAGACGAAAATACACTTCGGACGCTTCTTTTGATAATCGGCAACGCTCAGGACGGATGAGCTCGATGCACCAGTGATGGCTGGACTTCAGTGCTTCTTCATCGCACTAGGTGGGATAACCACACTGGGAGGAGCAGAGCCAGAAGATGGACAGGTAACATCGCCGGGAGTCATCCCTCGATGAAGAGCGGCGAAGTAATCCACAGACAGCTGCTCATCACGGGTAGTATGGCCGACGGAAACGACGAGAGGACGTTCACACTGGGAAGCAGCGCTCCGCACAAGCTCCTGGCGTAGGCCGCAAACATCGGCACGTAGAGAGGCAATGACCTCGGCTTGTTGTACGAAGGCCCGCCAGTTCTCCCCACGAAGGCGCTCGTTCTCCTCCCGTAATAATAATAATAATAATAATAATAATAATAATAATAATAATAATAATAATAATAATAATAATAATAATAATAATAATAATAATAATAATAATAATAATAATAATAATAATAATAATAATAATAATAATAATAATAATAATAATCACCCCACTATCACCATCTTTAACGCCGTATTTTATGTGGAGGGTTTGTCTGACCGATACTTATCGCTAATTAAATAGCTATTGCCACCTTCCTTAGGCGTTAGGAGGGGATATTCAGAATTCTGATGTCATTCGGCGGGCCTTATATAAAGCAGGAACTCTCTTTTTATTTCGTCATTTATGTTAATCTCTTTGTCCAGAGATGCTAATAAACATCTTCATGACCAAGAAACGGACGAAGTGGTATAGGCGTAGACAAACACAAACAAATAATTATTATGAAACAACTAGCCCGACATACTTTACTGAGGACCCCGCCGGGGTGGCGCAGTGGTTACGGCGCTTGACTACTGTTCCCAAGGACGCGGGATCGAATCCCGGCCTCGGCGGCCGCTTTTCGATGGAGGCGAAAAGCAATGCGCCCGTGTGCTGTGCGATGTCAGTGCACGTTAAAGAACCCCAGGTGGTCGAAATTTCCGGAGTCCTCCACTACGGCGTCTCTCATAGCCTGAGTCGCTTTGGGACGTTAAACCCCAGAAACCAAACCAAACCAAACCATACTTTACTGAGGCTTCTGTACTGAGGCACGGATTCCCGGCTGTTTAACGTCTATCGACATCAAGTAATGGTGGCTCTCGAATGAACAAAGCAATATCCATCCACCACATAAATAAGCACCCTGTTTTCTTTAGTACCACAGTTTCATCGCGGTCTGCAAAATGCACTCCTTCCTCTCTTCTCTCGGTTCGTCTCTTTGTATTTAATTCGTAACCAGTCTGCGTGGTGATTGAGGATGTGCTGCAAGGGTCATTCGTCTTTCAGCTCTTACAGCTGAAAAACAAATCAATAAAAGTGCCGCGCTCTCTGCGTGAAGTCGAAACAGTGCTCGTGCTGGCAAAGACACAGCACGGGTTATTGGACGGAAAATGGAGTGTCCGGCTGGTCCTTTAGAAATGCGGCAGAGTAATCTTATCTGGTAACAAAGGATTCCACTAGCGCTTTGTTTACTCCGTTCAAGAAATCGCAGTCAAAAAATAGGCTCAGCACTTATTAAATGCAACGCCACGAAAGTTTCTTGTGCTGTCGAGGTAAGCCACAAGAGAGAACGCCTGAGTTCCCGAATGAGAAAAGAGAAGAAAAAAATAGCAGAAAAGGTTAGAGCATTGGTCAGTGCGTTGTCTTTTTTTCTTTTGCTTTACAGCGCAAGAGACATCCATAATTATACAAATTTGCCCCTAGTTTGATCCCTCTTCTCTTCCCTTTCAGTTGCGCCCGCTCGTTAAGGGACTCACTACGAAGCCCTATAGTTCTCCCGGCAAAGCAAGCCGCGTACGCGCTCATCGAAACTGCTTCGCAAAAGCGGTTGTCTATCACGGCCACTCCAGACTGCCAGCAGCGACGTTTCTGTTGTTCTCCGTTCGCTTTTCCTCCCTGGACGTACACACATGCCCAGCCCAGCCCGCGATCCCCGCTGTCCACAAGTATGCCCGTGGGTCCCAAAGTGTTGCGCACGCCTCATTACCTCGCTGCATCGCTGCTCCTCTCATTAATTAATGGTGTCCCGATGCGCCCGCCGGCCTCGTCGACTCTGCCGCCGGACAAACGACGCCGAGAGGCGACCGAGCGTTTCGAGTCCCGCGGTCTGCCACCGCCGTCGTCGAAGCTGCCCATCACGGCGTCACGTCGAAGCGCTGCTGCTCCGCGTGCGTGTTGCCCCGACCCGGAGGCCCGGGAGCGAAAGGGATCGGGAGAGACTGGGAAGAAAGAGGGAGAAAGACGAAGCCGAAGAGAGGCAGCAATAACAGAAAAAGCGAGCAGGGAATGCTGGCAGGCAAAAACGGCGGTTGTTGGGTCTCTCTCTGTGTGCGAGAGCGCGCGGTAAACGCTGCCTCGCGGACGGGACCAGCCAGCCGCTGAGCGCGCGAACCTTGACGAAGAGTTATTGATGGCCCTGTTACTCTTGCCGCAGGAAATGTTCCGGGCGTCCTTCCTTCCTGCGGCTTGATGAATCGGCGCTCTGAATGTCGTTGCCTGCCTCCTATTCTTGCGCACGATTGCTGTCCTAGCCACGGCGATCGGGACAAGCACATGCTGCTCGCTCGCCTGCGCTTCTCCTCGTTGCCCTTTTCTGCTCCCCTCTCCCCTCTTGCACCTCGCTATAGCTATATTGTCCTGCTCCCCGCCCATCCGAACCCTTTCTCTCCTCGTGCAGTGCTTGCGCCGATGAGCAACCGGGCGAGACGTAGGCTGCCCGTGTTGTCGCCACTTTCACGACAACGTGATGCCACGGCGCCTGTCACTGCCCAGCTTCCTCTCGCTCACGTACTTGTGCTGCCCGCTTTTTTTTTTTCTTTTCCTTATTTTAGGCCGGCGAACAATGCGCTGCTATGGGCTCCGTTGTTTCGTCTCTTTCGAAGCTTCATGCGTGCGCAGCAGAAGGCGATAGCGTGAAACTGTCCAGGATGGTGAGTAAACATGCAATATCTAGTTCGAACTAACTGATGGAGACTGCTGGTAGGGTTATGCGTGCCTTTACGTTTCCGGAATGAATCTTAGGGGTTGTTTTTTTTTTTTTCTGTCCAGAACACCTCAGGAGGCTTATCAGCCATCAATTCTGGGCAAGAATGGATGCACAGTGCTGGTTTCGGGCAGCTTCAAGGTTCGGATTTTTTTTTCTCACTGTCGAACCTTCACCAACTCCCTGGCATTCAGTGCGCTTAAACTGGCCGGACAGCGTCATCTCAAATTAATATCCTCCAGAAGAAATAAATATCGCCCACCAGGCCATTGGATGCACTCTAGTGTCTGTTGGAAGGAACCGGTCCGTCCCAAGCGGCACTTTATACTCAAAAAGGAATCTCAAATGAGGAGGATGCCGTGCTAAAAGGCTTCCATAAAGATTTCCGAGACTCGTATTTGCTAGTTACTTGCTAATCTTCTACGAAGTTCGAATGAGTCATAAAGATTGGGCCTGATGATCGGGGGCCGGCCGGGTTTCAAAGAACACGGTTTGTTTGCTGTAAATATAGGGAGAGGAAGAAATGAAAAATCACTGGACCCTAGCACTAGCTGCGTGCATATACCCAACGTTGTACACGAAACATCAGAGCATGTCGTGCTGGCCTGCGTCGATGTTGTTGAAGCCTTTGGTGTATATAGCCTCCATTTAAAAACAAACAAAGAAACAAAAAAAAAAAACATGTTCAAGCTGGGAGGGCAGCGGATTTCCTAATCTCGGCCACAGTGCGAAGAAGCGTAATTTGAGCAGCAACAGATCAACATTTTCATCCAGTTCAAAGAACATGCTGCTAGGTATTTGAAAAGCTACTTGAGAACGTGTTATGTATTCATACGCACCCAGACTGGCTACAAACGCTTACCGCTTCGAAGAGTAAGTCTTGTATTTTGACTGACAGCGGTATTCAAGCGCAGACACCCTCAGTTCACTTGCTTATAAAGGAACTGTCAAAAGTAGTTTTGTCAGGTTTTGCAAGACTTGCGAGGAGCAGCACGCTTAGTTAAGAAAGCCTTCAATAGAAAAGTAGTTTCGCGCTCATGCTGTCGGTAAGATGTTCTGCATTACCCGAAGCTATGTTGCAATCACAAGCTATGTTGAAAGATGGAACAGCTTTTTCTCTTATTTTCTAATGTTCCAAGGCAGCGTACGCCGGAGCTGTGAAAGGAGCAGCAGCTGTGGAGGTCACCGGCATAGTTTCGATCACTCGACAGCTCTCTGAAGTGCAGCGAAATTTCCGAACCAAAAGTTTTCTCAATTCTTCTTCGCCGAAAACTAAGGAGCCGAGGAGGTCGTACACAGTCACTAAAACACAGCAACGTGTTTTTTTTTTTTCCTTTGTGTATAATTATTTTATTGCAGGGAATGGAATGACGGCATCGGAGACTTTTCATTGATTGGAGGCCAAGCACTGAATGTCTATGTAGGTTTCATTCGCTCTATTTTCGTTTAGGGATATCGCGTGTAGGAAGTCGTTTAAGCATTATTGTTCGTATGACTCCAAGTATTTGTGTGCAGGATACCTTGCCGAAGCATTAATTTGACTGTTAGATGGCAGGAGTATTCTTGGTTCGAAAAGTGATGTTGAACGCTTGGCCCAATGCACATCAGTTTAATAGCGTTAAACTAATTAATAGCCAGATCCAGATCTGAAAGCGTTTGACCAATGATTTGCTAGCATACAGATATCCCCATTCTGCATAATCCTAAATATCCACTCTTTCGTCGGATCATATGTATTTTCTCCAGCCCTCGCTCTGTCGAGGCTCCTAAGAAGTATTTCTTCAACTCTAAGACAGCTGCCTTTAGACAGACGGCACCATATGAAAGTGTAATAATGCGATAACATTATATGTGCCCTTACTACAAAAACCGCCAGCGGCGGTGGGTTACATGGCAAGAAAATCATGAGTGGGTCTCTGGTAGCTGATGTTTCTCCTGTCATATGGATGTTGGACTGCACGCAAGGTAATGGCATTAAGTTACTTTATGTAAGTTTGTGAAGTGCTTTGTGATGGTACGTTGCATCGACTAGGTGACATTAGTCGTATGACTGCACACCTTACATAACGTTACTTTGTTGAATTCTCAGTCATTCCACGCTGAATAACGACTCTGAGTCATAATAACTTAGTCATAATCATGATTCATTGTCATTATGTAACATAGCATGACTTAGCACTGTACAAAGTAACGTAATGCAAAGTATAGAGTTTTTAAGAAAAATAAGTATAGTCGTGACTCGTCAGTCAAAGCCATAGTCAGGACTCAATAATTTTGCAACGTAGCTTGACTGAGTACTTTACGAAGTAACGTAGTGGTTTCGAATTATAACAAGTATGCAGTGCTGTGCAATGTTAATGCATGTTAAAGAACCAGGAGTGATCGACATTTCCGGAGCCCTTCACTAGCCCCCCCCCCCCCCCCCCCCCTCCTTCCTTAAATCCCATTAACTATGAGTCTTAAACATCTCTGCCAATTTTTTACTTTGCTATGTATGCTTTCACTTCAGGCGCCAATGCTAAAATTTAATGGCATATTTTAATATATTTTAAACAATGGTAACATTCTTGTGTGACTATAATGCCACCCGTACTTACATTTTACCTCATTTTATGACTGTTTTGCTTCCGATTATTTCTCCTGCTTCCCAATCATTGTTCAGCGTCGACGTTCACACGATATGGTAGCGAATGACATTGGAGAGCTTAAGCACAGATGAGCCGCGGTGTGGCTAATACAGCAACACATTGGAGCGACTTGGTTTGAATAAAAGCATTTTAGCTTGAGTTATGTAGTACATCTGTGCCTGGAAGCGTAAGCGGCATTGATAATTTGACTAGTTGCATAGAATTGCAAGATGGCTGGTGCAAATACATTATTTTGCTTGAAGTACATGTGTTTAAATGATTCCGAAAGTTTGTCTGCTGCATTTCGCGTCTACGAGCTGACATTCCCCAGATCACACGCAGATGAACTCACCTTGACGCTTACACGGGCATACCTCCCCATTGCGGCAGTCAATGTTTATCATAAACACGGTAATTTGTCATTTCTAGAGGAAAGGTGGCCCAGCGCAAATAGCGATTATTAGGGTTTTATTCCAAGACATCAGCTACATTGTACAGTTGCCATATGATGAATTATGATTTCTCGCTTGAAAAGAAAGCTGTCTTGAAAAACAGCCAGCACGAGACTATAATTTGTAAAGAACATACCATAGCACCCCGCCCTCTCTCTCTCTCTCTCTCTCTCTCTCTCTCTCTCTGTATGTACGTACATTATATATATATACCTGGAGGCCCAGTTAAATATAATTAAACAATAAGGTGAGTCACAGCCCCGTGAAACCAAGTCAGAACTGTTCAGAGTCGCCTATGTTATTCACCAATGTCAATCCATTAGTAAAGACTAATTAGCTATTTTTAATTGCTGTTTTGAGAGAAAAAGTTTAAATGCGAAAGTTGTAGATCTCGAAAAACAGCTAGTTGCGTCGTTTCCATCAAGCGAGCATTTACGTAAAGTGATTTTTTTTTTACCAGCCGAAAACGATACATGGCGCAATAAAAAAAAAAAAAAAGAAAACTATCTCGTGACGCGTTCAAGATAACAAAATCTATTTTTCTTAGCAGTGCTCTCGCGGATGACGCTAGGTGTGCGCACTTTGCGAATGATTTAAAGTTGCAGCTCGTCACGTGACCTTTTTTGGAGACTTATGGATAGAGTTGCCTGAGTCGCAGAGTGATGGAAGTAACGTAGCTAGCCGTTTTCCAAGGTGTTATACAACTTTTGCTTTGGCACATTTGTTCCATTTGCATTGGCACATTTTTTCTATTGGCATTGGCACATTTTTTCTATTGGCATTGGCACATTTTTTCTATTTGCATTGGCACATTTTTTTCTATTTGCATTGGCACATTTTTTCTATTTGCATTGGCACAGAAAGAGTCATATCAACCTCGTTCCCGCCAAGGCATGTTATAAACATCTGCCCATTGAGCTTTTTTATGACAAATATTTGGCTGCCTTTCTTCTCAGAATCGGCTGATCTCGCCTTCATGCCGCGATGAGGTGGTGCAAATTCACTGCTAGGGTCACAGAATGGTGAGGACAGTCTGTTTTCTAATTTTCTTGAACTGAATGGGATCTATATATCTAAAGACTACGTGACGGACTTTCCTGATTTTATTCATTCTATCTCACATTGCGATGTTTTAGAGGCTGCCAATGATTCAAAACTTGCTAGCCCAGAAATAAAGACTACGTGACGGACTTTCCTGATTTTATTCATTCTATCTCACATTGCGATGTTTTAGAGGCTGCCAATGATTCAAAACTTGCTAGCCCAGAAATACATATTTGGCTTATATATTATCGAAAAAATTGCCACACTAATATCATTTCTATCGGCTATTTTTTTTTTTTCGCCCATTGCATTTGCTCGAAAACCACAACTAAAAAGGCGGGATCAACAGTTTGCTCTCATTACAGCAGCGTGAACAGAAAAAAGAAAAGAAAAATGGAACACTTTTTATTGCCGGGGCATAATTTTCATTGTTTAACTGCTCTCTCTGCTTCGCCATTTGGAGCTTAAAATCTCGTTTTCTCGCGTTCTTAGCGGCAGTGATCCTACATCCTCTCACTGTGTTTTATTGAGTGCAGTTTATTTTTTTCCCTATATCGACTGTCTATGACGTTCTCTTTGTCTTAAATGGCGCCCCCCTTCTCTCGTTTGTTATTGATCGAAGGAGCAACGCAAGCCATACTCCTCGAATCCGCATATTGAGATAAGCGACCGGAAAGCCGTATACCTGCGCTTTCTTATTCTCTTATCGGCCTCCGGGATTTTCTTTCCCAGCGCAGAATCTGCCGAGCCAGCGAGGCGTTCTTATCAGCAGCCAGAACTCGTTGGGCGTGCACAGTATATAGCGCCGACTTTGCAGGGAGCTCGGGGCCTTCCCATGGCCCGCGGAGCGGCGCTGCGGCAGTCTGAATTGGAGCATAATCCCTGGGCTCCTGGCATCCGCATCCGATCCGGACTCATTTGCATGCTCGCGCGCACGCAACTGTCCCAGATTTCGCCGCATAGGTAGGAAAGAACTGCGCGTCCCGCACCATTTTTACGCCTTAACGAACTGCTCGTTACAGCTTTGTACAACTTATTGGCAGTCGAGAGCCTTCGCCACGCTCCACGCGAAATCCTGCCCGTAGACAAAAGGTAACGGGCTCGGGGACAAGCCTGACTTACACCGGGCGCGGTTCGGAAGTTATTAAGCTCTGCTATCGTTGGGTACGCATCTAGCCTCAAGACAGAATGAATCCCGAGGCCACGGTTGTAATATCTCGGATCGTATCGTATAATTTAGCGTGCTTCTCTTAAATTGCAAGCCCAACGCGCCACGTACCCTTCCGAGTTTCTCAATGCAGTTTTTACGGCGAACACGAAGCTGGTGTCCATTATAATTCGCCATTGGGATGAATCCATGTTATACCCGTTGGAAGGATCACCCGCACAACGCTGATTCCATATTAGCTTGAGATAGAAGTGAAAATTGCAAGTGCTCATTGGACTTGTGCGTGCTATATATGTTTACGGCTATGCGTGTTATGCACGTGACTGTTCGAAGTGGCGGTATATATATATATATATATATATATATATATATATATATATATATATATATATATATATATATATATATATATTAACTTGAACTTAGTTTCTGCGATTTTTTTTTTATTTCTTTCCTTGAAAAGTGAGTTGCTAATGCTGAGTTCATCTAGTTCGGCGTGCTAACGCCACCCTGGTAAATTTCTAACTTTAGAAGAAAGGCACCGGACGTTTTGCTGGCCCTTTTTTTTTTTCTCTCTCTCTCTCTGCAGCATTAATTCATCATATTGATGGTACATGTCGAGCTGGATTTTTTCGAGATTTCGTAGCAGATGCACTCTAAACATTTGTAGTAGACAAACTTGTGATGTTCAAATTCGCTACACAGATTAAATACTTCGCTAAATCGCTGCTTTTGGGCCGCGTGCGTTTTTTTTTTCTTTTTTTCTTTTTTTTTTTTTTGCGGCGTATAATGCACCAGTCGAAGGGAAGCTTATGTGTATGGCAATGACTACGAGCCCTGTACGTTCCTCGTCGATTGCCGCAAAACAAGCACCGGTTCGCAACAAAACAATAATAATAATAATAATAATAATAATAATAATAATAATAATAATAATAATAATAATAATAATAATAATAATAATAATAATAATAATAATAATAATAATAATAATAATTGGTTTATAGGAAGGGAAAGGCGCAGTATCTGTCACACTTGCTCTTTGGACACCTGAACCGCGCCGTAAGGGAAGGGAAGAAGGTGGGAGTGAAAGTGGAAAGAGAGAAAAGGGAGCCGTAGGGAAGGGCTACGGAGTAATTTCGACCACCTGGGGATCTTTAACGTGCGCTGACATCGCACAGCACACGGACGTCACTTCGTTTCGCCTCCATCGAAACGCAGCCAAGATTGGATTTTTCTTGATTTTTTTTTTCTTTCTGCCGCGTCGAACTAAAACCTCTACTTTTGTGGCGCCGCAAGAAAGCTCAACTTTTTACTCCCGATGGTAGCATATTTTAAAGATTTACACCCAGGACAGCTGAGCAGTATGCACAGGTGAAAAAAGTAAAACACTCACTTATTCAGCAAATGGCACTCACGACTGATCAACTACTAGTCCTGCGACTCAGACAGCTAAATTTACATCATTTAGATATAGCGTTTTTTTATTACCATCAGCGTGACTGAACAGCAAGAAAAGGCATTTCCCTTATCTCTTCAATTAATCAATGTGCATCCCGCACACATCTCAATCTCATCCGCCGATCAAATTTCCTGCCACTCGCTGCTACGTTTGCCTCCTTTTGGAAATCAGTCATTTACCCTTACCGACTGCCGGTTATCTTTTCTTCGTATTACATGACCTGCACTTGTTCTTGATTAAAATAGTCATTAGCTTGCCTTTGCTTCTCGACCCTCTCCGCACGCTTCCTGTCGCTTCAAGTTACAGTTACCATTGTCCTCTCCGCAGACCTTTGTGTTGCCCGTATTTTAGGATAAACCTTTTCGCTTGCCGTCACGCTTGCGCCCTGTAGGTGAGATACGGTGAATACATATAGGATATGCAGCTGTCATGTACTTTCCTCTCGATGGAAACTGCTAAGCTGTCATAAATGATCCCAGAGTACGTACCAAATGAGCTCCAAGCATCCCATTCTTATTTCTCTGGTTACTTCACTCCCGACTTCAGAGTAGGTTCTCTCTATCTATTCTAAATAGGTTTATTCACTTACCATTTCCTGCGCCTTCCCTTGCGCCTTCCGCTCTAAAGTTTTGTTCTCTATCGAGGCTGTATAGAAAAGTACATTAGTTTTTTTAATACTAAATTTTAGACCTGCTGTGTTGTTTTTCCGGTCAAGGCGATTGCCCGCGGTTTGCAATCCGTCCCCTGAGTTACTTACCAATGCTATATCATCAGCGAATCCCAGCTCACATGTATTCTTCGTCAATTATTAACCATAACTGTTCCCAATCTAGATCCCTGAAAGCGTCCCGCAAGCGAGCGGTGAATAACACTGGAGAGATTGTGTCTGCCTGCCTAACACCTTTCCTGATTGGGGATTGTATGACTTCCGCGAATGGAAGACTGTGATTACCGTGCAGCCACTGCATAAACAGTACTTTCACATGGCTCATCTACACCCTAGTTTCTCAATGCCCTCATGGGCGCTGAGGTTTCGACTGCGGCAAATGCTTTCTTTTAATTCATGAAAGCTGTATATAGGGATTGGTTATACTGTGCACATTTATCTATCATCTGCCCGGTAGTGGGGATATGATCTGTCCCGTATATATACCTATAGCACTTACAAAACCTTGTCTGGTCCTTTGGACGGTTGAAGTCTCCCTGGTTGTCTAAGCAATTACCTTAGTAAGTACCTTTAAGTAACGAATATAAGTGATCGGTTTGTAATTAAGTCTAAGTCTAGCGTTCTTCCAAGGTTCCGGTACCGTCGGTGTGGTCAGTTTTTCTAGCCTGATATCCCAACATTTCTTCAACAGATCTGCTCTCACCTGATAACAACAGATCTGTTTTCCCCCTTTGGAACGCTCTCAAGGCTCTCTTGAACCCCCCCCCCCCCCCCCCCCTTCGTTACCGACAAAATTTCTAACTGATATGCACTACTTCTTTCGTTCTGCACTTTATAAGAAACAGTAATTATCTTGATTACATTGGTAATTACGTTTCTCGCCTTGTCTCTTAGCGCATATACCAGATGTTTTTCAATTCTTATTGTTTTATCTTGACTGATTTCAGGATACCTCTTTACTAGAGCCTCGATTCTCTCTATATTATATTTTCTCACATTAATTGCCTTACATTCATTGATAAACTCTGATAGTTCTGTCTGTTGGGGTGGAGACCTCCATGTTTAGGTACGTTCCTTAACTGCATCTTTTGTCTCCTTCTGTAGTTTAGCGGTATACCATGTGTAACTTCCGATAGCCTATTTCAATGGCGTGCACCGTAGCCATATCACCGAAATCATCAATCATTGCAATGCTAGTACACTAAGGTCGATTGTCTTCCTCAATTAAAGCGCAAATACTGTTCTGCATAGAGCTCCTGAATTCCTGCACTTTTCTTGTTATCACCGTAGATGGGCTCCTTGCTAGTTTTTTCGCACTCCATCTTTAAGTCTAAGCTAATTCGAGATTGGAACATCCTATGATGACTGCATCGCACCTTTAAGATGACCTCCACATTCTGCTCGACGCTAGTATGAGTGCACAATGCCAACTGTTTCCTTTTTAGCCTCCTCATTCGGACTGCTCCATACCGACTTCCGATTTTTGCGTTTGCCGAAGAAAGCATTCTTGATCCGTAAAATATTTTGTTCTCCAAATACTACTATTCTTTTATCCCTAGAGCGTAAGCCATATAGTCACCCACTTCCTGGTCGGCTGCCTACTACTTGCCGAAGTTAACATGGAAGTCGCCATGGACATGGGCAGGACATGTAGTGCGAAGAGAGGATAACCGATGGTCGCTGAGGGTAACAAACTCGATTCCAAGGGAAGGAAATCGTAGCAGATAGCAGCAGAAAGTTAGGTGGGCGGATGAGGTTAAGAAGTTCGCAGGGGTCAAGTGGATGCAGCTAGCACAGAACCGGGTTAAGTGGAGAAATATGGGAGAGGCCTTCGCCCTGCAGTGGGTATAATCAGGCTGATGATGATGATGATGATGACGACGACGACGATGATGATGATGATGGTAGATACCCACCGTTCATTTTTCACACGACGGATGGACTATATAAGGCGTTGAGGATGTGTACAGCGCTCCGCAATACCCCCTGTAAAGCTGTAACATGGTGTGGCCTCATGGGCTACACCGCTACATAGTCTTAAGGCAATAATATACATCAGAAGTCCTGGATCTGGACCCCAAGCCCCATGCGTCACTTCCGCTATTTCAGCAGACACGTATGGAGCAAATGGTCGAAGCATGGTAGAAATATAACTCAGGTGAAACAAAGCCAAGTCCACGTTTTGCTGGCAGCCTACTGAACCCACAACGCGGCGCTTTGCACGTAACGCTCTACCAACAGCGGGTGTCGTTGCGAGTATTCAGAGCATGTACTGGTGTTTAGACATAATAAATAGAGCTGCCACCAGTTTGGAGCCAGCATTTCTGTCACGTACGCCGACTACTTCGGACACGCCTTCCCACAGGCGATTCCTCCGGACTTGATCCCTCAGCAAGGACATGCAAGACGCCAACTCCGTTAATGAGTGTCTTCGCCCCTATAAATTACGTCGAGCTGGGATTAGCACTCACTAATAACGTTAGACGTGCCCACGGGACATTATCGCGTCGCGCCTAACTGCTTGGTTTAAGGTCAACGCAGCCCGCACAACGCGAAGCGTGCCATACCACACGAAGACATGCTCCCGCGCATCCCAACGCCACACCGTGATCCCAGAGACTTCGCCAGTGACCGTGTCTACACTCCTCTCGCAGCACTGCTCTGATCCGCCGCTCTTCGGTAAGCCGATGGATCCCGACCGTCCCGTCCCGTCCGTCCGTCGCCTGTGGCGCAGCGTCGCCAGCCAGACAGATCGCAGCCGTGTGTGCTGATGCCTCCGGATAGAGCCTGTTCCGCCCCTGCGCCATTTTGCTGCTTCTTGCCCTGCTAGGCGGTTGTAGCATGTAGCGTCGAGCGCCAAACTAACAACGCTGCAGGCTGCGGGACGCGATGGATGGCGATGTTTATTGCGCGGCCACGGGTGTTTGCGGCCATGGCGGAATCAAGATTAATGAAATGGCGGAAGAAAATCTCGCCCGGTTCGTCCTTTGTCTCAATTTTCACGCCGCCCCGCCGCATCGGCGCTAGGCGAGACAACAGACGGAGGAACAGGAGACCCCGCGGTGGCCGGTGTGCACCGCCGTTACGGACGCGGACAACTAGCTAGGGAAGGCACGCGCGGGCGCATGGCGCCAAATAGCCCCGAGGTGTGTGCGCGGGGGGTGTGTCCTGCTCTTCGAGGGGCCCGACGTCTTGGCCGCCGTTCTTCCCCTCTGTCAACAGTGAGTGCGGGCCTCGGGAGACGACGCAGCAAGGGTTCCTGTCCAAGGAAACGCGAGCCGTGGGAGCAAGCGCGTGTCCGCAGAGAGAAAAGAGCGAGTGGAAGCGCAGCCGGACGACGATCCTGCACGGGCTCTCACCCTGCAATTCCGAAAGTTGTCCCCGCCGGCCCATGCCTCTGCCGTCATGACGATGAACCGGAGAACCTTCGTCTATTGATTCTCTCTCTCGCTCATCCTTGTCATGGGATTTGTCTTTCTTTCTTTCTTTCTTTCTTTCTTTCTTTCTTTCTTTCTTTCTTTCTTTCTTTCTTTCTTTCTTTCTTTCTTTCTTTCTTTCTTTCTTTCTTTCTTTCTTTCTTTCTTTCTTTCTTTCTCTCTCTTTCTTCTTTCTCTTTCTTCCTTCCTTTCTTTCTCTCTCTCTTTCTTTCTTTGCGTAATCATTATCGCATGCCAACTAGCGCTTATTTTCAGCACTATCATTTGCTTGATCACAATTAATTTTTTTTTCATCAAGAACATAATCGACAACGCAGTTAACGCTAGCACATCTTCCGGCTTGCCGGTGCTGTTCGGATATCAATGATGGCCCTAAAAATATTGCTGCAGGACAAGGAAGGAAACACTGCACAAACCGTTTTTTTTATTCTGTGTACCAGGCTATGTGAGTGAGTGAGTGAGTGAGTGAGTGAGTGAGTGAGTGAGTGAGTGAGTGAGTGAGTGAGTGAGTGAGTGAGTGAGTGAGTGAGTGAGTGAGTGAGTGAGTGAGTGAGTGAGTGAGTGAGTGAGTGAGTGAGTGAGTGAGTGAGTGAGTGAGTGAGTGAGTGAGTGAGTGAGTGAGTGAGTGAGCGAGCGATATATTTCATAGGAAAAAGGATGAGTGAGCGTGCATGCGCAGGGGCACAGTATAAGAATTCACATTACGCCATCTTCAGCCTTGCGAACATGTTCTGCAGCCTCCTTTCATGATTTTTCAGATTAATTTCTGTTACGGAAGCCAAACAATGTAGCCCAGTGGGCATAAGGGAGAGCGCTGGACCTCTCCAAAAAGAATCGTAGAATCTGATTTAAAGCGGCGCACGTGCAGATGAGGAATAGTTCGCAAAGTTAATACGGGCAAAAGTTAACACGACCTATAAAAGAATAATATTATGACACCGTCGGAGGCTTCAGCGCCTACAGCGAAGGCTCATTTCTGTGGAGTCATGCGTCTGCTCCTTTTCGTTAGGAGCACTGTAGGAGGCAACTACTGATCTCTCCTTCCATCCTAGGTGGCAATAAAGTTTAATCTCTCTCTTTCTCTCTCTCTCTCTCTGTTTGCTTCAATGGTAAAGGTTGAGAGCAGCAGTTGGACTGACGTCTACTCCAATGTGATATTTTACTCCCGATTGCCGATCAGTTCGGATATTCGTGTCACGTGGACGATTTTTGTCAAGCGGTTATATTCGGACTTCAACGTGTCGGGCTTTTCCCGTCCACTAAATGCTGTCTACCCTCCCATTCGCACAGGTGCTGCTGTGCAAAAGGCTATTTACCCCTGTTTTGAACCTATCCTATGCACAGCGGCCCCTTCATGCCGAACCCCATGATTATAGGTCAGCATTCATATAAGTGCATCCATATATATACAACCAGAGCTTTATGGGCCTCAGATAAAACACTTAAATAATTTAGGCTTATTCTCACCGACCTGAATGATCTTCTCTAGGAGTGCATGGGCCTCCACTGCGTCTTAATTACGAGGAAGGTAGTATAGTACTGTAGTACTGGAATACCCCTTAAGGCCTTACTGCATTTGAGGACAAGTAAAACAGAACTAGCTGCATTTAATGCAGTATAGTAATTAAGCCTTCACAGGTTAGCCTCCATTGTATTTCTTCTTTTTCTTTTCCAAGTGATGGTTACTCCATGAAAAAAAAAAGAAAAGCTGTGGTTTAGCTTGTGGTTAAACCTGGAGTTACGCGAGAGCAATCTGCATCTTAGGTGCGTCTTCTTATTAATTTTTTTTCTTCTTTCTCCTCCTCTTCTTCTTCTTTTCTTCTTCTTCTTCTTCTTCTTCTTCTTCTTCTTCTTCTTCTTCTTCTTCTTCTTCTTCTTCTTCTTCTTCTTCTTCTTCTTCTTCTTCTTCTTCTTCTTCTTCTTCTTCTTCTTCTTCTTCTTCTTCTTCTTCTTCTTCTTCTTCTTCTTTCTTCGCTCTTCGGACAGGCATGGCGAAATGGCGAGATTGTGGCATGCAGCTCTCGCTACAAAAAATTTTAGGCTTGCTACATTCATTTGTGAAAAGAGACAATGGTGAAGGAACAATACCCCTACTCATCCCTCCCAGATAGGTGTCCACAGTCAGGACTAATTACGGTTTCACTAGGGTTGCACAATAGCGGCGTGAGGATTGCATGAGTCGGCACACGTGGCCCTCGTGATCCAGACCATTTTTCTCATCGCCTTGAAATTTAAAAAAAAAAATTTCAGCTGCGCCTTCACAAGTAATCTTGAGTATTTACAGAGAAGAAATAGGCTAATGGAAAGGCACCATAAGTATATTGTCGAAGATTCGCCGTGCAGCAGTTGCTGTTGGTAAATATGCGTGGGGTATTCTACGTTAATTGCGCTTTTCGAGTCTGCGCAGTAACGTTTCAGCCTACGTCCGTGCATTCCAGGTAACGTTCCTACCAGTGCGAGATCTTTATTCCACCAGATCGTAAACTGCCCAACTTTCCCGGCCGCACTGGCGTCATTAGTTTACCATTCCCGAGCCGTCCAAGTAAATGTCTCTCAATATCGCTCTTTCGTCACGCCCGCTTTAATGTTCGTGCGAGACTTCGGCTGCATCGATCGCGAACGTTGAGACTCGCTTCAAGACGCGTTGGCCTTCTTAGCGCTGGATGACATGGAATTTTGTAACGTGGCGTGCACTTCACGGCAAATTTTGCTCGCCTGAGGGAGGGAGCGATCGACAGTTTGGTGGATGGCTCGGTGAGGGTAAAGGGGGTTCGCAAAGAAGCGTTTCACTCGCTTCAGCACCCCCCCCCCCCCCCTCCAAACACACAGACCGCGCTCCCAGTACATTACAGGCATTACCGCGCTCCTCGGCTGCGACATATGCGTGTACATACACTGAGGCCGCGCAAGCCCACTTCGAAAGGTTTTTTTTGCACGCCGAGCACAGAGCTGCGGCTAATGGAAGTTGTCCTCCCCTTGTCCTTACTGAGCCGCAGCGTCGGGTTCGGGGCTTCAGAAGTGTTACGGAGCGAGCGACAGTATGACGTAAGCAAATGCAAGGCCAGAAATGGAAATGCTTTTCGTTTCTCCATAGCCACCTTGCTATACCTTCTGCTACATTCCGGGGAAGCCAGTGCACAAACAGCCGTTTGCGAAAGGCAACCGAAAGGTGCGGAGAGATCTGGGAAAGACGAGTTGAGACGAGGCTAAGGATGGGCCATGGGTCGATGCTACGCACAAAGTGCTGCAGCCTTTACGGCTTTCTAGATATGTAAGAACAAATATATACAGTTAGGAGTAAAGAACCGCCATTTAAATGGAAGATAGAAACAGTTGACTCCGCACCTTAGGCATGAAATGTCCTACAGGAACGTGAACTATCAGTAGTGCAATAAATGCGAAGGGTTTCGTAACATAACGTGTGCGAGGTATAAGTAGAATTGGACGAAGTGAGACCGAATTATGCAGCTATTTTTATTATTCAAACAGATCGCTTACCTAAGTATTTGCTGCTCTCCTGGTATTAATTTCAGTAATTACGAGAAGGCTAGCTAAAGTGGAACACTACACAATATAATGAAATTATAAACTTTGAAACGTCCCATTTAGCACACTTTGCACGACAAATTGAGACGTGGGATAGTATGAGGCGTCCTTCCAACATTGAAAAATTACTCATCTTCGCATTGAATTATACATGAAGATGGCACCATGGGCAACAAATCATTCTTTCTTAGCCTACTGGAATGAAAAAAATCTGCATCAAAACAGATCCGGTGCCGTTTCGTTTCATGACCGCTGTAAAAGCTGGGCAGTCCTGAAGCCAGGCTCTCAAAGTGCCTTAATGACGTTGTTCTTCATGAAATCCTTCCTACAGTGCAACATTTTTCAGCTTGATTTATTTATTTATTTTTACAAAATACTTCTAAAAGCCCTCACGGCTGAGATTTTACGGGAAAATCACCGATAATTGACAAAAACACGAAGAGAGAAGAAAGAAAGGCAGCTGCTACTCTTTCGTCCAGCCCTACGTAATGGAAGTGAAATTTGGTTCGATGCGTGGCACGTGAACACGGAGTTGTGATTGTTAATGCAAGTTAGAGCAAACAGAGCTTGCTGCTTTCTCAGAAAACGTTGTGTGTAAATTTAGCTGCGCTATTCAGGTTTTAAATACGTATGCAGTTTCTACCGATCATAGTGTTCTTTTTTTTTTTTTAATTGTTCTGTAATCGGTGCCCCTGAGAACAATAAAACTCCCAATGGCACAGATGCTACTTGGTGTCCTATAGAACTTTCGCAGCGCTCTCGGTGCGATAGTTGGCAACCAATGTTTACTTTTTCTACCCTCACACTTTCCCATAGAGCTATAAAACAAATATGTAGCTGTGGATCATGCAGTAGAGGGATTATATTGTAATGGAGCGGCCAGCCGACGAAGACAGAACTGGGTAATGCTGATGATATGATTTACTAATGGCTGCAGGACTAGCGCGATATCTTTCTGCTCGAGCCACTGCCCGATTCTTCGTCTTCCTCCTCCGCTATACGACCCGGGACCATCGAGCGATCGTCGGGGGGAGGGACCAGCCAAAATTTGCACATGGGCCAACTTTGCCTTTTGGGGGGACGTGGAAATTTTTTCCCCAGGAATTGCCGGGACCAGCCCATTATTTTGAGTCTGGGTTTACCCCCAATTAAAGTTTCGCTCCGCTCACAGTAGGACTTTGAAGCTGGAAGCGCCCAGCATTTGTACTTCAACCTTTTTCCGGTTGCACCTCAAAACTCAGGGTCAAACCGCCGAATTTGTGCGGTAACTTAAGACAGCGAAATTTTTCGGATGGCCCAATAGGATTTTGAATTTAGCAGCAGCTTCTGATTGGTTTTCGCAGTTACGACGTCACACTTCTATTTGACCAATCTCCGGTTCTTGGACTCCGTTTTTTGTGGACGCCGACGGCCCATTTTTCTGAGACGTCGGGATGAGGGAATGAAAGGGTTGGATAGAAATTAGTGTTGATACTTAGTAATGTGTGCGTCTAGTTCAGAGAAAGAATATTTAAAGTGTTTGTTCTGCTTTCTTTGTTTGCGTGAAGAATAGAAAGCAATTTAAGAGCAATTGAACTACTTTTCGGAAATAATCGTGAAAAACGGTACCACTTTCGTGAGCAGTACTTGCTAATCTCCTTTAATTATTTTTAGAGCTAAAATTGCCCCCAACCTTAGTGTCACAAAAGTACGAAAAAACAGCAGGTTGCCAGCAATTAGCTGTTCTCACGAAGAAGTCATCACTCTTTGGTCGCTGCATGGCATGTCTGCTCTTTGCATGAGATTACATGCTGGGTGCATTATAAACAAGCACATTAGAAGCCCTATAGCCCCTCTTGCTGGCGTGCAAGGTTCCATGTAGGGCATTATCTATGAAAAGTATGAAATTTATGAGCTTCGTAAAGTCACAAGTACAGTATAACACACTTATAACGAACCTGCCATCCGCGAGGATTACGCTCGTTGTATCCAATGTTCGTAGTACGTAGACTTGCCGATTCCCTTGCGTAGACTTGCCTAGTCGGACTTCATATAGAAAGTCCGACTGGACTGGAGTTTATTTCCTAACAAGTTGGTTGTTTGCGGCTTCTTCTTCCAAGGAGAGCATGCCATAGCCCTTTCCAAGCTCTCTAGAGGGGTGTCTCGGTTGAACTGGTCGCAGCAACCAATAGCAGGTCGTCCTCTCCGTGCCTGTCCGTGACCATGATCAGGTTCTTGGCAGTCGGGAAGGGCTTGTACTTCACGTAACCACAACGTTTTTGTTAGTGTATGGTTTTGCATGTCGGTGACATGCTGCACGCCATCAAAGGCATCCCATGATAAAGCATGTTCAGTCACTTCTACATAAAAAACGCCTTACCGCAAGAAAAACAAGTGTCTAATCCCGTTGATGTGCAACTGCGTATTAACTCGTCCCTTCGCCCATACACCATGCTTTACGGATGCCATCCATGATGCACTCCGCAGTGTACTCACTCACATGGAGGTTTAAGCATGGCTTGAACATAGTTGTTTGAGCGAAAACTCCGTTACACTGATTTATAGAAAAGGAAGGTAAAGTATCTGTTTCACTTTTCGTTTAAAATCTTAGCTTAATTATGTCCAGGTCACACCTATTTTCAATCCACGATATTTATATTATTATTTAATTTGTTTTGGGGCAAGGAGGGGACAGTATCTTTCTCACTTTGCGTCCGACACCTGCAATTACTTAGGTAAAGATCATTCAGCCTCAGCGAGACTAAAACGACGTTGCACCCCGAGCAGTAGAGCACACGCTCTAAAAATAATAAAAACGCTCCAGCTCCACTTTAACATTTCTAGCACGAAAGGAAAAGATACTTTTTCTTCGATACAAGCTCTAAATATAGGCTCTAAGTATACAAATAATGATCACAATTCTCATAATGGTTATGATATTTACTAGCTGTACCACGAAATGGAAATTAAGAAGAAGAAATGGGCATGGGCAGGACATGTAGTGCGAAGAGAGGATAACCGATGGTCGCTTAGGGTAACAAACTGGATTCCAAGGGAAGGAAAGCATAGCAGGGGGCGGCAGAAAGTTAGGTGGGCGGATGAGGTTAAGTTCGTAGGGGTCAAGTGGATGCAGCTAGCACAGAACCGGGTTGAGTGGAGAAATATGGGAGAGGCCTTCGCCCTGCAGTGGGTATAGTCAGGCTGATGATGATGATGATGATGATGATGATGATGATGATGATGATGATGATGATGATGATGATGATGATGACCACGAAATCACGTTCCCGTCTTGATGGTGCAGTGGTTAAGGAGCTCGACCTCTGTGCCCAAGGATGCGGAATCGAATACCGGCCGCGGCAGCTGCTTTTCTATATGGAGGCGAAAGGTAAGATGTCCGTGTGCTGTGCGATGTCAGTGCACCTTAAAGAACCCCAGGTGGTCTCTTATAGCCTGAGTAGCTTTAAACTCGACAAACCAAACCAAGTGAAATCAGGTGTTCCGACATAGCTATCAAAAAGACAAGGTGTAACAGAGACGCGAGATATCTTATGGAAGATCACTAATTGAAAAAGCAAGCACATTCTTCAAAAATACTGCCGAGCGTCGTCCGGAAGCTGCGAAGTGCCTGAGGATAGACATGAAACCGAGAGTGACACCGAACACTTCTGAAACATTCTGAAAATTATTTTTCCGAACCAACACGAAAGAGCATTGCTACAGCGCAAATTTTACTCCAGCGCCGACCCAAATAGGAGCTTCGTTGATTGATATCTTAGATCTGTCTGGCTACATCTTTTGCATGATCGTCAACATCTTTTTTCCTTTACTTCTGCGCTGTCAAATATCCAGCGAGATCAGCTCTGCCATCGTGGCACTGATGTGGGGCTAGGTGAACAAAACGGTGAAAAAAGCTCCGTTATGTCTCCAAAGGTACTTTTAAGTAGCAGCACAGAAAAGTGAGAAAGCGCCCGAGGCGGCTGGATGCGCCGCTGAAGCCGATGAGGAGCGGGAGTGCGATTCACATGTCCACAACAGAGAGGAATACTGAGCATTATGCCGAGTACGCAAAGGTAAATTAAAAGAAAAAGAAACAACTGATTGCGACAGAACGTAAAATGAGGCTTTCCGCTACTAACCTCTGTGAGTCTTGCAAAGAAATTGAAGCCATAGATATTTTTTTTTCTCTTCTGCTGGCGGTTCGCATCTCTTCGTAGAATTTACTTAGCGACTCAACTTTCGAAATTAGGCCTTCCTCTAACCTTTCCAGTTCTCCTCTTCTTCGGGGCAAGCGTCTAGGGATATGCCTTAAAACCAGTGTGCGATTCTATTGATGATTACATAATTTCAGCAGGCAGATTTTCATTTTCCTTTTTATTTTTTTTCCAAATTGTAGTTAAACACCCATGTTTATCTGAATACCCCAATCCTAGACAATATATATTAAGAATCTAACATGAACCGTGGTCAATCCCACGCCTTGGGTATGTGCCACTTTGTCTGAGGTCATCATCATCATCGTCACTAAGAGTGGTAGCGGCAGTCGAGCTGCCACCCAGGAAAAGCCAGACGCCCAAGTCACGAAAAATGCCAGAGTGGGGATGAAGACGCCACATTCGTTTCGTGAGCCATGGACTCTGGGCGCTACCACAGCGCGGCTACCACCTGCTGTGAGCGAGCCGTCATAGAATGCGACAATGCCTCCCTTGGAGGGAGTCTAATCCCTTCACATACTCTGATCCTGGAGGCAACAGTATTTATTTATTTTGTCTTTTTCTTTCTTTGCCTGCATTCTTCGGCTATATATATATATATATATATATATATATATATATATATATATATATATATATATATATATTTTCTTCTGTCCATTCCTCATGGTACGATTTGCCTGGACGATCCTTTTAATGAGCGCCTTGAAGTACACACGGTTATACAGTGGTGCACTGGATGTCTCGGCAGAAAGACATTCCCAGTCTTTGGCAGTTTGGACACAATTAAAGTGTTAAGATTGTAGACAGAAAACTATTTTAACGCGATTAATGCAGTGTGAAAGGTGGTTAGCCGGGTTCCAAGCGGACAGTAGTAAAATTTGTGAAACTGAAAGTCTCTTGAAGTCGTTACGAGGCTATCGCAATTTCAGAACTTATTTTGCCAAAAATCATACTTCTCCGAGAAAGGCCCTTCGTCTTGCAGTAGTTAGGTTGGTAATGATTGTGAAGATGATGAAGGTACTTTTCTTTTTCCTTATTACACGACTTGCCTATGTTCAGTGGCGGTTCTTCATTTCGACTAGAATATGATGAAGTCGTATTTGTTTCCAGACCCAGTCTGTTATCTTCCTATCTGTTCACCGTAACCATATAATTTTCCTTCTTACAGCTTTGTTGCCTTTATTTTCACGCATTTTCAATGGCAACCAAGTTACTTCGCCATAGATAAGTACTGGCACGATATATCACGCATATTCCTCTTGAGGTACGTAGTAAAGTTGATGGACGGAAATTTTCAGCAAATCGCAATGAGCCACATTCTCGTTTTTCTGCAGATATTTTACTTTCATGGTCTGGATTGGCGTACGCTACCAAATAACAGTATTTTTTTTTTATCACATCCAGCGTATCGCTGCCTGTCGCAAACTATTGCTTTCATTCCAACTGTCGCAAACTGTTGCTCCTGCTTGGGCCAAGCAATGGCCTGCAGTGTTTTCAAATAATAATAATAATAATAATAATAATAATAATAATAATAATAATAATAATAATAATAATAATAATAATAATAATAATAATAATAATAATAATAATAAATAAGTTCCAGAGCACTGGCCGATGTTTAATCCAATATAATTAACAGTACCCGTAACAGCGAAACCACGCAGCCACAAGAAATCGAATTCTTTTCTTCTTCTTTTTTTTTTTTCTTTTTTTTTTGTCGCGACAGTGATGACGACATATAGGTCACGCGCCCACGGTGGACCAATGAAAAAGCACCACTCACAGCAAGTCAAATTCAGAAACTGCCTCCATCGCTCTGAGTGGTCGAGACTGTAATGGCGTCATAAATATAAGGGAAAGCAAGGACAGAATCAAACGTCCAATTAAGACGTCCCCGGCTTTTTTGCGCTATCTGCACTCATGGATTACCACCTCGCCCAAGCATTTTTTGAAGAGCATCACCCCTAACAGCCAAAATAAAACGTTACGCGTAAAAGTCTGGGTTTAACAACAGCCGCCGATGGATGTAGGGTGATATGATGATGGATTCAGCAAAGCAAAGACACAAAGAAAATTCAGCTTAGAGCTTTACTGCCGTAGCATTGTACCTCAGATTCTGAAGTAACCTCATAGCTTTGCCCAACATCTCTGATTTTAAGCACAAAACACAGCGGCCGAGCGACGTTACAGCCACTGGCCAGCAATGGCTGGTAGAGCCATGAACGGACAAGGCAGTCATCTATGGGCCTTGCAATACCGGCACCACCTTAAAGGCAACCTTTGGACAACTGATTAAATAAAGTGATTTTTTTTCTGTTACTTTTCTCAAACCAGGTGAAAACCCGAGTTTCAGTTGGTCCTTAAGCGTCTTGCAACGCGTTGTGAAATCTCGGTGAGTGAGGCTTTGGATTTTCCCTCAATCTTAATCGAAGCTCGTACCAGGGGTTTAAGGACCCTTTTAATACTAACAAAGATAAAAAGTCCGACCGGAGCGGTCTTGAGAAAACCAAGGATGGTTATATGCACGAAAAATTGCAGTTACGAACTGCAGATATCAAGTCTATCTACTGTAATAACTGAAGTATTACAGTCCAACGTTTTTTTTTTTTTGTTTTTTTTTTTTGTCCACTAGTTGTCGGTACTTCTAAAAAAATTGTCCACTGAACACATGCATTTAACATGTGAACGGAGGATGCTTATGACGTCAAAACAGGCAAGGTTATATCACGATTAAAGCGTGCTGTTGAAACAAAAGAAATGTTTCCTATGCTCTCGAGTTTCCGGTATCGCTTTATTCGCAACATCAAGGCAGCGAAGAAGGATTAGAGCTTTGAAGACCTTGTTCCTGAAATTAATAATATTAGAGCGTCTCTTATATCTCTTAAGAGGAGATGTATGGCACATCTGTTGTTGGAGCCACCCATCTTCATTCATTGCCTTACGAGTGCTACGCTCTCCGTTTTTGTCATCATGACCATCGAAGTCGTCATCCTTTTCCTTAACGGTCGCTTCTGAATTGCCAGGAATGGATATTACAGCATTGCGCTTGGTAACGTTCCGTCTAAGAATGGTGCTTATTATTAAGAGACACTAGCCTTAGAGAAGCACAGGCTCTGCTGGTTTCGAAAAAAAAAAAAAAAAGCCAGAAACAAACTGTTAAATGCGATACTGCACTGAAATATTTCTTTCCCCTTTCACTTTTCGCTGCAACTTCTGCCCCTTGCACTTTATGGGACATATTGTGCGTCGTTGCTGCTATCGATGACTTCAGCGGTTAGTCAATGTTTTTGGTCGTTTTCAGCTCTCTAGTTCGTTCGTTCGTTCGTTAGTTCGCGCAGCGCACGCGTTCGTTTGCTCGTTCGTTCTATCGCTCGCTCTCTATATCGTTCGTTCGTTCGTTCGTTCGTTCGTTCGTTCGTTCGTTCGTTCGTTCGTTCGTTCGTTCGTTCGTTCGTTCGTTCGTTCGCTCGCTCATTCGTTCGTTTATCGCACCTCTCTCGAAAGTGGATGACGTTCTCCGGGTTAGAGTGCTATATACTTTCAAAGAACGAGTATACTATTATCCGCGATGTTTATATGATTGTCTTAAAGGTAGCTGCATGCCTCAACTTGGAATAATTTCTCGCAAAAGCTACTATAAGTGCAGGTGAGCATTTATTTCCATACTTCTTCGATTATGCTGCGGTAAATTGGACTACTTTAGAGTGGTACATCGTGGCTAACTTTATTGAAGCGAGTTTGTACGTTTTTAATTTAGTTGTTTTGTCTCTGTCTCTACTTACTACTCGTGAAGTTGTGCACCATGTGAGATCGGTTTTTGTTTAGCCGCTTTTTAGGGCTGAATGCCAGCACTTCCGCTTTTCCAGGTTAATTAGGTCCACATGTTTCAAATGATCGTGCCACCGATACATCACTGACTTCGAACGCGAAAATCCGTATATGGTGTCCTGGACGCCCAGTGTGAAAAGGAGTTGAAGTTGCGACGCTCGGATGCGCAGACGAACCAACCGTATTTCCTCCACGCGCACTATATAAGGAAGTTCATTTTCCCAGTTGAAAAGGCGCAAACAGAACTTCCACATAACGCCCATTTCTCTAAACGGCTTCTCCCGTTTCAGGACTTGTTACTGGCGCAACCTTTTTCCATCGCGAGAGAGCATGTTGCTTCGGTGAGACCGCGCAGGCGCCTTGAAATCACTGCGTCGTCATGCGAAACCAAACCTAACGAGCCGTGCAAGTGGGGTCTAACGCGAGCGAGCGCCACAGCATCGGGCATGATGCAATATCCGGGCGCGTCTGCCCATCGACCGGAGCGTACACACGGACGACCACCACGCCACAATAACTCGCAGAAAGAGAGCGTCGACACATGCATCGAGCGTAACCTCGGGCCCACAAAGTGCGTGCATGTGCGGCGACTGAGGCGCGCGTCGCGCCCTGCACTGCCGCGCTGCAGCTAGCCGTTGCGGGTTGCCTCATTCTTGACGCAACCACGCGCGGGGTCACGTTCCTTTGGGATCCTCGTGACCCCGTTTGCCCCTCCCTCACCATCGAATGGGCCCGCGTCGAGGAGCCTCCGGTGAGCTTAATTGCAAGCCTCGACTGGGAGCGCCGAACGAAAGTCTTCGCCAGTCGTTAGGACCCCACCGAACTGTCCGTTCCGCCGGAGAAAGCGTAGCGCGCGTCGCCCATTTTTTGGTTTCTTTCGTTCCGTCTTGATTTCGCTTGCTCCTTCGTTTGCTTTTTTTTTTTTTCGCATCACTTCTGCCGCTTTTGTTTTTTCGCTAATACCCCCGTTCACGTCTCCTCGATTTATACTGCCTTGAAGCTCCCTCTCCTTGGTGTCGTGCGTGACGTGTCTTTGATGACAACGCGCGACATATACTTCTCGGTGGCCTAGGCGAAAACACTCGATGCTTTTCTCGCCGCACATCCTGAAATGTAAAAGAGGAAGCATGAACGAGCTGTGCCAGGAAATGCAATTATCACGATGAAGCTGCAAGCGCCTACGCACCTATAACGACGTCTCTGGCCTTCCTCACGAATGGCACGGAAATCGCGTTAGCGAAATCTGCGCGTACTTTACCATCAGTAATGAGTTTTACCTAAATGCGACAGAAAAAAGAATAATCGAGCCGGGTAGATTTAGGACGACTCGATTCGGTAAAAAGGTTTCTAAGTGAGTCTTTAGGGCGTTGGTGTTACTGTATGATAAACGAAGCGAGGCGCTGCAAGCAGAGTTTAGTGACAACGCTGAAATATCTTTCGACGCCGTTTTTTGTCCTGTATATGCGTTATCATAGAGCTCACGTCGCATTAGGGTGCGACTTCAATGAGCGACAGAATTATTACGAAATTCTTCTGAGCACTCATATATATGCTTTGATATATGCTTATGGAAGAAGCGCAGCGACCAGCAAAGGAGAACAGAGTTTCATATCGGTCTACTTGAATATATTTCAGACAGCTAGTCACGTTTAGGCTTGCCGATATAATCAAACCTTTTTTCCTTACAATCCTCGATATCTCAGAACCGTATCTAGTGTGCTATAAACTACATGGCTCATTGCCAAATACAAAGGCGCTCCAGAAACGCCGACACGGAGGACGAATGAGAGAGGGAGAAAGCGAAAGAAAGGCGCAGGAAGATTGGGGAGTCTCACGCAGAAGAGTAACTTGGAAAGCACTGCACATTGGGGGTGCATCAACGGTAGGCGGGGCGAGATAAAACAGTAAAGAGGGTGAGAGACTGATTACTTACCCCCTTCCCCTCACCCCTATCCTCGCCTTGCCGATATCTTGGCCTCCCTTTGAACGTGTTCCGGACGTGTTCCGAATAGACGTCCCGTGTTTTCGGGCTAACAGCCTCCAGGGAAGGAACAGTACGGGAGAGAGAAATAAAATAAAAAAGGAGAGTTTGCAGGCAGCAGCCAGAATAGGGATAAGGCAACGATATCGCGTGTTTGGACTCCGCGTGAGAACCGGGCGGCTGCCTCTGCGCGAAGGCTTGGCTGAAGTCCGTCTGGTTCCTTGATCTCACCGCCGGCCGGAACACACGTAGGCTTCTACCATACAGCAGGCGCCACTCTCCCGCGTCACCATGCAGCAGCACTCTTTGCCATCCTCGATGGCGATGCTCCTCCTTGTATCTGCTTGGTATACGGTATATAGTAGCCGGCAGCAACAGCAATAGCCCAGCGGGAGCTGCTTTGAAATACAAGAAGCGACCGATACAAGAGCATGCTTCGTCGTCAGTATGTCTATTGTCTCTGCGTTGTTCTAGCGGTACTTGTATCTCGAAGCGGGGCGCTTTTTTCTCACCCCTGCTCTTCTCCTCCCACGCACCTTAGGCGCGGATCGTCGAAGGATCGAACTCATCTCCTGCTCAGTATTCCGGACCCGTTAGCAGACTACTGTTCGGAGCTCTGCGCGCCGCCTTGCGCGGCTCGCTTCATCCGTACAGGCTTGTACGCTTCTTCGCTAGGTCTTTCAGCTTCTTTTGGGAATGGTGCGGCGCCGGGAGGCGGCGATTGCTCGTTTGATTCGGAGCTCAGCTCGGGCGTCTCGAACCGCGAACGTATATGTGGCACGGACGACGAGGGTTGAGAGTGAAAGGGCTGCTCTACACCGACCGCCCTTTTTGTGAGCAGTTTGCCTCGCTCCGCAATGGCTATCGCCTAGTTGTTGCAGCTGGCCGTGACTTAGTTTGCAAAGGAGCCCGAAAAAGCTTTGGAATGTCTCGGAGATGGACGCCGCGGCGCTGAGCTCGCAACTCGATCGGTTTCTTGCCGTTGGCGGTATTCATTTTTGTTTTCTTGCACTCCGTTTCTCTTCGCATCGCTCGCTGTTGCGTTTTTCGCAGCATCGCAATCGCGTTTCTCTTTTGTTCTCTAACACGAATAAAAAAAAAAGGGGGGGGGAGGGGCTCCACACTTTAGGATTCCTGCGCTTTAGGAGAGTCGAGGTAACCGATTGGTGATCGATAAAGCGGGACAAGAATACAAAAATGAACATGTTCCCACGTGACGCCCACGGTCAACCGGTGCGGCAATGTTCCGAAGAAAATTAGGTTCATTAACAAACGTCATCGATGAGGATGTAATGCATAGTCCTTTGTGGACGAGGGACAAACACAAAGGTGCTGGTTGGCGTCTCGGAAACTAAAAAGAAAGACGCACTGCTCTCGAACCAAACTCCACCTTTCAAATGCAAGCACTCTTCAACTACCACAGGTGTTTATAAATTGTGTCCGCACGCTTTCATGACCATATGGCCGATAGAAGAAGAAAAAGAAAGGATGGGGGGACGAGAGCACGGTTATTGAGAGAAGACCCGCCTTTCCGGTCAGGACGCTATTTGCACTCCAGAGCGCTTATCGAGTGGTCCCGGCCACTTCGCGGACGTGCGCTCTGTGCGCGGAGGGCAGTAGGAGGTCGTGATGCGTCGTCCGTGCGGCCAAGACGCGTCGGGGCCCAGGTGCGACGGCACCGCCACCTGTGCTTTTGTGCCGGAGGGCGCGTGCTCTGCCTCTTTCCGCCCACCGCCGCACGCGCCAAAATTGTGCGGAGGCAACGGCGGAACGCACCACCACCGGCAGCGGCGGTTCAAGGCGAGTCATGGCCACCGGGGGGCACAGCGCCAGAGTTCCGAACCGTCTTCCCTCACGACGAGCGGTTGTGGCGTGAGACTCGATTAATACGCGGCCATCTATGCCCGGCGGGAACCGCGCGCATCCGGTAACTCTGACGACGGGCACTCTGTGTCATTACTTTATTTTATTTGGAAGTGGCCCAACACCCTTAAGGGGGCGGGAGCTACGCCGGGATGCGTTGCTTGTTCCACTCGGCTGGCGTTGGGCACCCGAAGAGTTAAATCTGGCGCGTTAAGTGAGGTATGAATCGTTTAGCGTATGACTCAGGGTCGTTGTCTGTTGCTGCTTTCAGGCTGTTGCGTCGTATGCGCGGTTGAGTGCTCGGAAAGGAGTCTATTTTTTGTCATCACATTAAAACCGACCATCTGTACTTCCCCCTTGGAAAAGAGAAAAACAAAATGCACTGGCTACTTGTCCTTGAAATCAGCGTAGAGGATAGGCGAGTTGTAGTAAGGCCCCCAGCTTTGTGCACGATTGGTGTAACACAGCAGCACCCTAGCTTGAGATCATCGCCCTCGGTGCAGCCTAGGTAACCACGACCTTTCACGGATTACGATGTATGACACCCAGGCAGACATCAACCAAGAATTTTTTTTCCTACATCTCAGGACAATGCCCCAACAGCCTCCGCTGCGGCAGCCATTGGCTTGGCATTTCTGTTCTTTGGGACACGCTGCTCTGGACCTGCTGGATGACGCGCCTAGAGGAGTACAGAGGACACGGACACGACGAATAGTGTCGAAAGACGAGTCGGCACACGCAGAGTCTTGTGGCACTCGCAGAGGCAGCGCTTCAGCTCCCTCCCGACATAGCGAGCTCCTGCCGCTGTAATCTGCGCGACGTCACACTTGAAGGCATTCGCTGGCATCTGAGAACGAAGAGAAGTGAACAATGCTTCCTCTCGGGTAAGAAAATGTGCATCCGAGCCACCAAAGTGACACGCAGAGCTGTGAGAAAAATAAAATAAAGAATGAAATAATGGTTGAAGACAGAAAGAAAGAGAGAGGAGGGGCGGCTGAAGGGAAGGCTTGGTGCATGCGCCGACCACGCACAAGCCTGCGCACAGCGGAATCGCACGAGAGTGATGTGCCTACAAAGAAGGCCGGATCCCAAGGAGGACGGAGAAAGGGGCAGCATGCAGCAAGTGACCCAGGGGCCATGCGGGGCAGAGTCGCTCGCCCGCGCCCGCACGTCAGGTGCAAAATACTAAGCTCTGCGGTGACTTAAAGGAACACCCTGAGAAAAAAGCCGACCCCGTCGTCGACGTCGCAGTTCGTGCGGGGCTAGAAAACAGACTCGCTGCATTCTCTTGTGACGAAGAAAGTGGCCGTCGGGGAGCGCGCACCGCACGGAGAGGCATTAAACAGACTCACGGGCTATGAAATTGCCACGGAAGGCAGTGCGGTGAGAGAGACGATGGAGAAAACGTCTTGAGGGGTGTGTGCGCGCGCGTGCCCGAATGCCTCTCCATATATGCTCTCCCTGTTGTGGTAGGATGGATGTGAGGGTGAGGATACATGTTTCCTTTGTTCGCTTCATGGTTTCACTTTCTGCGCTGTCTCTCTCCCCGCCAGCCCAGCGTCCGTTACGGCACCTTTCGCTGAGCATCAAGAGATGCGCGAAAGCGGCCGGTGTTACCCCACTCCCCCCCCACACACACTTTCGCTACCTCTTTCTTTCCTTGCGCGCGCCTTTAAACTCTTTTTTTTACTTCGTTCTGCGTGCGCGCACGCGCGTGGACATTTGTGGCGGCGACCTTCTCCGTCGGGCAGCGCTGGCGGCGAATTCGGGTCCAACGTATGAAGATGGCGGTGTCTGATCTAATTTTCCGCATGAGCTCCCTTTCCCCTCTCGGACGCGCCGCGCGGACCCCCTTGCGAATTTGGTGATCCCCGGCACGCAACGGCGCTGTTCTACCGGGACGCCGACGACGAAGCTTGTTTGTTTTTCCTGCGTCAGAAGGCGCTCTTCTTTTTTTTCTCTCCCAGTTCTTGCAGCAGCACCAGCGCAGGTCGAGGAGGACGACGGAGTAGCCCTGTGTCCCGCAACCTTCGCTCTCTGTTTCCCTTTTTCTGCGGACAGTCGACCTCCTCGTCCCCTCTCTCCGCCTGCTTCCTTTTCGTCTTCTTCCGCGCCAAAATCGTTTTATTATGTCTGTCTGGATTTGAACGGTTTGCGCTCGAGTTGCCACAATTTTTTTGCACGCCGGAAGCCTCCAGGTCCGCGCAGGGACGTTTGCACCGGGGCTGGACGACGGGTAAGACGAGAGAAAGGGTGTCGCACGGGTAACAGAGGCGGGCAGAATGGAAGGCAGTGAGACTGTGAGGGTGCATAGTTGTGTTCGTTGTGTTGTGTTGTGAGCGTTACTTTTCTCTTTTTGTTGACTATGGCTTTCGTGCGGGCTCTTTTATGCCTCTGTGTTACTCCACAGCACGTAAAAAAAAAAAGTAACGCATGTTTTTCTAAAGAAAGTAAAGCGCGAGCCCCGTTTCTTCTCTCGCATCTCGGTTTCGGTTCGGTGTCGGCGACATTTTCGCGCTCCCTGAGCCGTCCGATAGCGCGTCGCCTCGGCGAAATTGAGTGTCGGTTTAGGGCGAGCGTTGCGAGCCCGTTTAGAAGCGGTTCGCTCGAGTGTGCATCGTGAGGAAATGGCATCGCGCTCCCCGCGCGCGACAGCAGAGGCGAGCTGAATACAACTGTTCGCATTTTGTCCCCCCCCCCCCCCCCCCCCCAAACTTTCTCGCTTGCGCCCTCAGTCATCTTATTTTCATTCGATGTTTCCGGGGTGAGGTGTGTGCGTGTGCAGCTCCACCGCGTTCTCTATGACGTCTGTGAGCGGGTCTCCGAGCGGCGGCCGCTTTTGGAGATGCTTTTGGCGAGGCCTTCTTGTTTGCCGCATTTTCCGATCGCTGCCAACTCGAGAAACCGACTATTCCGAATGCATCTTCGTGTTGCTCTGGAGAAAGGTGCTGCTCAGCAGAATTCTTGACTCGTCTTCTTTATCTCTAGTGATTAAAATTTCCCGGTACAACATCCACCGCTTCTTGGAAACAGAGGCTACCAAGGAGAACAATAGATTTAGAAGTTTGACTTCATTAAGTTGCACGGTGTAATTGCTGGGAGTGTACATCGCTTGCAACCGGGTTTGCCATGTCTTTTGAGAAGAAAAGCGTCAAAAATTTGAAAACAGCAAAAAAAAAAAAAAAAAAAAAAAAAGGAAGGAAGGAAGGAAGGAAGGCAGTAAAACTTGCCAACAGGAGCAAACATTTATTTAGTCGCCAAAAACGTCATCATGTGAGAAACCGACAATTTTTCTACTATGGTTTTATCCTAGGAAAACGATGTCGTCTGATGTTGAAACCACAAACGTCCCATTCCGCGTGCCCATGATGTGGGCGCCTTCTTTTATGCGTCCTCTGCATTTAAGGCAGTTCAGGAGTTGTCATGCTGGTCGCGGAATAGGTTATGTGAAAACTCGTGCGTTTCCGCATCCCCAAACGCCCTGCCGGACCGGCAGTGAAGAAGCGCCGGGTGCATGTTAGGGTGGAGAAAGCGAAGAGGGAGGATGAGGAGGAAGAGACGTGGAGAGCAGCACGTACAGTTATCGCTGTTGATCGTTTCTTCGCCCCCACGAAGGCGAGGTGTTTGAGAAGTTTAATGCCGACAAATTAAAAACCCAGACACACAAAGAAAAGAAGAGAACAAAAAATTAAAAAAAAAATGTTATAACCTATCTTAACTTAGTATAAACATCTACTGAAATGGTTAACGGATCCTATTTGCGGGTGTAAAATAACTTGAGAAAAAAAGTGCTGACAAGATAACATACCTGTGTCACGAAACACAAGAAACAGGTCAACTAAACCAAAAGCGCACACGGCGTACGTCTGCATCCTTAACTCAGGTGTGGCTATTGCTGTTAACGTTTTTTATTTAAAAAAAATACTGCCAATTCGTTCAGGGATTTTTACAGGAGTGAGTTCGTTTTTTTTTTTTTTTTTTTTTTTTTGTTGCAGACATGTAGTCGACAAGGCATAACACCATTGCACGCGGCCTTTCAAACGTATAGCTGGTTTCGACTTTCAGCCGCAATTAAAAATTTTTCTTGATGATAACGACAAGCAGTTCGTGGGAAATTTCGCTCCCTGAATCACTTTTTCAGTGTCAGCATTTCCAGATTCTCCGCGATCTCCAATAACAGTAACACTCCCTGTCATTGTCACTGTTAATCTCCGCAACTACTGACATTTTTAAAGTGTAAGTCATGTAAAAGCATTCAGGTATAGGAATTATTACAAAGAAACATCGCCAGATAGTAGTGGAGTCGCCAACCTGAAAGTTTTGTCGCCAGAGGCCTGTAAAAGTCGCTACTTTGTAAGAAATCGTCAAACCTGGCAACCCTGTCTGCGGCAGTGAATCAGGCCAGGGTTCTACTTAAACCGAGGATTTGTGCGATTCATGACTGGAAAACAGATTGATGAACGGTAGTGGCGATAGCATTATTCGGTAGATCTTCGAATCCTCTCAATGGGTATCATATACTTGGTCCAAACTTAGCACTTTTTATGGGACACGTCTTAGATAACATGCTGAATGCAACAAACTAGACCAATTAAATTTCAAGTAGTTCGACAACTCTTTGGTAACCGCGTACAATCACACATGTTCCACGTGGTCAATACGTCACACATCTCCGCTAAATATGCGAATGCGCATACATGCTTTGAATGCCTGCCTGGGTATACCGCCAGTTTAATTGTGTCGCCCCTTTCGCTCACTTTCTTTCGGCATCTGCTTGAAGTTAGATCTGGTGCGGCAAATCAGCAGCCATCCGCCCCTGTCTTTGGTGCAGCGACGGGACTTTGCCCTTGGCTTCAGGGAACGTTCGTCTCTGCATTCCTGATGAGCCAGGCTTCATTCAACCATCTATTGCCTTTACCGAGGCAGCAAACACTTGCTCTCCTCATCTCTTCTCAACTATCTTATCATGTCTTCCGTATCACTGGCAGTTTAGTTCTTTGTATTTCAAAAATGAGACGATCGCTCGGTGTCCCCTGAATATGTATTTGACGATAGGAACACGCACGAGGCTCACGTCAGTCATTAAATAATGTCCGCCATCTTTAAGCATGTCCCGTTTTTATCACTGCCGTCAAGTGACAGTGAGAGAGAGAAAGAACTTTATTGTCAAGGATTTGTAGACACTGGGTGTTTCAACCTGGTTATGGCTTACATACAAGGATAGCGTCCAGAAGTAAATACCGCTTTAAATTCTCTTATATACGTGATGTTTAACCTTCACAGACCTGTGATTCTATTAACCTGCACTGCCTGCATCGCCTTTTCTGCACGTGCCCGAGTCCTATCATTTCAGTAATGTTTCGTTCTACATCAGCAAATGTAACAAAATCACAAGCTGCAGGTCATGTCGATAGCTGGCTATAAATTACTTTCTGTACTTGCCGGCTCTATAGAGAAGGGTAGCAAAATTGATTTGGAGGCATTGTTAGGCCTAACTTCTTCACAATCGCCAGTATCGCTCTCTTCAAGAAAATAGCTATTATTTCACATAGTTATTGATTCAAATAACGAACTTCTTAAGTTATTCTTGAGTTACACTATTCCTACGTACCGTCCTTTGCAAACACAGTTCTACATGAAGAAAGTAATAACATTTCCATAAAGAAAGGGGTTAGGCAAGGATGAACTCCCCGTTACTATTCACAGCTTGCTTAAAGGAAGTATTCAGATACTTGGAATGGGAGCAGTTAGGGATAAGGCTTGGTGGAGATTACCCCAGTGATATGCGATTCGCTGAAGATATTGCCTTGCTATGTAACTCAGGGGATGAATTGCAAATGATAATTGATGACCTTGGTAGGAATAACAAAAAAATACACGCCTAAAAATGAATATGCAGAATACTGAGGTAATGCTCAGCATCCTCAGGAAGGAACAGTAGTTTACAGTAGGTATAGCGAAGCACTGTAAGTGGTAGGCGAATATGTCTACTTAAGACTGGTTGACCGCAGATCCGAACCATGAAAGGTAAATAACTAGGAGGATAAGATTAGAATGGAACGCATTTGGCTCGCAGATAATTACTAGCAGTTTACCGGTACCGCTCAAGGGTAACGTATGTACATAACAGTTGCGTATTACCTGCACTCACCTATGGGGCTGAAAAGTGGAGGCTAATGAAAATGGTTCTACTTAAGATGATGATATCGCGGAGGGCTATGGAACGAAAAATGATAGGTGTTTTTTTTTTCTTTTTTTTTAAACACAGGAAACGTGCAGAGTGGATCAGTGAACTAACTTCAATTAATGATAATTTTAGCGGAAATCGAGAAGAAATGGGCATGGGCACGGCATGCAGTACGTAGAGAGGACAATCGATGGTCGCTTAAGGTAACAAATTGGATTCCAAGGGAAGAAAAGCTAGAAGTGGCGGCAGAAAGTTAGGTGGGCAGATGAGGTTAAGAAGTTCGCGGGGGTCAAGTGGATGCAGCTAAAATAGCACAGGACCGGGTTAATTGGAGAAATATGTGAGAAGCCTTCACCCTGCAGTGGATATAATCCGGCTGAAGAAGATGATAATGACCCGTTCTCTGAGCGCGCTAGTTGCTTTCGCAACACTTCTTAACACTGTGTTGATCGACCGCGCGAAGAAGTGAGCACGGCTGCCATCCTAAGTAGAGCGGAGGGAATTTTGTGGGCCTCGATGGCACGGACACGGGTTGCGCAAGCACTTACGACATCGTCAAGTCGAGCGATAATGCCTAAATCGCCGCTTCAGTCGCTTTCTAAGCTTCGACACTTTCGCTCCTCCTCTTAAGCTTGCACGATGCTCGAATGCAAATGTGTTTTCCATTCTTGCCGAAGCAGGCTACATTTGCTTCTAATGCCCAATTTCATTTAAAGCTTTGAGGAACTGAAACGTTTCTGTCTTTTCGTTTTACAAGGCACGCTAGCTCCTATACTTGGCGCCAATCTCCGTCACCGGTGATACACAGGGAGGGAAGAAAATTAGCGTAATCACGGCTTCGATAAGCTCCATCGCAAACATGGGCGACGAGGTTACGACAGAAGGGCGGGAATTAGCGACCACAATTTCGGCACCCGCCTTGTCACGAAGCCTTTTGACACCGCCTAATGCGCAGGTCAAATATTGAACTCGGCGCTGTGGCAGTTCTCCTTTCATCCGCCGCTTAACGGCCGGCGGCAGCAAATATTGCAGCAAGGGCGCTTGTTCGCGAGCGTCGCGCTGGAATCCCGTCTCTGCAACCGACGGCGCGGATCGACTGCGATGTTCTGCCGAGCTCAAAAGGGAAAACGGGACGACGCCGGAGAGGAAAGGGATTGAGCAATGCGGTTCTCTGCTGCTGATGCAATGTAAACTTTAGAACACCGCAGGGTGCACTTAAAAAGATAACCCGAATAAGGCCACTGACCCGCGGCTCACTGGGGCTCGGGGCAGCAACGGTCAGTGATGCCAAGATATGGCCTTCGGGCGCCAACTAAGCCGTTTTACGGTCACTCTGGCTGCTGCTGCGTCCCGTACATACCTCCCGCGCTGTCTTCCTCTAAATCGCACATGTGTTTCGCCCGAGGATAGCTGTGTATAGTGTCGCGATCTGTGATCCTCCGCTCTGCACGGTTCATTTCTTTTTAAGAGGTTTCAAAGATACGAGCACGTACACATTTCGGGAATGCCGAGGCTGTTCGGGTTGCTATAAATCCCGTTTTGGTTGCCACCAATGTATTTGTGTTTGTTTTTCTTTGATTGCGGGCTTTCAGCTCAATCTTTCATTTCTTTTTGGTTCTCTGGCACAACATTGAAGTATATATATATATATATATATATATATATATATATATATATATATATATATATATAGTCTGTCTGTTGTAGAATGTCCAATGCGCTTGTTTCGCTCAGTGTGATTTTTATGTTTTGTGTTCGTTCGCTGGTCCCATGGCACAAAAGACTGGCTGAACATAACTTCATTTTGAGGGTTTTATTTATTTATTTATTTATTTATTTATTTATTTATTTATTTATTTATTTATTTATTTATTTATTTATTTATTTGTTTATTTATTTATTTATTTATTTATTTATTTATTTATTTATTTATTTATTTATTTATTTATTTATTTATTATTTATGGTATTTATTTATTTAGAAATTACTGTAGGCCTACAGTAGGCTTAAACAGGAGTACATCAAACACAAGATAAGTAAAATGGGTTCAACAAAGACAAGTTTAATTGACATTTAAGCAAATTACTTCGTCGGTAACAGTCAGCGAGATGTAGCGACTCAAACCTTTTTCAATAGGATCCAAAGCTGTCCCTGCATGTTTCTTTTTGTGGACGTTCGTGCGCGCAGAACACCTCTTTTCATTTAAGGTTTCCTTTTTTAAACGACCAAAAGTGTTTTTGACTTTTGGCGCACCAAATATTAGCTCTGAAATTAATTACCAGAATAGCGCTGTAACGAAGACCACAGTACTTGCGACTACATTTTTTTCTACAGCGAAAACACGTGAACCTTGATAATGCAAGTATTTCTTTTCGATTCTTTGAGAAAATATTCCCTCATATGCCTTCCTCTCTCTCTCTCTCTCTCTGCGTATCCAGCCTCGTGTTCCTACATTTTGCCCACTCTGTCTCTCCTTCGGATTTCGCGCGCATTTGCACGTAGTTGCGTACAGTTCTTATACTAAGAATGGGTTCGAAGCATCTGTTGCCCCATCGTGGTGTAGTGGTTAGGGCGCTCGACTACTGTGCCCAAGGATGCGCGATCGAATCTCGGCCGTGGCGGCCGGTTTTTGATGGAGGCGAAAAGCAAGGCGCCCGTGTGCTGGGCGATGTCAGGGCATGTTAAAAAAACTTTAGGTGGTCGAAATTTCTCCAGCCCTCCACTACGACGTCTCTCAGCCTGAGACGCTTTTGGGACGTTAAACCTCACAAACCAAGCCACAAACCAAAGCCAAGCCAAAGCCAAGCCAGAAGCTAAGCCAAAGCCAAGCCACAAGTCAATCATCTGTGCAATATCGGCGCTCTGAAATTCAAACAATGACAATATTGAGAATATCAGCCACTATACATTATTATCTACCCCTGCAATTGTTTTCATTTACTTTACAATAGGAGTGATAATAGGAGTGGTAGAAGTAGGCGGTAGGATAGTTAGAGAGGATACCGGTAAGCTGTCTAAGGAGACGAAAGATTTGATTAAGAAACGCCAGAGTATGAAAGCTTCCAATCCAACAGACCAGATCGAATTGGCCGAGATATCAAAGCTAATCAATAAGCGCAAGGTGGCCGATATTAGGAGGTATAACATGGAGAAAATTGAGCATGCTGTAAAGAACGGGGGAAGCCTTAAAGCGGTAAAGAAGAAATTGGGCATAGGCAAAAACCAGATGTATGCGATAAGGGACAAGGCGGGCAACGTCATCACTAATATGGAAAAGATAGTCAAAGTAGCCGAGGAGTTCTATACAGATCTGTACAGTAGCCAAAGCAGTCGGGACCGTAATGAGATTGGCGGTAGGGAAAAACAGTCAGACGTTCCACCAGTGACGAAGGACGAGGTCAAGAAAGCACTAGAAACTATGAAAAGCGGGAAATCAGCTGGAGAGGATCAGATAACTACAGATTTGCTGAAGGACGGGGGGGATATCGGGCTAGAAAACCTGGCCACCCTGTATACGCAGTGCCTGGTGTCATCGACGGTACCGGAACCATGGAAGAATGCAAACATTATCCTCATTCACAAGAAAGGGGACTCTAAGGACCTTAAAAATTACAGACCAATCAGCTTACTGTCTGTTACGTATAAGGTATTTACTAAGGTAATCGCTAATAGAATCAGGACAACCTTAGACTGCAATCAAGCAAAGGATCAAGCAGGGTTTCGGAAACGGTACTCTAGTATCGATCATATCCATACCATCAATCAGGTGATAGAAAAATGCTCGGAATATAACCAGCCCTTATACATAGCATTGATTGATTACGAAAAAGCATTTGACTCAGTTGAAACCTCGGCGGTGATGCAGGCATTGCGAAATCAGGGGGTAGACGAGCCATACGTGAAAGTGCTGGAAGATATATATAGCGGCTGCACAGCAACCATAGTTCTGCATAAAGAAAGTAACAAAATTCCCATAAAGAGAGGTGTTAGGCAAGGAGACACAATCTCCCCAGTACTATTCACAGCTTGTTTAGAGGAAGTATTCAGAGACTTGGAATGGGAGCAGTTAGGGATAAGGGTAGATGGAGAATACCTCAGTAATCTGCGATTTGCTGATGACATTGCCTTGCTAAGCAACTCGGGGGATGAACTGCAAATAATGATTGATGACCTAGGCAGGAAAAGTAGAAAGGTAGGCTTGAAAATCAATATGCAGAAGACTAAGGTAATGTTCAACAGCCTCGGGAAGGAACAGCAGTTTACATTAGGTAGCGAAATACTGGAAGTAGTAGGCGAATATGTCTACTTAGGACAGGTAGTAATCGCAGACCCGGACCACGAAAAGGAAATAACAAGAAGAATACGATTGGGATGGAGCGCATTTGGCAAGCACTCGCAGATTATGACTAGCACCTTACCGGTATCGCTCAAGATGAAAGTATACAACAGTTGCATCTTGCCTGTACTCACCTATGGGGCTGAAACGTGGAGGCTAACCAAGAGAGTTCTACTTAAGTTGAGGACAACCCAGAGGGCTATGGAACGAAAAATGGTAGGGGTAACATTAAGAGATAGAAAGCGTGCAGAGTGGGTCAGAGAAATAACTCAAGTTACCGACATTCTAGTAGAAATTAAGAAGAAGAAATGGACATGGGCAGGACATGTAGTGCGAAGAGAGGATAACCGATGGTCGCTGAGGGTAACAAACTGGATTCCAAGGGAAGGAAAGCGTAGCAGGGAGCGGCAGAAAGTTAGGTGGGCGGATGAGATTAAGAAGTTCGCAGGGGTCAAGTGGATGCAGCTAGCACAGAACCGGGTTAAGTGGAGAAATATGGGAGAAGCCTTCGCCCTGCAGTGGGTATAATCAGGCTGATGATGATGATGATGCGGAGTGATAAAAACAATGAAAACTTTCCATAGCTTATTTCGTTCCGTTTTGCTGTTTCTTGGTGGTCATGAATGTATTTGCATTCTATCCCAGTAAATTCCTTTTCCGGCTGAATCTAACCGTTTTTTATCGCTTATTTTTTGAAGATTTATTGTTCGTCAAGTGTAGCTGTAACTATGTCTAAATTCTGCCGGGAATCTAAAGGTCGTGCGCCACGTTTAATCATTGCTTTATGAGTTCTACCATCGTGTTTCACACGCAACGCAAAATAGCTTCAGTTTAATTTCCACGTGTCGGGCAAAGGTCATGCCCCATGAACCGTTGCCCGTGTGTCACATAGTGGCTGAGGTGACCTCGATCTCGAGCCTCAGCAGCCATACCGCAACGGGTTGCGGAATACGGCGGGAGAGACAGCTGTGCGTATACGGGCTTAAGGGCTTTAAACTGAGACCGGCGAGGAGAGAGAGAGAGAATCGCGAAACGGCTGAGTCCTGTCTCCCCTCTCCTCCGTGCGTCGTCTCAGAAATACCGAAATCTCCGACCCCCTGATAGATGGCGGCATTTTGGCTGGTCTCTCGCTAAAGCTAAGCGGAATCACTGCCGCGCTGAGTAATGTGCGCCATTAATCACGGTAATATGCGCGCGCTGGTAGCGCCCGCGCGCATGCATGAACAGCGTATGTATGCCGCGCAGCCAGTGGGCGAACGCGTGGCGTGCGGCGAGACGTTGCGAATCACGCTTTGCCTTATTCATGTCCAGCCTGCCCGTCCGCCGGGGGCGTCACAGACTCACTCACCTGCAAGGAGGAAGGTAGATGGAAAGGAGGCGTATCTCGAGACTGTAAGCTATAAGCTATCGGCGGGAGGTATATAACACCGAGGAAATATTCATGACGGAAGCCGAGAACACTCCATCTGTGGCACGCGCACCGTCCTGACGATTTCTGCGACGAGCGAATTCGTGGAAGTACGCGATAGGGTGCGCTAAACTAGGGTCTGAACTCTCCCCGGCGTAAAAAAAAAAAAAAAAAAAAAAAAAAAAAAAAAAAAAAGGAAAGAATAAAAAAAGCATTAAGCTGTAGTCGGCAGTGACGATGAGCTAATGATGCCATCTGGGTGGATAAATTCGGCATATATGGCCGCCGCAGCAGATAGATGACATGAACTCGACAGTTCAATCGCGAAGCCTCCTGCCATACTTTTATGGAGGCTAGAGGCAAAAGCGCTCGTGTGCTCAGATGCCATAGCACAGTGTATAAGGGCGCGTGATCCAAATTAATCTGCGCTCCTCCACTACAGCGGTCCTACATCCGGTCTTCGAGAGAGGGCGCATAAACATTCATTAGTTACGATTAACTTCAGCGTTGCTGCTCTCTTCCTCGATAGAGTTCAGTGCGTCTAATTAATCGCAGGAATCGCAGACAGATCGTAAACCTTTCATGGACTTACTAAAGCGGGAACTTTGACTAGATGGAAATAATTGTTCGAATTCATCAAGCTTAGCGCTAAAAACAAGGCACAAAGCGAGAATAAGTCTATCTAGCTTCGGGCCCGTCTGTTTGTCTTCTGTTTCCTCCTTTGTTATTTATCGAGCAGTAGAAGGTAGGAATTAGAACTTTCATGGGCCCTCTGAATTGGAATAACACTCGCTTCGAAGATGCCCTGAAAAAGAAAAACCGCTTATTTCGCTGAAAAAACTGCTGGTGCCTCTGCAGACTGTAGTTCTTATATTAGTGCTGATACTAATCACGAGATCACCTTTGGAGGCAAATAAAGATATTTAGCTTATTCAATAAAATTTCTTCTTCACGATAATCTGCAAAATTTTTGGAATGTTGTCCGCCGAAGTCCGTGCCCAGCAATATGCTTTAGTGATGGCGTTGGCGCTACTTCTTCGAACTGGCGACTGCTTAAAAGCGCTACTTAAACGTTTGAGTCACGCACATCGCCATGTCTGAGTCTCAAACGTTTCACGACCCGCGCACTACCTCTAGTTATATTGCCTCCTCAAAGTCTTGTTTTTTTTTTTTTTTTTTATGGCCTCGAATACTTTAATTCCTTGCGCTCCACCTAATCTGGTTCTTCTAGTTACTAGCCTTTCGTGATCCGGTTATGCGGCCTACACTCGCCAGTCACTAATGTGTTCTACACACTGCAATCACTACAGGAAGGTAGCAAAAGTTGTTCCAAAACACCAGGCAGCGCTTATCATCCTCTTGAAAAAAAAAAAAAAAAGAAATAACAGACGAATCTCCTTAACCCGACTTCCCAGCAAACATCTTTCAACCGTGCTCTGCTTTAATGTTACTTTGTCATTTGTTTACTGGAAGGAAACATTTCTACTGTGTGTTCGATTTCAGGAAGTCTCGTCGAGAGAAACCCAACTGTTGTTTTTGGCTAAACTCTTGTATCAAACTTATAATTACCTGAATTTCGACTGATTTTGTTAGAGCTTCTAAAGCTTCCATCGCCGAATGTTTGTTAGGAGATTGCTAATGTGATGCGGCAAATGGATCGATATCCTTACAAAATCAGTGCCGTTTTGCAACAAGGCTATGTTTTTGGGAACGTGTTAGTTATTTTAGCAATTTGTGTTCCAGGGTTTACTCGAATATTAACCAATTTTTCATTCGAGTGCCTCTTTTGCTTAGCAGTGTCTAACGTCGCCATCCCACTGCAGTATGATTTTCATCATATTTTTATGCATCCTCATTTTTCAATCCGCGATGCCGTGCAGAAATATTTAATCATGCATGGTGCTATAAGCACTCAATTAAACTTCTGTCATCTCGAAAAGCAAAGTAATGAGGTTATTGTGTATTAATTTCAGTTTTCTCGCATATACATTTGTACTCATCATCACCTGCAACTAACTCGAACAACTTACCTGCCTAACTACAACTAACTAACTAAGCCACGGCATCCGTGAGACAGTGCTACTTACGCAAAGTAGGCTTGCGGTGGGATCTTGACAGTGGCTAGAGGAAGTGGACGCTAAACAATCAGTTTGTCGGCAACATATGCGATTATTTAAGGGAGACCTGTTTGCACTCCTCCTTCTAGCTTGTTCCTACTCCCCACTCCCTTTTCACTATGCCTGATGGCAAACTTCTCGAAAAAACAAAAAACAAAATCGACCGGATTCTCAAAAATGCTCGAATTTAAGTTATCCTGCACATCTGTCAGCCGTGTTTATTACTCACTAAAAATACCAAGTGAGCTAGTTGCAATCGTAATTTCTTATATCATCCTGCGCTCCCTAGTTTTAAGCATATGTGCTGCAGAAATATTTGTTTCGCCTTAACTTCATTTTCCTGCTGATTTCAGGATCTTTTGAGCATTATGCTAAGAAGGAGCCGTGATTATATATACAGAACAGTACTAGCTCTTTGTATGGCTTGGTGATTGGCGTCTTCGGGTATCGCAGGAGGTGGTAACGTGCGTCTGCGGAGTTCTAGGGTGATTGGATCGATGGTACTCGGCATATCTACCAAATGTAAGCTGAGGGTTTATTTCCGCAATGCTTGTGAATCGAAGTAAGCATAACAGCAGTCACCGATCAGCGAGAACAGCCAGGCGCATGAACTATGCGATGGCCATGCGGCTCGAGCGTAAGGCCGTCTTATTTACACGTGTAGTTCTTCCTTATCATTCCCTTTACCCAACCAACGTCATGCTCCAAGGAATCTCTCAATCATTGTGGCCTTGGCGCAATCGATATCAACGCTGAACAATCTTCATATAAAACGAAAATGGCAACATTTTTGAAACGGTTCTGAAGTTTAATCAATACAATAACATACTTTCCATCATTTCAAAACTCGCTAAGCATGACTGCTACTACTTGATAGTTATGAATGGAAATGACACTAATCGAAACTGACATTTGATGAAACGATTCCTCCTTGTACTTCACTCCTATTTTGCTGTCAAAGATAATTACGGGCAGCGCACATATATGCACATATATGCTTATATAGCCTTTGCTTTTAGTGACCGTTCTTGGTGGGTCCAGTAGCGGCCATGTTGACGTCCCTTTGACTAATATGTCACGTCGGCTGCACTCTACTCGGTGCTTCTTTTCGCTGCAAGTGAACTTCAAGCTGCCTTCTCTTCACTCGAGTTGACAGGAGAAGGCTTAGAAATAATACATCCTTCAAACATAACCTTCTCTGCTATGTAAAGTTATGGTATATGTTTCGTGAAAAAAAATGTTCCAAATCGATATTTTTTTTTTTGCAATCTATACCCTTGTACTCAATTTCCATATTTAGGAAAAGCGAAGAAAATCACGGTTGTTAACTTTTCTCGGGACTGTGGCCTTCCCTTATTCAGAAAAGTTAGCAAAAAAATATATCATAAGCGTCTGATGAAGTACACGACACACATTTGAGCCGTCTGCCCAGCTTTCGCTAATATATTTTCTTCTCGCCTCGCATCGACCACATTCAAAAAATTGCTGTTCCCCACTGTAGGACAATGACCTGCTTTAATTCCTTCCTTCCTAAAACATGCAATGACTGGAACCATCTTCCACAGGCAGTTACTTGCATCATCGACCCTGCGCGTTTCAGAGCCGCATTAATCGCACTGTTGGAATCTGATTAATCCCAAGTTGTTTCACGAATTTATTTTGGATATTTTTGCTTGGTTGCTTTTCGTTGACTCATGCATACTATATTCCGTTTGCTGAATTTCGTTTTGAGCTATTTTCAATAGTAACTTTTTGTGTCACGCTTCCTCTTGTACTTGATTTTTGTTTTACTACTCCCACCCCCTCTGTAATGCGAAAGTCCGGAGGGTACAATAAATGAAATGAAATGAAATATTTAGTATAATCCCCTAAACGGTGGACCGACAGACTTCCAACTTTGAGTTAATGATCAGTTTGCTGTCGCCATACTATCTGCTAGCATTCCTGCTTGGCTCAATAGGTGGAGCGACTACCCCAAAAGGCGGGGTTCCCGAATTCAAACCCTGGACCAGGACGAATTTCCCTTTGACTACGAAGATATTAAGAAACTTATATAGCTTTCCTTTGTAGCCGTAGGGCCGCGCTTAGGTGGACGTCAATCATTAATCACTCCCTTATTTCGTATTTGGTATAAATTCCGCTTCTTATTAGAGCGTCGATGCTGGTAACCATGCCATATTTTCTAGTCATCGAGTGGATACTAGGCTTGTGACGCTGCTAGTGAATTTATTCGCAGCAGCTCAAACAACTGATCAATAATTGTAGAGCTGAACTCAAGTCTCTCATCTTCTAAAATGCTTCGCGATGGAGCTCTTTGAGTAGGTATATATTTCTCTCCGTCACGGTCGCTCAGAGACTATATATGGCGGTCGGCTACTGTGCTACTGCGCCCGAGGATACGGGTTCGACTCCATCTGTAGACACGTTTCAATGGAGGTAAAGAGCAAGTCGTCCGTGTAATCTGCACTGTCAGCGCACTTTCAAGGACACCATCTGGCCGAAATTATTCTCAGATCGTATTTTGTGAAATTAGTCTTACACTTCAGATCATTTGCTCCTCTGGCATTTGTGACTGCTATTGGGTGATGAATCCGCTGCTTTGGCACATCAAGCATTGGCTCCATGAACCAGCCAGTGGTTAGCAGCTGCGTCTGGCGAGAGGCAATAGCTATCGCCGACGGCGAGGCCAGATATCATCTGATTTCTGTGACCAGCAGATCGCTGCTTTCGCCTGATACTCTCCTCATGCTGACCTCCGACCGAATGAAGTGGAAAATGGAAGCTTATGAAATAGTTATATGGGGCCTGAAACCTTCCACTATAGCATCCTTCATACCCGTGTTGCTGTGGGACCTCATAGACCATAAATCGCATTTATTAAGAATTCTTTTACATTTTTTTTTTTTGTAGTTTACTGATGACTTAAGCAAAGTGCTTTTACACCGAGCGCCTTTTATATGCTGATGGAACTATTACATTAATCTACTGAGTCCTGACACATTTTAGGACCAACATAATTTCTATCTCATTAATATTCAGGCATCGGGCATATGCAGCTAACTTGATTTGAACAGATGGGTTGAAAACAACCTATATAATATTTCATCCACCCTAACATTACCTGTACAGGACTTCAAGAACTAAGGAAAGAATATTTAGGATTATTTTACAGAGAACACATACCATTATGCCCCATGCTCCTTTTAAGTGAACCAGCACTACTTGATTCTGTAGAGATTTTTAAGTTCCTTAATGATGACAGTATTTTAAACAAACTATAACAGTCAAGATACGCAATTATCAATCTATACCATCACTTTTTAACCTTTTGTTTCGCGCAGCATAGCCTTGATTGCTTTTGCGCCATAAAACCCAATATAATTAACTAACCACCCTAAAAGACTAGTGTTAAGTCTCCATGACTGACAATCGATAGGTACTCAATATTATTTACTGCCAGTATGAATTTCCTGGTTTTCCAGGACATGCAACTTAAATTTCAGCTCAATCTTATGTCCAATAGGTGTATCATTCGGCTATAATGCAATAATCAAGATTCGCCCATATTTTCAGCCTTGACCGCAACGCTCCCCCTACATTGCTTATATTAACAGCCACTTTTATTATTATATTTCTCCCAGAGCCGATACATACATTTCCCTCACTTGGACTCATTACGTTCATTGAATTTGTTGCAATTCCATGTCACTTTACTACAACCTAAACATTCTGCCTCTTCACCTGTTGTTTAAATTAAAATTATCACTTCTTATTTATCGAGTTGTTCAGCGTGAAATAAGAGCCGAAGGGCTCCCCATCTTAACGCTGGTAATAAAACGCGGCTTTCCGCGTATGATCTCCTCTTCCCAAAAGTATGGACCAATTATAGAAATTTCCTGCAATATTCATCCGCACAGGGTCATGAAACTCTACTTCCGCGTATAATCTAATCATTTCGATATAGTTCAATTTCGAGGCGAAAGCCTTACTGCCTCGTAAGAGGCACGAGCGGGAAGTCTGAGCAGAAAGTTTGACAGGAAAGGATACCAAAAATGTCACATGATTTCTTATCAAAATTTTGTTTAGAAAACGTTTTATTAGACATTAGACATTCACATGAGAGGCGACAAATGCCCAAAACAGAAAATGCACATGATTAAGAACATAGCAAAATTCTGATGCATTTTTTGCGCAGCATTCATGGTGATGTCATACCATTTCGCTTCTATCTGCTAATTAAGTAGGAGACTAGTTTGCGATAAGGCTTGGAACCAGTGACATATGTGCTTCCAATTGTGACGCAGTCGTTCATCGTACGACGTCTCGAATGATTTCCCACGATATCACGTTGCCTACCGCATGCGTCAGGACAGGGATTCTAACCGGCGAGATATGCACGTTGAATACCCTGCCTTTCCTCTGCTGTAAGAATTGTGGCGTCACCGTTCGACGTACAGCGCTCGGGTGGCGTCATTCAGTGTCTCTTTACGTATAGCATATAGATGCCGGTGAAGCTTGCTGCTACCTCATGATAGGAATTCCGACCGACGACTTACAGACACATAATGAGACATTCGTGTTTCCGCCTCCCCAGCATGCAAGGATTCTTAAGTGCCCTCCGTAAGATTTTTGTAGCCAGAGCTACACTGGGCTACCACTGGTCGTCGGATGTTGTGACGTCATGATAGGCCATGACTGTGAAGAACATGTGATAATTTGATAAAAGACGAAGAAAGAAAACCACGTTTGGAGAAAGAAGAAGAGGAAAACGTGAAGGTTGGCTCAAGGAGCGCGAGGCACGAGCAGGAGAGAACAGGCGAGCAGCGGAGCCGATCGGCTGTCCAAGGAGCTCGGAGCGGTGCGTCTTCTGCCAGGCCTGACCCGGGGATCCAGACCTGGGGCCTGCCGGCCATATCCTGTCCTGTTCTCCTGTTGTCCACGAAGCTCGGAACGGTGGTCGGGCCCGGGAGTGCCACAGCGCCAGCTCTTGACTGGCACGAGCGTTCGGCGCCGTGCTGGGCCCAGGCACGTCGGGAGGCCTGACGCATCGGCCGTGGAAAGGCGACCCGAGGCCTCTTGCCTCTACTGGGCCCTGTCCGGTGGCCTAGCCTTCCGCTGGGCTCACCGAGGCCTTACTGCACCGACCCTGCAAAACTCTGACCACCCGGAGCGTCTGCACCGGCTTCTCCACCCAACGAACTGGTGACTGTAGACAATGTAGTGTTTGGTCTTCGTCCTACTTGCTTGTCCGACTCTCGTCCCGTCCATGTGTATACATAAAATTATTAGTCCTTAGATTGGTCGGTCTGGTCATCTATTTAGATTGTTTTCTCTGAATAAGCCACAGATCAAGGTGGCCAGAAGATTTTAAAGAAAAGAACCTCACAATTTTGGCGTCCACGGCAGGACCAGGCCGGCCAAGCAGCATTTTCCCGCGGCTAGAGATTGAAGAAAAATGAGTGCACCAGAGTTGCTCGCGGTAGGGGAACGTATAGGTTTGCAGGGAGTCGAGTTGCGCGAGTGGGTTGAGAAAGAATTGCAAAAGGCAAGGGAAGACAGAGCTGCAGAACGCGAAGAGAGAGCTGCAGAACGTGAAGCGAAAGCTGCAGAACATGAAAGAGCGAAGGAGCACTTGGAGCAAGAAAACCAGAATTTGCAGCTACGAGTACGACTTGCGGAATTGGGAGAAAACGCCCCTAGTTTTGGAAGCGCTAAGCACGGTACCGTACCAGCTCCGTCTTTCCCAATTAGTCCTCATGGATTGATTCCACTGTTTAATGAGGAAAAGGACGATTTGGACGCGTATTTGAAGCGTTCTGAACATGTCGCCATTGGCCAGGGCTGGCCGAAAGAGAAGTGGGCCACGGCTTTGAGTCTGTGCCTCGGCGGAGAAGCTCTCAGAGTCTTTGGACGACTCTCTCCTGAGGACTCAGTCAATTACGATGTAGCGAAACTTGCCTTACATCGGAGGTTTCGGTTCACGGCTGAGGGCTACAGAGAGAAGTTTCGTGGAAGCAAGCCGCAAGATGGTGAGACAGCTTCCCAGTACACCACAAGGCTGTTAAGTTTTTTTGACCGCTGGGTTGAGATGCGAGGACAAGGTCGCACGTTTGAAGTGGTTCGGGACATGATAGTGGCGGAGCAGTTTTTAAACAGCTGTCACAATCGTTTAGTTCTCTTCTTGCGAGAACGTGATTGTAAAACGGTGGACGAGATTGCTGAGGCCGCCGATCACTTTCTTGAGGCTCAGCGACAGAATAATCTCGCGGTTTTTAAAGATAGAGCTGAGCAGAATTCTGCGATACCGCAGGACGCAGCCCCAAACCCAAAGACTAGAATTCGATACTTCATGTGTGAAAAGATCGGACATAGGTCGGCGGATTGCCGTACAAAACCGAAGCCCCCATATTGCACATTATGTCGCAAATCTGGGTATGAAAGCCAGTTGTGTCGATACGGAAATTCAAATGACCGGGAGACGTCTGCTTGCTGCACGTCCCCTCGAGATTCCCGCCCTGGTCGTCAGCTGGGAAGAACATGCCTAGATGTTCGAAGGGACGATTCGGCTCTTAGTCCATCTCAGATTATTAACAACATGTCAGTGGAGCATGGAGAAGTGTTCGGACAAGCAGTGTCGGTGCTGCGCGACACTGGTTCTAATGGCATCGTGGTGCGTCAGGCTTTGGTGCCCGAGGCTGCATATACCGGTGAACGAGCATCTTTACGTTTAGCGGATGGTTCTGACATGGAAGCGCCTGAGGCGGAGGTTATTATCAAGTCGCCACACTTCACAGGCAAAGCTATTGCTAGGTGCCTGCCGATGCCATTATATGACGTAATTATCGGCAACGTTCCGGGTGCAAGCGCCCCATTTGCCGACGCTCCAACAGTCTTGACGGGCCAGAGAAGCATACCTTCCAGTGATGATGGGTCCAGTGCTTCTTTCCAGGTTCTGGCGGCGAAATTTTCAGGGACTGGTTTGGATGCCACTCAAACCGTACTCCACTTATCTCGGTCTGTTTTTCGCAAGAAACAAGAGGAGGACGCCAGCTTAGACGTGTGTCGTTGCAAGCTTAAGAAAACCTATCACGGAAAAGTGCAGACGGCCTACACCTTCCATCGAGTTGACGGCATTTTGTACCGGACCTATCAACTTTGTCCAGGAAAAACAATTGAACAAGCGGTCGTTCCGAAGGTTTTGCGCCATCAGGTCCTCGTGCAGGCACATGGGAGTGCACTTGTCGGCCACCAGGGTGTCGGAAAAACTACCGCAAGAGTGCTGATGACTTTTACTGGCCCGGGGTGCAAGCTGACATTAAGCGGTTTGTGAGGTCGTCCGATGTATGTCAGAGGACTGCCCCGAAAGGAAACCTGAGGAACGCTCCATTAGGACGCATGTCCATTAACACAAAAAGCTACGAAGAGCGCCAGCCAGTGAATGCCCTACAAGCTTCATCCTTTGTAGTTCTTGATAGCGCGTCGAGTAGAAAACTCCGTTGTCAACGTTCAGTGAAGAACCTTGGTCCCAGAGTGGACTGGGCAACTGAGACTCGATACAGAATAGTGAACTGGTGAATCGAGAATGATACAGGAGGCAATGTTACTCTGTGCTGTCTTTCAACGCCGTTGGAGATATATCGTCTTAGAGCACATTTCATACAAAGCTTCTGGAGGTGTCGTCGTGATGTTCATAGTATGTTTCTAGGAGTTTATTTCTTCTGACAAGTGTTGAGTGTTAATGTTACTTGTATTAGTACGAATGTTTTTTTTATTTTGTGTGCGCGAGTGACTCAGACTCTCAGCAGACAATAGCAATGGTGTGGCCACTCTGTGGGGTGTGCAGTGATGGGTGCAGCAGTGTTGTGGTGTGCGGTCCTCCGAAAGAGTGCATCAGTGTCATGGCCCTAAGTTTTTTTTCCCGAAAAAAAAAAGCTCCTCAAAGGGGGGGGGGGGGGGGGGGCATATTTGTGAAGAACATGTGATAATTTGATAAAAGACGAAGAAAGAAAACTACGTTTGGAGAAAGAAGAAGAGGAAAACGTGAAGGTTGGCTCGAGGAGCGTGAGGCACGAGCAGGAGAGAACAGGCGAGCAGCGGAGCCGATCGGCTGTCCAAGGAGCTCGGAGTGGTGCGTCTCTGCCAGGCTTGACCCGGGGATCCAGACCTGGGGCCTGCCGGCCGTATCCTGTCCTGTTCTCCTGTTGTCCACGAAAGTCGGAACGGTGGTCGGGCACGGGAGTGCCACAGCGCCAGCTCTTCACTGGCACGAGCGTTCGGCGCCGTGCTGGGCCCAGGCACGTCGGGGAGGCCTGACGCATCGGCGTGGAAAGGCGACCCGAGGCCTCTTGCCTCTTCTGGGCCCCGTCCGGTGGCCTAGCCTTCCGCTGGGCTTACCGAGGCCTTACTGCACCGACCCTGCAGAACTGTGACCACCCGGAGCGTCTGCACCGGCTTCTCCACCCAACGAACTGGTGACTGTAGACAATCCTACTTGCTTGTCCGACTCTCGTCCCGTCCATGTGTATACATAAAATTATTCGTCGTTAGATTGGTCGGTCTGTAGACTGTAGACTGTAGACAATCCTACTTGCTTGTCCGACTCTCGTCCCGTCCATGTGTATACATAAAATTATTCGTTGTTAGATTGGTCGGTCTGGTCATCTATTTAGATTGTTTTCTCTGAATAAGCCGCAGAACAAGGTGGCCAGAAGATTTTAAAGAAAAGAACCTTATAATGACGCCACGTCATGGCCTCTCGTGACGACAATCCCTACGACCAGTCAGCAGTCTAGCATTTCGCGGGGTTCGGGAGGGCTCAGTTGTGCGCAAGCGCCGTTACCATGGCAACGGGTGGGGAGCAGTAGGTGTGGCGTGAGCTCAAGGCAGCGCGCCCGCACCACCGCCGGAATCGCGCGTGACATCACGCGGATAAGCAGTTGCGCGCATGCACTGATTCCATGATAACCAGAGAGACCCGACAGGTGCGCCGTGCGCATCGTCGCCGCCTCGCCCCACGCCGCTCTATCACCGGAAACGCGCGTAGCATGCGAAGCATTGCGTATAGAAGGCGGAGATGAAATAGGCGGCTGGATCACAACGTTTGACATGGATGCAGAGGAGAGTCTATCCGATTCTAAACGGCGGTATTGCCCTCGAGATCGTGCAGAGTCGCTACCTTGCGGCGCAACGGCAAACCCTACTCAGTGTGGAGGCGTACTCGCGTAGTGTGCTACCCAGCAGTGATTTACGCGCGCCCGTGTGGCGTGTACAAGCGTGATTTTTGTTCTGTGGTTCTGATGCGCTTTTTCTTACCTATCTGCCTTTTAACAAAAAAAAATTGTGAACAGGCTATCATTCCATGCTCTAAAAAATGTTGTTCATATCGAGTAGGTCATGCTGGATAGTACCAACAGTCGACCTTCGGAGCTTGATATTCTTGACGCGCGGCGCCTCAAACGAAGCGATCCTGTCGTAAAGGCCCGTCTCCATAGACACCTCTGCGTTCTACGCGCCGGCCGCCGGGCGCGCCTGCACCGGGAACACCGCGTCACAGCGCGCAAAAAAAAAAAAAAAAAAAAGCGGTACACAACACCAAGCGCATGGTGCGGTACGCGCCCGGTCGCGCGCTGCATAATCGGCGGAACTTGTCGCGGAGCCTCTTCCACCGCTTCTGGGGCATTTTTACAGCCTCTGTGATGAAAACACAAGAACATACACATGAAATGTTTGATATACATGGCATGAATAACGAACATAGACGCATGAATAACGAACGAACAGGTTCAGCATCTTACCCTCGCGCGGGAACGCCGGCACAAACCGCCGTCACCAGCTCGTTCTTATGAAGCGCGTAGCTCGCAAGCCATTGCGGCTGCCATCGTTCGATGGCGGCGATGAGCAGCTCGTTGTTTACTTCATTTATTTGGCTACCAGTGCAGGACGACGTGCTTCCACGGAGGTGCAGATCGGCCATTTTGTTCAAAATATGCTTGGAAGGCCCGCCGGAAGGGGGGTTCAATCGTGACTGTTTCGCAAGGCGTTTCTTTGTATTGGGAGTTGACTGCACGTTAAGCAACCCCAAGTGGTCAACAACATCGAAGTCCAGCACTACATCATCCGTCATAGCCAATATCGCTTTGGTGACCATTAATTAATTATTATTATTATTATTATTATTATTATTATTATTATTATTATTATTATTATTATTATTATTATTATTATTATTATTATTATTATTATTATTATTATTATTATTATTATTATTATTATTATTATTATTATTATTATTATTATTTTATTTTTTTGCTGTTGAGGGCTTCTGTGCATCCGTACGAAGGACGGTGAGCAAACTTCGCTTAAACGAAATGCTCGAAGATTTGAAAAACATACCTTCCCACACCAAATTGTTACACTATATATTACATAATACACTTAGTTCAATGTACTTCACTGGTAGCTCATTAAAATCTTTTTTCGTCTAAGTGCTAGTTCTGTAGCCCGAACAGACTTGTTGTTTTTGAAAAGGGGAGTAATATAGTTTCATACAGGCCTAACTATCCGTGCTTAGTTCGGAAATAAATACATCTTTATAGTCGCATGCTACGACGAACTGTCATTTGCAAGTTGCCCTAATATTTTGCTTCGCATGGGATTGAGTTACTGCTTAGTAATTACAGTGATAAAGAAATCTTCAGCCTCTCAAAATTACTTGCCAGATCATAACAGCGCCCATGCGCAGTTCTTTAGGATGTCTTCGCTGCGAATGACTCGTAGCTATTGTACTATAACGTTATTGAAAATAATTATCTGATAGTGCTGAATTTTTTCAAGTATGTAAAACTTTTCTCAAACAGTTAAATTTATTGCCATTGTAAAAAAAAAGATATCATTTATTAATACCACGCTTATCATAAATGTCTTATTCAAATTTCCTCGATTCAAGAAATTCTTAACAATAATTCTCTGACATTTGCCACAAGAAGCATTCACCTAGTTGTGAATTCGGCGAATTCAATCCACTCAGCGCTCTACAAATGAACAGTCAGCTTTCCTATGCGGCGAGATTTCCTGTACAGTGTCGGTGTTATCTAGTTTTTGGGGAATCCTGCATGGTTGTCTAGGCAGAGTTGATGTGCACTCAGTCTACGGCAACCCACCAGCAGTACACTGTTAGTGCTGCATTTAATCAGCTTAATCCTCAAGTCAAGTACGATATAATCAACCAGGCCGTATCTCTATTCATTCTAAAGTACTGCAAGTCAAAGCGCGAACCTTGCATTTGCGTGGGCTTGGCACTAAATCTGCCTGTCCGACGCACGTATAAGACGCACAGACCGTTGATTGATTGATTGATTGATTTATAGGAAGGGAAAGGCGCGGTAACTGTCTCACTTGTTTTCTGTGGACACCTCAACCGCGCATTAAGGGAAGGGGGGAAGGGGGGAGTGAAAGTGGAAAGAGAGAAAGAGGAGCCGTAGTGGAGGGCTACGGAGTAATTTCGACCACCTGGGGATCTTTAACGTGCGCTGACATCGCACAGCACACGGACGCCTCTTCGTTTCGCCTCCATCGAAACGCAGTCGCCGAGGTCTGGTTTGAACCCGGGTACTCCGGCACAGTAGTCGGGCACCTTACCACTGCACCACCCCGGTGGGGCGCACAGACCGTTGAAAACGCGATAAGGAAACCAAACCTGTCATTAGGCAAATGGTACACAACCAAAACGTCAGGCTCATGAGCGCTGTAAATTTAAAACGACGCCAGTAAATCCAAAAGACGGGTGGTTGCTTAGTTTTCCTAAAATCTGCGCTTCTTTTCCGCAGCATTGGCCAAATCCACGGATTCTTTTTTCTGCAATATTGGAACACTCTAAACAGTAATTCGCTAATGCATTGCAGGAAGGCACGTTTTCTTATCCTACAAACTCGGCGTAAACTTGGAAGCAGACCTACGCCGCCGCGTTCGTTTCTGCGTGCGCCACCGGCTGCCGACCCACACTATCGGAGCTGCGGTGGCGCCACCTCGAGCTCGACTTCTAGGCGAATAGACAAGAGAGGATTAATTTTTTCGACCCTGAGGTTGTCGCCTGGCCCTTGGCTACTCAGCAAAGAAAGAATGAGCGTGAAAAGCGAAGAGAGCAGCGGAGACGCCCGAACAGGGAAAGGAACGGCTTGCTAAACCGAGATGCCAGACTTCCGAGCGTAATAGACGGTGCATAGACACCGATATGGAGCCTATAGGGAAGACGTCAGTCAACTGGAACCAACAGAAGATGTGAAGGCCCGTTGGGCGACTGATCACACTATTTGAGCTTCCGGAAGTACATCTGCGGTCCGGACATTTGAAGCAGACTTCGTGAACAATTTGGACACATGTGTAGCGCATGCGAGTGACTGTGGCACTAAAAAGACTTGACACCGGTGAGTAATCCAATGCATGAGACTGTGTTTGGAGATTAACAAATTAAAATACGGTATAGACAAAATTGAGACCCCTGCATGCTACTTCGCAGATCATCTAGCAGTCTTATCGTCTCTGTCAAGCAAAATGAATAAAAGATGTGTATATACCCAATATATCAATATGCAGAAGACTAAGGTAATGTTCAACAGCCTCGGGAAGGAACAGGAGTTTACATTAGGTAGCGAAATACTGGAAGTAGTAGGCGAATATATCTACTTAGGACAGGTAGTAACCGCAGATCCGGACCATGAAAAGGAAATAACAAGAAGAATAAGATTGGGATGGAGCGCATTTGGCAAGCACTCGCAGATTATGACAAGCAGCTTACCGGTATCGCTCAAGAGAAAAGTATACAACAGTTGCATCTTGCCTGTACTCACCTATGGGGCTGAAACGTGGAGGCTAACCAAGAGAGTTCTACTTAAGTTGAGGACAACCCAGAGGGCTATGGAACGAAAAATGGTAGGGGTAACATTAAGAGATAGAAAGCGTGTAGAGTGGGTCAGAGAAATAGCTCAAGTTAACGACATTCTAGTGGAAATTAAGAAGAAGAAATGGACATGGGCAGGACATGTAGTGCGAAGAGAGGATAACCGATGGTCGCTTAGGGTAACAAACTGGATTCCAAGGGAAGGAAAGCGTAGCAGGGGGCGGCAGAAAGTTAGGTGGGCGGTGTCGTGACGCTGGGGCTACGTCGACCCGGCCTTCACTTGGTAGCGTGCAGAGACTCGGGGTTGAAGTAGGATTGAATCTTCGAAGTTGGTGAAATATGTACAAGCAGGTTTAATGGCACTTTGAGAAAACGTATTTACAAGAATATTTACATGAAGAAGAAGGGTACATCAGCAAAATGACAAGCGTTAAGAGTTCATAGCGAGAAGCGACTGGATGAGCCGTTTACCCAGGGCCCAGAGCGACATTTCGTGCTCTGCAGCGTCCTTAAAAACCCCCTATGTCCAGCCCCTCTCTGAAGATGCTGACCAACCAAATCCAGGGCACGCCCCTCAGGTATCGGCATCCAATCGAACACATCACTGCACTGATGGTCTGAAGCACTGACTGGTCCGGCATTCATTCGTTGGGCGTGATCACTTGTTGGCGGGAAAAGCTTGGGAACGGCGAGGAGAGGAGGTACATTTCTATTCTTCAGCAAAGAAACCACAGGCTGGTTCTGACAAGGGGTTTTACTTCTCAGAAACCCGAGTGCACGTGGCGCCGCATAGGGCTCCCAACATGGTCCCTTTTCGACAATTGCAAATCTTTCCTGCATTCCCGGGAAATCACTTAATGGCCGTATGAGTCATGCTCCTTTCTTGTCCTGCACGTCAGCGGACATGTCACTCTGTCGTCTCCTTTGGATAGGAGGCATTCATCACTGGAGGATAGCACTTCTCGACTGGAAGGGTGAACAAAAGAAAGAAAGCACTTCCTGCTATTTCCCTCAGGGGGACGTTTCTTTGTGTTTTTCCAGACGTTCTCTTGACAGGGTCAATTTGGCATTTGCAGGTTGTCCACAAAGCAAAACATGCTTACAAAACAGGATTCCTGGAAACAGGCTCACTTAGAGCCATTGGACCATCACCACATATTCACAAAACTTATCCATGCCCACAGGCGAACAATAGAGCGCGCAATTGCGGATGCTTGGTCGTAACAGCCTCCTCCCCCGCCAGAAGAGTCTCGGAGGGCAGCAGTCCCAGCTGCTGCATGAAGAGACGACTTAATGGCCTGCACGTGAACGCTTGAAGCTCGCTGTTGCTTGTCGCGTTGTCTTGATTGTTGTAGGCCAAATTGCTCGAGCTGTCTGAAACTCAACCACATGTCGAAGCAAGCACTCGGCTCCCGTCTGAAGAGACCAGGTTAAAAGAAAACTGCCATTGTTGTTCGAGAAAAGCCCACTCTCAAGACGTTCAGGACCCACGTATTCCTAGAAAACCAAACGTGCTGCTTTACATAGCCACACATATACAAGCGCACGAAAAAAAAAAAAACCTGATTATCAATTTGGATACATGGTGAGGAACATCTCGGACCGCTTAGAAAGAGCGGCTAAGCGCGTCCGCATTCCCATTTAACTTCCCCTTTTTGTATCTTATTTCAAAATTGTACTGCTGTAAAATCAAGCTCCACCTAAGAAGGCGACTGTTCTTTGATGTCGCAGTTTGCAGCCAAGCCAGGGGACAATGGTCCGTCTCTACGGTGAATTTGGCCCCTCCAAGATAACACTGCAATTTTTGAATGGCCCATACAATGCAAGCGCACTCTTTCTCTGACGCGCAATAAGCCCTCTCTCTAGAACTCAGTTTTCTGCTCAAGTAGAGCACGGGGTGCTCATTACCGTCGTCATCTCTCTGGCAGAGAACAGCACCTAACCCTCGATCACTGGCATCACACTGGACCGTGAATTCTCGGCCATAGTCTGGAGCTCGCAATACCGGACGGCTAATCAGCACAGCCTTCAGGTTTACGAAGGAGGCTTCCTTTTGTTCGTCCCAGACTACATTTGTCGGTTCTGTCTTGCGGAGAGCGTCGGTCAGAGGGCTAGCCAAAGCTGAATAGTTAGGGATGTAGTGATTGTAGTACCCAGTCAGACCTAGGAATGCTCGAATTTCCGTCTTCGTGCTCGGCCGCGGATAGTCTGCTACCGCAGAAATCTTAATCTCGCTGGGTTTCCTGAAACCTTGACCTACATTGTGACCCAAGTAGTCCACGGTCGCCCTTGCCAGGCAACATTTCTCGGCCTTTACGGTTAGTCCAGCTTGACGCAAAAGGCTCAGTACAGCTCTTAGATGTACCATATGGTCCGCCCATGAGTCGGAAAAAACCGCAATGTCGTCTAAATAAGGCACCGCGAATGTTTCACACCCCTTTAAAACCCTATCCATGAGTCGGGAAAAACAAAATGGAGCATTTTTGAGCCCGAAACTCATCATTGTTGGCTGGTAGCTGCCCGTCGGAGTGACGAAAGCCGCGTATCTGCTGGCGCGTTCAGTGAGCGGTACTTGCCAGTATCCTCGAGTAAGGTCCAGCGTAGTCACATATGCCGCTCTACTGACCTGTTCTACTCTCTCCTCAATATTCGGAATAGGATACACTTGATCCCTGGTGAGAGAATTTAGCTTTCGGTAGTCTACCACAGGCCTAGGGTCTTTACCTGGAGCTTCTACTAAGATCATAGGCGAAGCATAATCGCTTTCCGAGGGTTTTATTACTCCCAATTCCAGCATACGAGTTACTTCCCTATCCAGAATTTCTCTTTGCCTTGGAGAAAATCGGTAGCACCTTGATCGCACTGGCACGTCTGAAGTCAGCTCAATATCGTGCTCAGTCAAATCAGTTCTGCCTGGCCTGTCCACGAAGCAGGCCTCAAACTCTGTTATTATCTCGCCCAGATCGGACAGCTGGGATTTCTTTAGTTCTCCTCTCTGCTCCGTCTTTTTGAGAAGCTCCTGAGCGTTGCTTCCTTTTCCGCTGAGGCAAATCAAGTTGTCCCCCATCTCCTCGGGAAGGTTTAACGTTAGATTTACCACGGCTTCCCTCTGCACATAAGGCTTCATAAGATTGCAATGATAAATGCGCTCTTCTTTACGCCTACCGGGAATTTTCACTGCGTAGTTAGTGTTAGAAAGCTTTGCAACGACTTCAGCCGGTCCTTCCCACTGTACTTCGAGCTTATTCTGCCTTGAACTTCTCAGCAACATCACCTGGTCCCCGATACAAAACGTCCTTTGACGGGCTGTCTTATCATAGTACACCTTGGAACGAGCCTGGGCTGACTTCATGCTGGCCTCAACGAGTTCCTTAGTGTTATGTAAGCGATTCAAGAGGTTCAGAATGAATTCTACTACTGTTGGGTCTTCTCCGCGCCCCTCCCAGGCTTCGCGCACCATTCGCAAAGGTGAGCGCAGTGACCTTCCGTACACCAACTCGGCTGGGCTAAATCCAGTGGATTCGTGCGGCACTGACCGCAAAGCGAAAAGCGCTGCAGGCAGGCAGGTATCCCATTCGCGCTTGTTTTCATAGCACAGTCCCCTCAGGACTCGTTTGAGAACAGAGTGCCATCTTTCTACGCTGTTGCTCTGCGGATGATGGATCGAGCTATGCACTACCTTAATGCCGCATCGCTCGAGAAATGAGGTGGTGAGGACACTCGTGAAAACGCTACCCTGATCACTTTGGACCTCGGAAGGGAATCCAACTCGTGCAAACACTGACAGCAGCGAATCCACTACACTCTCGGACGTCACCTCGCGCAGCGGAACAGCCTCTGGAAATTTCGTGGCTGGGCATAACATAGTGAGGATATAACGGTACCCTGACTCTGTCACAGGAAGTGGCCCAACTACATCTATTACTAACCGGTGAAACGGCTCGGTAATGATTGGTACTAACACCATCGGAGCTTTCCACTTATCTTGCGCCTTTCCAACCCGCTGGCACGTGTCGCATGACCGTACAAAATTTTCCGTGTCCTTAAAACATCCAGGCCAATAGTATTCTTGCAACAGCCTCTGCTTTGTTTTCTTTATTCCAAGGTGACATGACCACGAGCTGCCATGGGAAAGTCGCAGTAAGTCTCCGCGGTACTTTTGGGGAACGACTAATTGGTCCCGCTCTACTCCGCGCTTATCCTTGAATAAGCGATACAGCACTCCCTTTCTCATCTCGAAAGAAATATTGTTTGCTGTCTTAGTGGCGCGGTGGCGCTCCCTTATCTCCTGTATCTTGGGATCATTGGCTTGCTCTATAGCTAAGTCCTCTCGGGTTCCACTTAAAAGTCTCGTGAGATTACTAGACACTGGCGGCAAGAGGTTACTCTCAAGAACGTCCTCATTCCGCGTCTCATCAAGCTCCCTTTCAAGTTGACATATCTGAGATGCCTCGCTCTCAAAGTTTTCTGACCTGCTATCTTCCGCATTTACCACTGTTTTAACTGCCGTTTCCTCCGCTGTGGATTTTTCTGGAATGAGCAGTGTAGCTAGTTCTCGCGCCTTTGAACGTGTTAAGGCTTGCACAACTCTGTCTCCGAAAAGGATGCCCCTCTTTCGCAGCAGCATGTCCGATTTGTTGGAGAACAAATACGGATAGCACTTAGGAAGCTTTCCTGAAACGGCAGCCTCGGTTGTTAATTCGCCGAAAGGGCCCTCGATGACCACGTTCGCGATCGGCAAGCACACACTCTGTTCCTCAACTACCTGTCGGATCCATGCACACTGTCCTGTATAGTCGGAAGGCGATACATACGCTGGATGGACAACATCCATCGTTGCGGCCGAATCGCGCAGTACCTTGCAAGGCTTCCCGTTGACTACTAGGTCATGCAGGTAGGGTTCTAAAAGCTGCATATTTTCATCGCAGTCCCTGACATACGAGAAAGCAATCTTTTCTTTCCGGCAGTTGACGGCAATGTGACCCTGCTCATTACACCTAAAGCATGTGAGCGGCTTCCTAGCCTCAAGCTTATTCTTTGTGTTCTGCACGTTGGTCACTTCCCCACTTTTCTCACTGCCGTCCTTTCTAGGGAATTTGCCTGAAGAAACCTTCATTTCTTCGTTTCCAACTCTAGCAAAGTGCCTTTCCTGACGGTTTTTCACACTGAACTTGGGATTGCGGGGCCTATCCACTGCTGGGTTGCTGAATTGTCGGCGCGAAGCATACTCCTCAATAAGTTCGGCAGCTTCAGTTGCCGACTTAATTTCGCCTCGGTCCTGTAACCAATTTCTTTCTTTTTCTGGGAGGCAGTTATAAAACTGCTCCAAAAGAATTCGCTCGACTACAGCGTCCCTATCACTGTAGGAATCTGTGCTCTTTAGCCACTCGCCCAAATTTACTCTTAAATTGTACAGGAATTCAGGGTAACTCTCGTCCCTGGACTTAGTAGCGTTCCGAAAACGTTGTCTGAACGCCTCGGCGCTAAGCCTATACTTTCTCAGAAGGCAAGCTTTGACCTTCTCGTAGTTGTCCGCGTCCTCCTTGCTTAGCCGCGCGACAACCTCCGCTGCCTCGCAGGGCAGAACCGTCAATAATCTCTGAGACCACGTGTCTCGCTGGAAGGACAGTTTTTCGCAAGTTCGCTCAAAGTTAGCCAGATACAGACCGATATCCCCTGATATCACATATGGCTGCATGTACTTTGACATCTTGAAATCTGCCTCCTTGTTGAGACGAGGTACCGCTAGCTGGGGACAATCGCCCGACCTCTTGCTCAACTCTAGTTCTAATTTCCGGAGCTCAATTTCTAGCTTCTTTTCCTCTCTTTCCCGCTCTTTCTGCTGTCTGAGCTGTTCCTTTTTTTGCCCGATGAGGTTCCATGCTTCACTGAGCTCCTCATCATCGGTTCCCAGATCAGTGATTGCCTTTATAATCAAGGGTTTTCGTGCCAAACCACTTGTATCAATTCCCAATTCCTCACACAATAGCAACAGGTCCGGTTTCTGCAGCTTTTGTAGGTCCATGATCGCTCCGAGTGTCGGCTACTTCCAAAACAACAGTGCAAACTACCAAACCTAAAGGCGTTTCAACACTTTTTACCAGTTCTAAAATCTAACCCTGTTCTAGAACCTGGTCCACATCAGAAGAAAGCCAAGCACTCACCCACACATGCGATCGATGTTCCGAGCTGCCCTCTTGTTGGCCGATTGTTGCTCCTGCTTGTTGCTTGAGATGCCACCTCCGATCACCAGATGTTGTGGCTTGCAGATTCTGATCCACCTCGAATCACCAGATGTTGTAGCTTGTAGATCCAGATCCCACCTCCAGTCATCAGATGTTGTGGCTTGTAGATTCAGATCCCAACGCTGGTCACCAGTGTTGGGGCTTGTAGATCCAGATCCCACCGCTGCCACCAGTTGTCGTGACGCTGGGGCTACGTCGACCCGGCCTTCACTTGGTAGCGTGCAGAGACTCGGGGTTGAAGTAGGATTGAATCTTCGAAGTTGGTGAAATATGTACAAGCAGGTTTAATGGCACTTTGAGAAAACTTATTTACATGATTATTTACACGAAAAAGAAGGGTACATCAGCAATATGGCAAGCGTTAAGAGTTCATAGCGAGAAGCGACTGGATGAGCCGTTTACCCAGGGCCCAGAGCGACATTTCGTGCTCTGCAGCGTCCTTAAAAACCCCCTATGTCCAGCCCCTCTCTGAAGATGCTGACCAACCAAATCCAGGGCACGCCCCTCAGGTATCGGCATCCAATCGAACACATCACTGCACTGATGGTCTGAAGCACTGACTGGTCCGGCATTCATTCGTTGGGCGTGATCACTTGTTGGCGGGAAAAGCTTGGGAACGGCGAGGAGAGGAGGTACATTTCTATTCTTCAGCAAAGAAACCACAGGCTGGTTCTGACAAGGGGTTTTACTTCTCAGAAACCCGAGTGCACGTGGCGCCGCATAGGGCTCCCAACATGGTCCCTTTTCGACAATTGCAAATCTTTCCTGCATTCCCGGGAAATCACTTAATGGCCGTATGAGTCATGCTCCTTTCTTGTCCTGCACGTCAGCGGACATGTCACTCTGTCGTCTCCTTTGGATAGGAGGCATTCATCACTGGAGGATAGCACTTCTCGACTGGAAGGGTGAACAAAAGAAAGAAAGCACTTCCTGCTATTTCCCTCAGGGGGACGTTTCTTTGTGTTTTTCCAGACGTTCTCTTGACAGGGTCAATTTGGCATTTGCAGGTTGTCCACAAAGCAAAACATGCTTACAAAACAGGATTCCTGGAAACAGGCTCACTTAGAGCCATTGGACCATCACCACATATTCACAAAACTTATCCATGCCCACAGGCGAACAATAGAGCGCGCAATTGCGGATGCTTGGTCGTAACAGCGGATGAGATTAAGAAGTTCGCAGGGGTCAAGTGGATGCAGCTAGCACAGAACCGGGTTAAGTGGAGAGATATGGGAGAGGCCTTCGCCCTGCAGTGGGTATAATCAGGCTGCTGCTGCTGCTGATGATGATATACCCAATATTTCTCATTGCTAAACCTACAGTGGCCACAACAAGTTCAGCCAGGGAAACTTATACCTCTCGCTATGTATATCCTGGCATAGCCAAGCTAAGCCTCTACCATCTTTTTTTTTTTTTTTTTTTTTTATGTAGCATTAAAAGCTGTTTCACATTGAAATCGTTCATCAACTTTGAAGGACCATGCAAATATTAATAGCTGTTCTTTCACTATTTTGAGGCTCCACTGTCATCGCCCTTGGCTGTGCTATGTCGGTTAGCGTCAAATTAAACTTGATCAGGGAAATTGAAACGCAAAGACAAGAACAGTAAGTAATATATTAGCTGCTTTAGAAGGTATACAGGAGGCTTCTCGTAACGGTTTCATGCAGAGGCACTCGCCTCCCAAGTGCCATAGCATTTAATTTCCATCATCTACACCCTTATATTTCTGTATCTCATAGATGTAACATTTGCACTTACGTTCAGGCATGGCGCACAACTGACATGATAAGTAAAATATGTTGAAAACAACATATGTAATATTAAATTCTGCAAGGCGAGTTTCCGACAACTTTATCCGTTAGCATCGACATCTCCTTAATAATAGCGACGATAATGCATTTTTTTTAATGAATTAAAATGTGTCGACTGGCATTAATGTAGGAGGCAATATTCACCCGCATTTTGGACGGTTCGCGTGGTTGGTCTTCACACCGCCAGCACCTTTAACTATAGCTTTGCCAAGAGCTGCGATGGCCGTGCTTGAATGTGGAGTATTTATGTCGTACTGACTTGTATTTCAATCCGCTCTGGCAGCTCACCTAGAGAAAAAATATAAAGAAGAAGAAGAGACGGGACCTACCTTCCTTTCCTGCGTCTCTGCCATCGTCGACGCCACCTTCAAAAGAGGGGTAAATACTGTGTCCGTCATCGATTTCTGCTTTAATACGAGAATATTAAAAGGTTCATGTCACGGTGTGAGAGTGACACATGGCACGGATGAAAGCGCAGCGAGGACAGAAGAAGCGCTGTCCAAATTTGAAACTGGGAGGAAGACCGGAGACGGCGAGAAAGGAGAGGTACGGGCTGGGGAGGAAAATAGAAGGGGAAGGCGCGCGCCGGCTTGGAGCGCTTGTCGTGCGGAGAGGCAGCGAACGGTAACCGAAGAGTAGATAAAGAGGATACGCGAAAGGTAGCAAGCACAGGTCATGCAAAACCCCGTCACTTCAGAGACAAAATTTCTAGTCGACCAAACTACTGAAATCGTATACGATTCAAAAGTCGAACATATGATATGTGGAGTGTCAGCGATCATGGAAGCGATTCGCGCGCTCGCATTCCCATGGATTGACCATCAATCACCGCGCATTCTTTTATTCGAGTCCTATTAACCAACTGATTGTAAGCGTTGATAATTTGTACATAAATAAACAAAGAAATGTTGCGATTAAGGATTTTCTTATTTATGATCCCAATAATTCCTCATCATCATCGGGCCTGTTTACACAAACTGCAAGGCAGAGGCCCATCCCATATTCCTTCATTTTACCCGGTCGTCTGCCAGCTTAGAATTACGGTAACGCCCGTTTGTTCCCCGACCCACTCTGTACGCTTCCTGTATCTCAATATTATATATTATTTTTCGTTAGATAACTCTCTGTGTTTTCCTCAATTTAAGTTGAACCCTTTTCTTTAGACTCTGCGTTTCTGCCGCCTGTAACGTACAGCTGTTATGTACTTTTATCGAGGGATACCATAATAAAATGTCATTCATCATCTGACAGTATTTGGCATATGCATCCCATTCCAGACTTTTCATTAAAGTTATTTCATTTTCGTGGTCTGGGTCTGCGGTCACTATACCTGCCCTAAGTAGAAGCATTCCCTTGCCACTTCTATCGCCTCACTACCTATCGTAAACCGCTGTTTCCTTATGAGGCTACTGAACATTACTTTAGTATTCGACATATAATAATTGCTATGCCTGGCGTTCAGCGTTACCTGTCTAGGTGGTTGCTCTTGCGTTACAATTCGTCCCGCGAGTTACACATCATGCCTGTGTCATCAGCGAATCGAAGATTCCTAAGAAATTTCCTTTGTCCCTTTTCCACAACTGTTCCCAGTCCACAATCATAACCGTTACCATTAAAATCAAGCATTATTCGCATATAAAAGTACGTCTCGAGAACGAGCACTGTCAACGCCACAGAAAATTGTACTGAATGCACGGGTGCTGTCTTTTGTTATGTTCGTTTCTGCACATGCACGCACGCCTTATATTTGGAGACAGCTCTCAAGTTTGGTGGTATTTACCAAGTTAAGGCTTAAGTTCGGGTTGAGCCTTCATTCGTTTTAAAGTTTCCTGTCCTGAAAGATTGCGCTTGTGGGCTCGAAATGCGGGCGCTCTATGCGGGCAGAGTCCAGGGGAAAGAGAAAATTCTCTTTTTGAAGTGAATTGCTTGCACTGATGGTGAGCGCTCGTTTAATGTTAACACACCAGCGCTGAATAGATAAATGCAGGGGGGTGGGTGGAGGATCGTTCATAAAGGAAGCGCCGAAAAACATCTGCCTGGTTTTGTTTCTGCGAGTTCCAAAACTGTCTGCGACACAATTATACCATTAGTTGGTGCCATTACTGAGCGTTTGGTATTCGCTTCTTCTATGCAATAATTACACTGACAACTGCATTTACTGCACGTTGAAGCTTCGAAGAGGAACTTCCGAGTGCTAATGTATGGTGAGCCGAAGAAAAAAAATCGTACTATGATTATAAATATTAAATAGCTTATTTTATAGTTGACGAATGTGTTTACAACTGAAACTGCAGACTCATTACTATTACGGTCGACAGGACAGCCATTAAACACAAAGAAAGAACCTATCGAGGGGAGTAGTAAAAGCTAGCACTTTTGAAATCATTTAACTGGTAGAAGTGAATCAAAACGAAAGGTATAGTATTTCGCTTTTGAAATTATTTAAATGGTAGAAGTCAACCAAAACAAATGGCATAGCTAAGCAGTAGTGTTAGTCTGCGTTACAAATGAAATGCGTAAAGGGGCGTAGGAAGCTGTAACTTCAGAAGGAGGTGGAAAAGGAAAAATAATAAAATTAAAATCGACAGGAGCCTTGTGGGCGATTCCTCTTCCCGAGGTAGACGCAAAACACACACACACAGCGGGCAGTTGAAGAAACATCTTTATCTCACTGTCCGTCCATGCAGATGCGGGGGGTCAGGGATCGTCGTCGGGAGAGCAATCAGGCAGCGGCCAGCGGGACATCCAAAAGTGAAGAGAAGAGAGAAGAGGGCGCGAGACGCCGGCGCGCCTCGTTTTATGGTGGTGGTAGTGAAAGACATTTATTGGCTCAAAAGAGCATTCACAGGGAGGTATGATTGGACCAGCCCTTAAGAGGCCAGTCCTCACAAGCATTAGGTGTGGCCCTAAGTACGGGACTCCAGTGGCGTCGGCCGCTGCCCGGGCGCGCTCAACCAAGGCCTTTTGGGCCTGTAGGTCAGAGCATCCAAGCAGGGTCGCCTCCCAGTCCTTCCGGGTTGGGTTGGGATGAGGGGGGATAGCAGGGTTGGAGGGTCAGGCCCACACCATGTGATAAATGCCCGAAGACTTCTCCGCACAGTGCGGACCCGAGAAAGAGTGGTCGAAGTATTTGAGAGCTGCCGGGCACAGCAAAGTATTTGTATAAAGGCGGAGCAGAAGCCGCTCCTCTGTCTTTGAGAGGGAGCGGGGACCCATCGGGGACCGGTTTCCCTTCGGCAGTTGAGGGAAGGGGATGCCGGGAAGCGCGCGCCCTTCAAATACTACGCGGCACGTAGTCCGTGGAGCAGGGCCACACATCTCCCCCGCCCCCTTCTCCTCAGCGTCCGACCCGGGGTCCGGCAACAGCCGAGTCATGTCCATGTCCGAGCCCGGATCGGCGTTCAATGTGCAGGCCTGGCTCTGGCGGGAACTCAGCTGGTCCGTATGGCGGCAGGGAAGCAGCAGGCGTGGCGGGACTGTTCCGGCTGGTCCCTCTCCGGCAACGGCCACTTCCTCGGGGTCACAGCGCGGCTGGGCTCGGCCGCTGATACGCCCGGCAGCGGCCCGGAGCTGCTTCCACATCGCCGTCGACCTTTTTCCACGTGGCACCGTGATGGATGCACCGGGACCCTTTGCAGCAGGCTTTCCCGCCCCGGGCACACCTGGCTTCCTGAGGTCCGTACTCCAGGCCTGGGAAGAGGGCTCCGAATCCAGCCTCTTTGAGGATGGCCAGCATGGCCGCGCTGGTCTTGATGATGGGCCACAAACCACGACAAACTAGGGGGGTGGCCCCCGGGGGTTTAAGTGGCCCCTCCTTGAACCATGCGCCGGGTGCGTTTTCCCGCCCCAGCGACAGTGTACCTCTGGCTGCTGCAAAATCTTATCAGAATGCATTCTGAAAGAAGCAAAGACGTTAGACGAAGTAGTGCACCACTTTGGTCTAAAGTTATAGCGTCGGTTGCGAACCAGGTTGCTACCTGTACGCCTTACTTTGGGGAAGATTGCTGCATCGCCTTGAGCTTCCACCACTTTGCAGTTATCGTCCTTACGAAGGTTGTAAGCCTTCAAGTCTGTGACGTGCACCGGACCGGCGGTTCCACCGCTCGTCAACGACTGCAGCTGGTAGGTGAGCGGCGTAGTCCGTAACTTCGAACGGTCCAACCCACTTGTGCGCTAGCGACGCGGCGAAACCACGCGCTGCGTTACTAAGCGGGTGCGTTTCTTTCAGTACCAAGTCACCAATGTTGAAAACGACGTGACGACGACCTTTGTTGTACTGATCCGCGTGCTTCATGCGCGCGACATCGAGGTTCTCACGAGCCACACGCTGCGCTGCCTCAAGGCGCTCGCGGAGCTTTGCCGCGTACTGCGTAAGCGGAGGGGGTGCGGGCCCCACCGCGTCAAGTAGGGCATTCTCTAGCGGAAAAGCGATCTCTTTCCCAAAATTCAAGAAAGCGGGCGTCATACCCACCGACCTGTTCACGGTTGTTCTAGTGGCGAACGCCATTTCGGACAGCCGTGCGTCCCAATCTCTGTGCTGCTCGGTCGTCGCGACCAGCATACTCTTGAAATTCCGATTCACCCTCTCGGTTATGTTGCTATGAGCGTGGATAGGCACTCGTTTTCTTGTGGCGGACTTGAAGCGCCCGACAGGAATCAACACAGATTTTGCTTGTGAAATACGAAGCATTGTCTGTAATCAGGTCGGAAGGGAAACCGAAACGAGTGAATGTCTCGAACAGTTTCTCACAAATTCTCTCCGACACAAGCTTCCTAAGGGGGAATACCTCAACCCACTTGGAATAGTGGTCCGTTATTACTAGGATTTATTGGTTTCCGCGAGCGGAGCGAGGGAGGGGTTCCATGATATCTCACGCTACCACTTTCCTTGGATAGTAGCTAACTACCGGCTTGATCATGCCAGCGGGCTTCCCCGCCCGAGGCTTGGCTACCTGGCAAACAGGGCATCTACGGGCGTAATCCAGCACATCCTTTCTCATACCTGGCCAGGTCGCGACACGGCATAACTTGTCGTAAGTCTCACTGCCGCTAACATGGCCTACCAGCGCTGAGTCATGAAAGTACAACTTTCTCGGGACCACGACTCGGAAAGGGGATGCAATCGCCTCTTCTTGGGCAAGTTGGGGGATGTAGCGGAGCAGCATAGCCTTCATCGCCCAGCAGATACGCGTCGTACTTGCCCTTAGTGCTCCCGGTGCAAGCTGCACTACTCGCAAGCTCTGTCAGCACCCGCTGGAATAGACAGTCTGCTTACTTAACCTCAATCAGCTCTTCCCTACTGACCGCTACTCCCCAAGACAAATTTCTCTCTTCCTCGCTTCTTGGCAGGCGAGCAATTGCCGCCACCAGCTGCTGCGCCTTCTCTCTCTCGCAGCACAGCACGGTACCTCTGTCCACCTCCTTTCTCTCTTTAACTAAGCAGGGCGCGACACTCGCGGTGCCATTTTGTGGGCGATTCCTCTGCCCGAGGTAGACGCAAGACACACACACACACAGCGGGCCGTGGAAGAAACATCTTTATCTCACCGGGCGGAGGCTCGTAACCACGCTCGGGACCTACCAGAACTTCAAATGACTACTAGATCACCAAGGCTGGGGGTCCCTCCAACCAGCCACCAACAAATTTGAATTATAAGAGGGGGAGGGCGAAGCAGTATTGGGCAACAACACCAACGGGGGTTATCGGGGGCGGAGGTCAGCTTCCGCCGTCTCAGTTTCGACCCTTCGTGATGGGGACACGGATACCGTCCCTATTAATTCCAAAAAAGGGAGGGAAGATAAAAAGGGAAGGGGCAGAAAAGAAAGTAGGGAGCGGGGGAGGGAGGAAACTATTTAAACTATTTACACTATAACCGAAAGCACCCTAGCCTCATTCAAATTACGAATTCAACACAACCTCGCCTTCCCAAATTTTTCTTCCCCTTCCTCTTCCGCTCTTACCCAAAAAGAGGGAAAGAATTAATTTAAGGTTTTTCTTTTTTTTTCTTTCTCCCATTTCCATCCTCATTCCCTCCTTGCGTCTCATTTTCCTCCAACTCTCTTCCTCTTTCACCCTCTTCCTACAACTCCATCATCTTCAACAGGGAGCCCCAAGCAGCGGGCCTTCCCTCACCTCGCCTAACCCGGATTTCCTCCAACACAACCAGTCTTCCCCGGAACCACGGGGCTCAGAATCACGAATCAATCAGGATAAAAAAAAAACAAACAAAAAAAAAAAAAAACAAGTCCCACTCACCAAAAGGAAACCCACTGGTTGGGATGTGGGGGTGACATGGGGGAAAAGCGGTCTCACCTAAAAACAAAATTAAGGAGCGGGGGGACTCTAACCTGAATTAAGAGTTCACAGGTACTCAAGCCATCTGACCAACCATCTCCCCAAGGAACAAATATCCGGACAAGTACAAGCCCGGTACCTCCAGCCCCCTCCAGCCCGGCCTCTTCGACGGCCCCTTATCCGACCCGGAAAACCACCTAAACAAAATGTTACCAGCAAGAAACATGTAGAGCGCTCGACAACCCAAGTAAAATCATCTAAACGAAATAAATCCACTGTGAGCTGGTTCGTTCCCATGGCGGCGGCTTGGCTGGATAGTAGAATTTTTACTTTTTTTATTTTTTCTTTCTTTCCTTTTTTTATTTTTTCTTTTTCTTCTTCAATGCGGAATTCTTTTATTGGAGCAATCCCTATTCATTTTTCTTACTGTTGGTTTAAGCCCGTTATACCCAGTGGCACGGGTGGAGGCATATTATTTTATATTATATTTGGGTAGCCTCACCATAATATATGTCCGTCCATGTGGATGCTGGGGGTCAGGGGCGGTCGTCGGGAGAGCACCAGGCAGCGAACAGCGGGACATCCAAGAGGGAAGAGAAGAGAGCGCGAGACGCCGGCGCGCCTCGTTTTATGGGGTGCGAGCGGGGACCGTTCGGGGACCGGTTTTCCCTCGGCAGTTGAGGGAACGGGATGCCGGGAAGCGCGCGTCTTTCAAATACGACGCGGCGCATGGTCCGTGGAGCAGGGCCCCACAGCCTACAAATAAGGGTACGGGTTAATGTAATATGCTTCGCACGTCACACAAAATGAAGAATGCAGCCATCGGACACTTCACCCTCTCCGTCAGCTGCACCGTATTGAAGCATTCTTATTGAATAGAAAAAAGGCGAACGTCAGTCGTAGCCTTAGGTCGAAATTCTGCAAACGGCCACGGAATTTTACTACGCCGGACTACTGCAGTAAGGTGTGTGGCATACAATTATAATCTGGTTGCATACCTTGACACTAGAGAGAGCCAAGTGGTGCTGAAATCGTTCAGTCGTAAAGCCAGTAGACAGTTTCACTGTACGAATACTTGTCACCCCTTCCTTGCAGTCCTCGTTACAACAGGGGAAAAAAAAAATATACGTAGATCCTCCAGCAATTAATTCACCAATTCTTGCACTTCGTCGACCGGGCCGAACTTGATGCCAATAAGGGCTATTATAGAGAGCCCGTAACGTAACAGTATTAAAACGTTCTGCATAATAATTACGCAGGGTTTCGGGAATGCTACAGAAGGATAATTTTCGCATTCTCCGAAGTTGCCCAAACTCTTTGTAGGCGTACAATACTGACTGGCAGCAGCACACTAGAACTGAAGCAGCGACGATGTTGTCACCGGACTCATAATTTCAGGTGGTTTTCGAGCAGGTTACAGGGATCACGGCTCGCAGCCTGTCCCACGAGCACGTAAGGCTTCCCTCATCAAATATTCATTTAAGAAGCGAAAACAGTGCCAGTGCAATGTTTTGCCTAACGGTACTGTTCTAAACTGCGGTTTCAGCAACCACAAATGAAACCACTCCTTAGGATGACTAATGATTAGTCTCCTATCAACACTTTGCGGCCGGTCGTCTTGAGGTGGCTTTCACAGCAGCAATGGCATCAGGGATAGAAATAGTTCGCAAGCATTCAGGGCATGTTGTATATCATGCAGCCAGTGACGGAACTCTAGATTTTGCGCTCCTGAATCCGTTCAAGTGGCGGACGTGGAGCCCATTGCTGTGCGTTCATTCTCCGGTGAATACCAGCTGGTTTTTCAGCTCGCATAAAAGCATAAAATATTTTCCTCATGCTCCTCTTTTCTTCTGCACGCTTCTGAATAAACGATCATGTTCAACCTTTCGTATATAGTTGAAACATCATTTCCATCGCTGCATTGAACCGCGGCACATTGCAGAATCTGAAAGCGAGAAAGAACCCATCGTGAATATTGGCTGTACATCATGGCTGCAACTATTTACCGGCATTTTAAGGTTAATTCCTGAATGATCCTTCTTCATGCATTTTCTTATTGCCGCGGCAGATAAACTCTCATGACTCCACCAAACAGAACTTACTCCGCTGTGGTGCAAAACTCTGCACCAGAGTTTTTTGAGAAATTTCTGGATGAAAAAAAAAAAAGAAATGTTAAACGTGGAAACTGATCTAAAAGCGGGATGGAAAAGACCGAACACATTAGCGCTGCTTTTTGTTTTATTTTATCGTCCAAGCTCTATTTTCAAGATAAATTTACATCAGTAAACCCAGCTTTTTACGATTTGGAAAATTGTGTTTCCCTGCGAGAATAGGGTCGATAAATTGCGCGTTTTTTTAATTTATTTAGCGCGGACACATGCATCGCGCCTGCGCATAATGCAATATGATATTACTGTTCGCAGTCATTGGTTAACACTCTCGTTTTTTCTCAGCCTGTATCCCTCCTCCGCCTTTATATTGTCCCGTCTCTTTCCACCACAGCATCTCATAGCTGGTTGAACAAGCAGATGAATGGGAATGCTGGAGAAAATTACTTTCATTTAGTGGAATAGCTCAAAGCTTTAGTTATGAGTAGGTAGCTCAGAACAGACGACGCTGCTGACCAAGCTCTGGATGTTTCTCCAGTGAGGCGCGAAAGTCTTCCGAAATTCTTCCGTTCACTTTTCGGAGATGCCTGCTCATTGCACAAACGTAGCCATGTGCAATTAAAACGAAGAAAAAGAAAACGAAGCATTTAAGCTCGGCCTTTAGGGTTAGGAAACGATAGCGTAACTGGCTTCCGCCTGCGGATCCTCTTGACGATCCTCGTTTGCCTAACTATATGCCCATTGTTAATCGCTCGATAACTACTCCGATAATTTGTGCCTCTAATAACCCACACAAATACTCATTAGCATACAGTCATAGCTCTCGCATTATGTGAAATACCACCCTACATAGATAGGATGCCACCATTTAACCAAGCCGTATATACGAACGTGCCTGCGGTTCACGTTATTATATACGACGTATAGAGTGCGTCCGATGTGGGATCCGGGATCAATTCTCACCTCAAAGCAGTCACACGAGCAGGCGGCTCCTGTTAATCTGACCGCGCCTTGTGTTCTCGTGATGTCACAAAACCCACCGACCAATCATCGTCCTAGCCATGTCCCTTGCCAACTATAGCCCCCGCTAGAGGCATGCTCGCCATCTTTTACTCTCGACATAGACGACACTGACAAGTCCGAGGAGGATATTCTCCATAACGGCCGGGCCTTTAATGTTATCACGTCAAATCGCCTACTATCTCGTTTGTTCAATGTGTCCTCTCTAGTCGAGTCGCTTCTCTGAATACCATCTTGTGAGCGTGTTTGTGCGTGCGAGGTAGTGAGCGTGTGTTTGTGAGCTAGAATCCTTGTCGTGGTACAACTGGTGCTTAATTTTGGCTTTAGGCTGCGTACTGCTTTCGGAAAATACTAATTCGGTAGCACTAATGGCCCGAGCTTTCCTGTTCAAGTTGTTCTTTCTTTCCAGAATGCGGAAGCGCTGTAACGCTGCAGCGCTAATGCGCAGTGCTTATCTGCTTCTACGCAAGAACGGTGAAACGAAGGTTTCGACTATAATTTCTGAAGTAGTTTAGACAATCTGCTCGCGTTCTTGCACGAACTCAGTAATTAGCGCATGGAAGTTTTCCACTGCAATATCATCATTCGCATACAGACGCCAAGGTGCATGTATACCTTCTGTGTGCCGTTTGTCTTATTCGTCTCCTGTACAGCGCGTACAGGAGACGCGCGTACAGCCCGTCACTCCTCCCCGCCTCCACGGGATCTAGCTAAAGATCTGCTTATATCTACGAGAGAATAGCAAACCTTCTTGACCGCTGTCATAAATGGGTGGCGAAATATTTCTTACACTCTTGAAAACAACCTAAACGCAGTGCAAAAGAAGCGCCAAAACGAAACAAAACGCTGCGTCGCCGTTCGACGTACGTTCTTTCGCAGTCTGTTTAGGGAAAGGAGAGCACTCTGTTGCCTTCTGACGAGATATTCACTACTTGTCTCTGGCATTTATCGTAAATAACGCGTGAGCGTACATCACTACATCAAACACTATATGTAAGCAGCTGCAGTGCAACTACAGATGGTGCAGGGTTTTTTAGGACGAGTGATCGGTTGGATTGCCTCGTCCTTTATCATATATTTTACGCTTACTTTCTCCTACTTTGCACGTTTATTTTAAGTTATCTCTCTTTCATGCAGTCCGAAGCCGTCACATGGAAAGAGTACCGGCCAGTCTAATGCTTTCTGTACAAAATAAAAGAGAATAGTCTTCCCTGCAATATGGCACTCAGAATGTGACAAACGGTTCAGCGCAAATACGAATTACGTTTTCAGCTTGTCAGAAGCATTTATTGCCGGGCCATTTAAAGACGGGGCGTTCCTGCCGTGACCTAAAGAGGTTACCCTGAAATGTAAGCGGTTGTCTGCTTCGAAATAAATTGAGAAGCTATTCAATAATTCTTTCCGCTTTTTTGTTGTATTCGTCTCGAATACACCAATCTATACCAATTCATATAATAGTAAACGCTCGAAACGACTACATTGAAGCTTGAAACAGAATTCTTCTGATAAGCGTTTTAAGAGCTCCTTCAGAAGAAATGATGTCTAGACTCGTTCTGGTTCTGAAGTTTAACGTATACTTTAAAAAAGGAAAGAAAATGGTTTGGAGAGTGCAAATAACTAAGCAAAAGCTGACGAGGGAATTATATTTGAGGCATGTGTTCCACAGGTTACATTTCAATGTTCTGCAAGATTTTGCACACATCACGTAAGTTAACGTGTTTCATTCAGCATTTACTAGGGTGTTTCGTACACAGTTTTCTACTTTTATTTTGAGCCTCAAACCTCGCTTTTACTTGCTGGACAAAGTCGTCTTGTTGCATTCATAGTCGATCAATTTTGTCACTCACTCACTCACTCACTCACTCACTCACTCACTCACTCACTCACTCACTCACTCACTCACTCACTCACTCACTCACTCACTCACTCACTCACTCACTCACTCACTCACTCACTCACTCACTCACTCACTCACTCACTCGCTCACTGACTGACTCACTCACTCACTCACTCACTCACTCACTCACTCACTCACTCACTCACTCACTCACTCACTCACTCACTCAGTGGTTAATCAATCGATCGTATCTGATCATTCTCGGATTTATGAATCAAGCGAGTCATTTTATATTGACCGAGAAAGACACAGGCAGTCAAATTACACGTCAATTACAGCGCGTGTCCTGTGTCTGCTTCTCTTGTGTGTGTTTCCTGTGTGCTATCTTTAGTCAAGCAATGCACCATCTAGCCCAATTTCAAGTTTTGTTAAAATACACGTCAATAGCACAGGCGAAGCAATCTCTCGAATGTTTATCGCGCACGGATGCCTAGAATGTGCTTGTGCGATGAATCGCGCTTACGGCCGGAATGACAGACTCGCGTTGCGCGAGTTGTCGAGAGCCTCTCCGCAGTTTTGACAACTCAAGCTCCTTTCGTCTGAAAACTGGCGGTGAATAAGGGTCGAGGAACGACGTACCGCAATGCGGATTGACCCACTGACAAAGGCTACACCGCTGTTGTTGGGGGGATGTAGCAAGGGATAGCAGAAAAACTAGAAAGGACCCGAAGTGGAAAGGACGTCGGAAGAGAGGAGGGAGATAACCCGCTGAGGAGGCTCTTGCCTCCCGAAGGATGACTATCCGCAAATGCGATCATTCACTAGTACTTCCAATCCCCGTACACCGTCCGCCGAGTCAACCGCCATCAACTGCGCCACCAAAGATAGGGTTATATTAAACCCAATGAACAGGGTGATCGCTGTGGCGTCCAGAAGCCGCCTCAAAGCCGTCGGATGAGTGGGAGCATGCAGTTTTGTTTTAAACCTGTCCTTATTTCGTGTGCCATTCCTGCCATCCCTACCGGGAAGTCCTGTAATGAGAAACATAACACCTTCACAAAGCTCGCGCAAGATTTGATATCTAACACTAGCGTGTTTTTAAATGCGCTCGTGGGTTAGAGTAAAAAATTGAAATTCAGCTATTGCACTGACATTTTCTTCGGTGCTAGGTACCATTAAGCTTGGTATTCCAAAAGTTGAAGTGCGCAGTTGCAGGATGGGCTCACGGGAGTGACCCAAACGCATAGTATGGAAGGTGATTGTTGCCTCGAGAGTTTTCGGTTAAATTCTATAGAACAGTGTTTTCAGCAACAGTGCGGCGCACGGGATGAGCATTTTCACTCTTCAACTTCTACACGCGCCTTACATTAAGAGTCACCATTTTGTTTCCTGTTTTACGCGACAAGATTAAAATAAGGTCGGTGCTCCACGAGATTTCTACGCTGCCGTTTGCGTAAAGTAGCTTTATTCAGAGAACAAAAATATACGTGAGAAAATGTTCAGTCTTCTCGTTTTACATCAAGGGGGACCGCATAGGTTGATGACCGGAGCCTAACCGAGCACACGGGGTTTCCCATCGCATTACGCTTGCTTTTCCTTTGTGCAGATTGAAAATGAACTGATCAAAACCTCTGCTATGTGTTTTATAAGCTGCGCCCAAATCGTAAGTTGAAGGTCAATAGAATGTATGTACTGTAGAAGCACTGCCTTTTGGCCAATAGAGGCTGTTTGCAAGCTTGTTTGTAAGAGGGAGTTTATAAATTTCTAGTTTACGTGCCGTCATATGTAATTGTTCGCTGAAAAAGAGAAGTTGGCTGATTCGAAAACTGCATGCTGAATAAACATAGCGTATTCGTACTATGAAAACAACATAGGACATTGTGCATAATTTTTTTTTTCGCAACCCATTTCCTCACAGCGGACGTTTCATAGTGGGCGTAACGCATTAGTTGAAATTCGCTGATTGAATAAAGGTTACAGTTGTGTTGAATTCATGCTCTAAGAGACTTCACTAATCGTTAAATAATTTGGTGTAAGTGACTCGACAGCCCGTCCCGTTTTTGTGAAATTTCTAGTTTTTGCCACACTATATAAATGGTGGCTGAAACCTTGCAGAGCGTTCATAATGTCCCTTCGCACAAAACACACACACATATTCGCACATGTTCTTCGCTTAATTATTTCGTCATCTGAAGAGAAGTAATAAGTGAAACAACCAGCCGGCCTCCATGGCTGCAGCATCGCTGCCGCTGCTGCTTCAACTGCCTTCAGGGATAGCTAACTGTAGTTCTAATTTTCGTGTTTTGTCCTCGCGCCATTTGCCTTAACGCCTTCATACATTGCATTCCGAAACGAAGCTGTAAATTTCTTCAGCCAGGCTTAAACTTGGGCAACTTTTAACTTGGCTTTTTGCACAGTAGCACATTTGGACGTGACAAGATTCCGCCACACTCTTTAGATTCCTCAAAAGGAATCGTACATGTCGCGATCGCGGTTGCGTAGGGGCACGGATGACACGCGCGGTGCTTTTGAGGCTGCTTTATTATGCACCACGCGTGGACCGCAGGCATAAAATTCCCAGCTCCTCCGGATGCTGTGGACGCCGAAGGTAGCCGTTCGAATGCCAGTCACATGTCAGAGTAAGAAAAGGATCAATAAACCATCACGTCGTATTCAAGGCAGGCTTTTCATTTCAGGTTACTAACACAGTGGTATGCTGGGTCAGTAATGCGATGCATATAGATCGTGTCCTGGCTACCGTCGTCACCTTTCTGCGCTTTAATTTGAGCACTCACTGGGCAAGTTGCGCGCCCTTTACGTGCTCGAAGCTGAGAGCGTGTTCTTCTCTTTCACGAAGAGCAGAAAGAGCGTCGCCGCGGTGGATCAGCTGTTAGGCGCTCGAATGCTGACTGTGGAGAGGAGGCCACATTTCGGCGGAGGCGAAACGCAAAAGATGCCCGTGTGCTGTGCTTTGTCAGTCACGAAAAACCAACAACAACAAAAAAAAAACCGACGTGGTCGAAATTGATCTGAAGCCCTCCGAATGCCGTTCATTATGGTTCACGTCGCTTTGGGACTTTAAAACTCTCATTAGCATATCATAAAAAAAAAAAGATAGGTTGAGCAACGCGGACCAGAGACTTCCTTGTTCAAGTGCAGACTTAGGGAAGTGCGCAACAGTCTCTTCTAAAGCCACATCCGCCTGCCGGATACTGCACGCCATCAGCGATTCTTTTCAGCGCTAACACGAAGCGGATCTTTCCGACATATGCCGGCACCCCATGTGCTGATGGCATACGCGACGCTCCTTTTTGCACAGGGTTGTCGGTCAAAAGCTTTTTTTTCTTTCCATTTCTTTATCTACCCTTCTTTCATGCTTGATCTCATCGCGTAAGGATGTGAGGCCGGATCAAGGAAAGGGAAAGAAACCTTTTCGGCCTCTTCTTTGTCTCGGCTGGCGTCACATTTCAAAAAGCATTGTAATATCGGAATCGCCGTAGAACGATGTCTGGAATTTGCGATCGTCTGCGGAGGGCATATTAGCCAGAGTGCACCTTGCGGTCCTCTTTCGGTTCGGGTCTTCAACCAAACCTTGCTGCTCTTCCCCCAGGATCAGAAACACCAAGAGGCGCAAACGGTGAAAGCAAAGATGATTGAGTCGGCAAAAGGCACGTCCTAGTGGAAGAGGGCAGATAGTGTACTGGCATAAACATGGAAAAAAAAAAAAAAAAACATATTGTAAGGCGGGTCGCGGCGCTATTGCGTAATAACTTTTTTTTTTTTTTCATGTTACTTTAACGAATGGAAGCTATAGTCCGTAGCTCGGCAACTTCGTGTCACCTTGGAACGGTCTCGCTGCTGGTACGAGTCAGTATAGTCTGAAGTTTGTCAGAATTTCATTTCGTAGTTAGGGCTAATTCGTACTGAAGGGTGTGCGAGCCTGATGACGAGACTCGAGCCCGACTCGAGCCCGGCCCATGCTAGGCCTTGACCCGCTTAATTATCATTCTACCAGCTCCTCGCATTATATTGCTCTACATCGGGCCCGTTCCCCGCAGCAACGCAAGTAAATTAAATTGTTCATTATGGAAGGAGGTGCCGGTAAATTCATTCGAATCTTATTCACTCTAGAAGAAATTGGCTTCGTATACGGACACAAAAAAAGAGCGAGGTGGGTTCACCTGCTCACCATTTTGAGTAGTGATCTCGCCTTTGAATACCGCCGAAGTTACAAGAGCCACGCGCAAGAGTGTTGCATATAGGCATAATAAACTACAATTCGCATTACCCAAATATTTTATTGTCATTTCTTTTTAACTAAAACAGATTAAAATATTATGACGTCGTTTCTAGCTTTATCAATACCATTTTCTTTAAAATGCGGTGGCGCTATGTGGCACACTACCAAGGAAAAAGTACGAGGGACTTAAGCGACTAAAGTAGCGAAAGGCAAAAGCCTGAGTGCCGCATTCTGCTACGCAACTGTTGCGCATGTAGCGATGAATGCTACTACGAGTAATCTGAGCGTCTACTGTTTTCCATTCTGCTATTGTATTGAGCTGTCAAGGGGTGACGAGTTTCGAGAATTTTTCAAGCATTTTCTACACAACGTCTAAGTTTAGATCAATAATTAGTAATTGATCCTGAGGCAGTGGTGATGAACAATTAGGTATTCATTATTCAATGACTCATTAATTAGTCATTATATAAATTAATTATTTATGAATTAATACTTGATCATTCGTCATTGATAATTGCCACTCCGATCATTAATTAGTAATTGGTCATTAGTAACTGTCAATTAGTCATTATTTGCATTATTAGTCATTATTTAGTAATTGATTGGTATATGGCCATGTAAGGCACGCATTCGCGTATACTATGGTGGTGTTCTTTGATTAGTCGAGACCTGCATGACGCCATCCCGTCTCGACCAATCAGAGCCGCCGCAAAAGCGGGACACATTTTATCCGCGACAGCCATTCAAGGTTTTCGCCTTAAAAGCGGCATCATGTTTCTAGTGCGGCCTTTGTCGCGGAATGTTCACTAGCGGATATAAAGAAATAATGAGATATAAATATACTTTCACAAAACGTTGGATATAACCAGCTTTCAATATAACGAAAAAAACTTGTTTTGGAAAAAACTTTCAAAAAACTATGCTATTGACGGCTAGTGTGAAGAGTGGGAAATGAATCTAAATTTGGTAAAAAATTCCTTGACGCGTCTCAAGAAGGAGACTTCCCAGCATACTTACTAATTTTCTTGGCAGCAGTGTGACCTGCGAAGTTCACAGGCGTAAGAAGTTAGAAGCAGCCCTTAAGAGTAGTCCATCTTTGTCCAAACACATTTTAGATATCACAACCTCTCGTTTTCAAAAGCCACGCTTTCTCGAAAAAGAGCTTAAAAACGCTTTCATACGTACAAAGCTTTCAGCATATACTTTATGTATAAAGTCCAAATTAGAATAGAATATGCGTTGGAAGCTTGCTATCCCTACACCAAGAAGGACAAGGAAAAACTTGATTGTATTCGGAAAAAGGCGGCAAGATTTACAAGCAAAATACAGAAGACTGGGTGCTTTCTCTCTCCTTGTCCAAGATCATCAGATTCCAACGTTACAAATACTCCGGAAAGTCAGCCATCTTCTGCTTCTTCAGAAATTTCGCCATAAAGTCATATTAAACTCTCCGGATTGCATGCAGCAAGCTTTCACCAGACGAACAAAAGGCGTACTACACAGCACACTCTATATAAAATCGATATTTGCAAAAACGATCCCTTGCAAGAAAGTTTTTTTCTTAAAACAGTGAGGAAATAGAACTGTCGTTTTTATTTAATAGAGCGTCTTCCTAACACAACTTGGTTAGGAAAGCGCCAAAAGATATATTGTGTTTTCAAGATTTTTATTTATTTATTTATTTATTTATTTATTTATTTATTTATTTATTTATTTATTTATTTATTTATTTATTTATTTATTTATTTATTTATTTATTTATTTATTTATTTATTTATTTATTTATTTATTTATTTATTTATTTATTTATTTATTTATTTATAGGCCTCGCCACCGTACTGCAGTGGTTACGGCGCTCGACTGCTTTATTAAAGGCTGCTGGATCGAATCCCGGCCGCGACTATCTCTTTTCCATGGAGCCTAAAAGGAAGGCGCCAGATTGCTGTACGATGTCAATGACGTTAGAGAACCCCAGGTGGTCGAAATTTTCGGAGTACTTCACTACGGCGTCTCTCATAGCCTTAGTCGCTTTGGTACGTCATATCCCACAGACAGGGCCAAACCTATTTATTTCTTTTGCCCTCAGGGTATATAATATACATATGCGTTTCAGAGGGAGAGAGAAAATTTACAATATAGGGAATAATGATTACAGTAAGCAGTAAACTACAAGGAACGAAATCAAACTACGTATAAACCAAAACAATGAGGTAGGCATTCACGTAATAAGCACGTTATCGCGTTTTCTTTTTTTTTTTTTTATGTAGTGTCATATGAATGCGCAGGTTGCAAGTGGCTTACTCAAAACGTTACTTGTCTGAATCAAGAATGAATGCAATCGTGTTGATTTTTTGGCACTATGGTATATGCCGGCTTTGTGAAAGTTATTGCGGCGAGAGGAAGCAAACGCTGTCGGTTGGATTCAGATAGCGCGAAGAGCTTGATTAGGATAAGATTTTATTTATGAAATCAACTTAAACGCGACATCTGCTACGCATTCAAAGTGACGATAAGTTTAGCGTACCAAGATACTTTGTTGGGCGTCTTGGTAAACATCCATTGTCAATAAAAACAGCGCTTGTCCTGTAGCTTCCTTATATATTGTCTTGTGTTTTCCTGTTCGCGCTGTTTTTATTGACAATGAAGTTTAGCTTAGCTTTTAATATGTGTTTAACTGATTGTTGTGTGGTGACTGTTGAAACAAAAACGAACTGAACAATTTTGCACAGCTTGGAGCTCATCATTTTTTGTGGTGCGGTATGGATACCAAACTGTCTGCGCGTATTCCAATTGCGAATGAACATAAGTAGTGCATAACAATTGATTTAGAACTGGTGGCGCGGCAGACAGCTCTTTGCTCTTCAGCCTCTGTTCTTTTTCGTTTTTTTTTTTTTTTGTAGTGACCCTCCCGCTAAGACCAAAACATTGACTGGCAGAATAAATAGTAAATAAATAAATAAATAAATAAATAAATAAATAAATAAATAAATAAATAAATAAATAAATAAATAAATAAATAAATAGTGAATTACAACGCTTGAACATAGCAGAAATGTGGAAACGGCGAGAGTCTTGGATATAAGGAAAAATTCGAACATAACAAAAATTCAATATGAGAAAACCCAGGTGTAAATTAATTACTCGGTTGTACCAAGACGCGGATATAGCCAGAAAAGAAAAAAGAAACCTTGAATACAAAAAAATAAATACAACAAAACATTAATACAACCCACGACCTCCGAATTTCGCATGAAGTGTTCTACCAGCCGTGCTACAGCGGCGTATGTGACAGGCACATTGCTAGCCTGTGTCTGATAGCCCAAATTGCGATCACCCCGTTCAATCATTAATTAACACCACTTCTCAGGTTGAATTCATGGCCGCACTGACCGCGTTCCAATTATAAAGATGTAGAGCAAGAGCGCCTTTTTATTATGCAGTTTATGTTAAAAAGACCCGAAGCGCTCTAAACCACCCTGCTCTTGGCCAATGACATTTCTTATACTGCACATATGTGGTTTTGGGAGGTGAAACACACCACCGAAGATCATCTTGGAACAAATGGCTTCCCGTCGATCACTCGAATGAAAGTCCTTCTCCGACGATTTCTAGGAGGTTTCAAATGCTCAGACTTGAGCAGCTACAGGTAACAGAGCAGCCCACGCCGGTTTCGTTCTCTCTACTCTAGCAAGCGAACGTACTCATGCTATAGTTAGCCGTGTGTAAGGTTTTACAACGTTCAACTAAGATAGCAACAGTATAGTTCGGCCTTCCTCTGCGTTTTGTGGTTTAGGACCTGCTATAGCAGTCTTTCGCTGCCGCTCTTCAGTTGTGCTTCAAAAAGCCTTTTCACTGTTTGTCCAGCACGCTGAACTTCGTCAGGTGTGAGCATGCCAAGTTACTTGGAAGCTGCACTGCTAATGACGCTGAATAAATTCACCATGTAAAGTACATAGTTAAGCTTTCTCTCATTTCGCGTCAGTGAAGACCCCCCGAGGAGATTTCAGCGGGCGATTATTTCTTTCCTGAGATGTATTAAGCAGGCAGGCCGAAAAAATAAAAAAAAAACTGAAAAAAAGATAAACGCTCAGTATTCTTATTTTCTCGGTCCACTCCATATGACCCTGTTCTGTCTGTGTCGCTGCAAGATCACGCTAGTGAAGCTTTCAATAAATAAAAAAAAAAAAATCGGAAGTCGGAGGCGTGAGAGAGAGAGAGAGAGAGAGAGAAAACTTTTAATGAGCATAATAATCAGTAAGAATTCGCAGGAGCTGGGTGGTCGGTGCCCCTAGTCCAGGGCTCCGCTGGCAGCAGCTGACCTGCGGACTAGCTGGATAATCCAGGCTTGCCGGTCCAGGTTGTCGCTGGTCAGGGCCGCCTCCCACTGCTCGTGTTTTCTATGCAAGCTCTCGAGCCCGCCACGTATCCAAAAATTAAAGCCCGTCTGGTTCAGGCCTAGCGAAACAGTTGATGTCAAGCGGAAAGGTGAGACTTTTCAGTGTCTATATGCATTTTTTTTTAATATTTTCAAGTTTTATAAGATTGTTATAGACCATACATGTGACTTGTATAAAATATATTACATTTGGTGATTACTAACTTCAAAAATACTTCCTTCGTCCTTTTTCACGGCCGTCAAGAAAAAAATGAGAAATCTTCGGAGGCATTATGTTTTTTTTTTTTTTTTGTAAAACGTTTTCTCTTTTTTTCGGGGAGGGGAGAGGGGGAGGAATTTGAGGGTGGGGCATATGTACGTTGTTCGCAAGAAACTATTAAGAATTAGAAAATAGAATTTTCCACAGACGGCAATCATTGCCGTTTACATGACGATTGCTATAATAAATATCTCAAGTCAACTTGTAGGTTATGATAATCAAAAACCATTTGTGGGTGAGAATTTTATTGCACGGAGGAAGAAAAGAATGTAGTTAACCTATTATTAAAACCAGCAATTCGATTTTTGTTCGTGTTAAATAACCGCTTGTTCTCCCATGTAAAATTCTGAGACTCTGCATCCAGTAGGTTTCAAGAAGAAAGTTCATGAGGCGAAAAACTCTAGAAAGTATCAACAATACTAGGCGATATATTATTATAATCTTGAATTATAGTTTCTACTGCATTAATTAATTAAGGAGATGGTTGCTAACTTCACGGAAATAGTTTTTATAAAGATAATTCTACGGGCAATTCTCGAACACTGTTTTTAAAACATCACCCCCATGTTGAGCCCGGGGACTTGAGGAAGATACTAGGTTGCTACGCGCACAGTCACCCGCAATAGCAGTCAACTTTTGCTGCCACCATTTAGAGCTGAGATCAGAGGAATTATAGGAATTACGGAATGCAGAATGCAGAAAGCCTCCTTCTCACTGACTGGCTACCGCTCGGGTGAACAATGTCTTGAAGTGAAGCGTGTGACTCTCCTGCCCTCTTGAGGGAAGCGAAAACAGGGCACACCTCAATAAAGGACGAAAAGACAACGCTGAGCTCTTCGTGTGCATCTATGCTTGGGTACTAGCGAACCCTGAGGGGATGCAGAGTAAATAAAGCTCCCTGACTTCTCTATTTATTTATTTATTTATTTATTTATTTATTTATTTATTTATTTATTTATTTATTTATTTATTTATTTATTTATTTATTTATTTATTTATTTATTTATTTATTTATTTATTTATTTATTTATTTTTTTATTTATCCTCAGGGCCCGGGAGCATTACAGAGGGGAGTGGGATACATAAACATATAAGAAAGTATAGCAAAGTTACAGAAAAATACAGTACAAGTACACAAAAAACATGCGCAAAATGAAAAAAGGAAAACAACACTTTAGAATGCAGTGGGGATAGTAAAAACTATGTTCAGGAAGTAAAGGGCAAGTATTAACATAGTAACAAGCATAGATATATTCGAAGAAAAACAATGGCTTTGCGAAATGCGTCGTTATCTGGTATACATGCGATATCATGGGGAAGGTACGATTTCAACTGACACAAGTTCTAGGTAGGAATGAGTCATGGAAACATTTCGTGTGACTAGATGGAACCCCAACTAGTTCTTCCTTCGGTACCTCGGTCGCACACAGCAAATTGAGTGAACACCAGGTGGAACCTGAAACGGATGACTACTGTGTCATTTGGCTACTTAAGATGCCTTTGTATACGTATTCTCAGAGAGCGCGTCATGGGAGCAATACTTCCCACTACCGCGTTGCCCAGCACATCTATGTGCCAGGGTACCAACATCGGAAACGTATAGAGAGAAGTATCTGCTATACAGATTCTGTAATACGCGTAGGATGCTTCAGAAGGAAATCCAAGCTCGAACCTTCGCAGAGCAGATTTCGAATCCGTTAGAGTGACCAAAAATGAAGTCGAACCAAACTTTCATTTTCTCAAGGCCACCCTATGGCAACGTCCTCAGACGTTGCGGACACGGTTTAAGTAATCTGGGCAAACTGGCTGTGGTTAAAGATGTAATTCGAAACGCCGCCGCGCTAGATTCGCTGAACATGTCCACATTACCATCGATGAAAACATGGTGGTGGTGAGCATGTTCTCTTTCGAAATCACCAAGCACAAACAAACGCGTTTCCACCAAAGGAGCTACCTCTCAACTCGAATCGGGCATCGTCTAAGAATGTCTATTTTCTAATCCACTATTTTCATGAATAAATTATTTTTTGAGATTCTTAAAAAATGTTCTCATACGGTTTCTTGGTCGTTAGGTCCCTGTATGTAAGAGTATGAAGTGGCAAGTAATTCCGGGTCTGACACCTTTTTGTTTCTGACAAAAGATGAATTTGACCGGCTATTCTCCAAGACGGCTAAGTTGCACCTTTGTGAGGTTGAGATACTGGCTAATGAATAGCATGATTGTTCGCGACCGACAGGGGAACGTTCCTGGGCTCTTTCAGTGCAAACTTTCTGAACGTTGAGGCTGTGATTCAGATGTTTTAATAAAAGTGATTGTCACTCTCTGTGGCTCATCACCATGGCATCGTGGATTCTGGCTGTTGAGGAAAAATGATTTCCACATAGTTCACCTGAGATATTAACGAACAAGTTCAGGATCGAAGACAGAGATGAAGCAATCGAGTGCGCAGTTCTTCGCGCTGAGCAAAAAAGACGCCAAGAAAGCGCATCATTGACTAACCTGGCAACCGCACGAGCTGCCAAGGTCTTTTTTCCTACGTATGGAAATTGGACAAAGCCTGACAGAAACAAGAACGTAATGGTGTCGTTATGGCTTGTCCGTTTAACTCAGCATCATCAACCAAATTAAGGTGCATTATGTTTTATTCGTACTCCCGACATTGGTAGCTAACATTTTATTTTACACCTTACAGATCTTTGCAAAACTGCCAATATATGGTTCATGATGTATATAGTGTGCAAACAAAACGAGAATGGTGGAATGCCGACAGCTCCAGCCTCCGGTGTCGAATCATCCCTCCTCCTGCTCTTCGCCTACTCACTATATATATATATATATATATATATATATATATATATATATATATATATATATATATATATATATATATATATATATATATATATATATATATATATATATATATATATATATATATATATATTTCATTTATTTCAGGCCACGTGCTGCACAAAGGGAAGCACCGCAGTCACGCAGCCGCACAGCGTGGATGCCCAACACGCCCGAACCGCGGGCCTGAAATCCGAGCCGCGGTCGTCGCGTGAAGCCCAGGGACCGCACTGCCAGTCGGCAAGCGGCGAATGCATGCGGAAGGAGGGGAAGCGGGAGGCGGATTTGGAACGTTCGGCGAGCGGCGCGGCTTTTTTGCACAATGGCCTCGTCTCCCCGGCCATTTGACCTCCTCTGTCCCTTTATCATCCTCATTCAGAGCGGTCGGCTCATTCTAACGCGTGCCGGCCGCCGCGTATTCAAATAGGCGTGTCCGACTCGCTGCTCTGTTGCCAGCGGCAGGCTCTTGCAGAAGTCGTCACTGTGACTGGCGACTCTCGTCATCTTTCAGCCCTGCAAAAAAAAAAAAAAAAAAATAAAATAAATCAATCAATAAAAGAAAGAAAGAATGACGTAAGAGGGGGCTAGAGAGGTTGCGGGTGCTGAAGAGTGATGCAGACGGCCTTTGTGTTCGCGGGGTTCTCGTTGGAAGCTCTCCGCGAGCCTCATCGCCATTTTCTCGCGCCAATCCTTTGCAACTGTCAGCGCCAGAAGCGCCGCCGCCAACGCCACCACGCGGTGTGCGACGTTGTCGCTTTCGACGCTGACGCAAAAAGCCCAAACGGAGCAACTATGCGCCTCTCTGTCTCTCTGCTCCGCGCTACAGCGTGCGCCTCGTTCGCGTTTCTGTTGCAGTCAATGCAGCCAGCCGTAATAGATTTGGCGTGACCGGCTCGAAAGCTGCGAAAGCCGTGAGGTCTCTGCGAAGACGGGAGACATTGTCCGTGCTGTAACGGTTGATTTTTTTTTTTTTTCTTGTTCGCCATTCTTTTGAGGTTTCTCTCACGTTTATTCATCCTTTCAATGCTGCCTCGCAACTGTTGCCCTCTATCACTGTCAAGTTTGCTCATTTTTGCTATTTTTCAGTGCTGCAAATCCAAAGGTACAAAGTAACCGAAAAGAGCAGCCAGAGAGAGTGTGCGTGAGAAAGAGAGAGGGAGAGTAATAGAACGCGCTTTCATTTTTACTCATCTCCAGCAACGCTGGCGTCAACAACAATAATCTTGGGCACTCTGTTTTCGGAGATTCATTCTCTCTATACTCTGCCCGTTGTTCCTTTATTCAATTTCTCCCTATCTGCGTCGCTCACACTGTAACACATTTTGAAAAGGGCAGTGTAGCTATCACAGAAACAAACCACAGTAAAATTATCGGGAAAGAAACGTTATTCGTACCGCGTACATGAACGTAATCTGTCCGGACGCAAGCCTCGGAGGACCGCTCTTAAAGATATTGCCTACTCGACGGATACGCTAGCTGGCAAGGATGAATCGCAGCAGTAAGTGATTGATACCCAGTATACCCTGTATGGAAAGCGTAGAATCTTCGCGTCAGTCGCAAACCAGAGGTATAAAGCCTTCCTCTAAACTTTATCAGAGGGCTCTTCAATCTAGATCTGAAACTGTTGCCAAATCATGGCTTGCGACAGCGTGAAGCTTGCGCAGACCGTGCGAGCGATAGTTTGAACCTCGTGTACACACCTTAAAGCCAAGTGGACGCAACCAAGTTACCTGAAGAGTATCAGCTTATAGTTTTATCTTGAATTGCTTGCTGTACATCCCTCTGCTCATATCTGACTGGAACTTTACACCATTCTGGACAGGCCTTCACGAGGAAAGTTCATCCGTCCATTTTCTGGCCTAGCTCAAATCGAGTCAAGCCGACGGTGTTCCGATCCGCATCAGCGTAAAAGCGCGCGCAATATCCAGGTGCGTCCGGAGGCGACCGGACAGCGATGGCGCGCGCGCGCCACAGCTTGCACCGCGGTGTCTTGTGCGTTTTTGCGGCGTCGGCGCTCCTGAGACATAGCAGAACACGGGGGAGTGCGCGCGAGCGCGCGCGCCGGCTCGGCTAATCGATGTTTGATGGACAATCGTGCCGGCGCGGCGCGCGTTCTGTGGCCAGGTTTACGGTGGAATGGGAAGTCGGACGAGGTGGAGGAGGAACGCCGGGGACGGGCCCTCGCTGACCTCGCGATGTGCTCTCGGGAGGCATCCAGGACCGCCCTTCCTTTACCCTTCCTCAGGCCGCACTGTCCTCTGGCCGCTTTATCGAGTTTCCGCTGCGCAAGGATTCCATCTGGCCTAGAGGAGCGAAGGAACGCAGCCGCCAACTGTCCATTCGCCCAATGCCCGCGGGAACAACCAGAACAACGCCGCCTCGCTGTGTTCGATACGACGCCGCGGCGGCGGCGGCGTCCGCTGGACAAAAACGACCCATGGCTCACTTCGCAGCGGGGAGAGGGAGGGGGAAAGGGGGGGGGGGGGGTGTTTGCTTCGTAAGCAGAACGGGCCGTCTTTCATCCTTCGAAATCGCACTCCTTCCCTCGCGGAGAGAGATACCCCGTTGCCGCTGTTCTAAGTGGTGCCGCATGCCTTGGAACATCCTGCCGTTCATTTAATGCTGTAGTTTTTGTTGAACATTCAACACTGTTTGTTTTTTTTTTTTTTTTTTTTTTTTTTTTTACGGTTCTATTTAGTTTATACACCTGCTTGTTGTAGCAGTGTCATTGCAATTGCTATACCTATTGTTCCACCCTCAGATGCGAGCACATCCATCGTTTCTTCTGCCTGGACAGTCCAGTCGCGAGGTCAGGGAGAGACAGTATTACTTTGATTCGTTCGCTTCTACGATAACAGTTGCTGCTTAGGAGGGTAATGGACTTTTAATGTTTCGTAGTAATTGGAGCGGCGTCTTTCCAAGGGGTCCACTCTGAGCTCTTGGCATTTCGTTTCCTTAGCTGGCGACGTAGAGCAATAACAAGGGAGAAGCTAATGCTGAGTGCTGTTTCTTAAGTTGGAAATGCAGATTGATGTCATACAGAGGGCCCGCGGGCAGAGTACTCTACTCTTTATTCGCTTAAGCGTTCTGAATCTAAACTCGAGATTTCTTTTTCGAAGTTCTCGAATGGACGTAACTTTGCTGAACATGAAAGGAAAGAGCTGTGAAAGCAGGCCCGTGGTAACGCATTCCGAGCGCGCACTCTTAATCGGCAAAGTGCTCTTTGCTCGCAGAAGTGCAAGTATCATAGCTTTTATTTACTCCGAATTTAGGCCGCGCATCACAAGGAAAAACTTGTTATTCGCGACATTAGGGGAGCTCGGCCTCGGTTTTCAGTCTCCAAGCTTTCAGAAAGGAAGCGCTTGTTTAAAAGGAAAGTCAAGCCTCATAATGCGCGGTGCCCTTTCAAAAGCGGACCACTTGAACCTTGTTCAAATGGCTCTGAATCGCGTTATCTTTCTTGATACCAGACGGATACAAGAAAAATCAGCGCGTACACTCGACTATGCATGTCGTGCAATTTGCTGAGTTAGAAAAAATGAATAACAAGACACACCACAGGTAAATATTACCGGAGCTAGATTTATATATTAGTGTTCCGAGATAACAAAATATGTCGTTGTTGCCGTAAACGTTCCCTCAATGAACAATTAAACTCTATTGAAGTAGTATACAGCAATTCCTCGAAGAACACTATTTGGACCTGCCTCCATCATCGGCTTAGGGCTGAAGCAGCAGGACCGGAGTACCGGATTCCAGAGTCTCATCGACAGTCGAGAGATCCCAACCCGCCTTTTCAGCATTCGTGAAACATCAGTTCGCAGGGGAGCTGGGTATTCCCCAAACTCTGAAATACCAATTTTGCGTTTTTTTTTCTTTCTGCCTTTTATACGTTTCCTACCGTTTACGGTTTCTGTAGAAGAGAATACCTTGTAGGAATATGAAAGCATGAACTAGTCAATGTTTAGAGGGAATGTATAGCGCCGCAGTGTTTGTCATACTGTCCCGACTGATGCTAGAGGGGCGGACAGTCGGAAGAAGAATGTGGGCTCCACCTATAAGGTAGGACGTAATAGCATTGATTGCTCCCTTCCGCAGGGTACCTCGCGGATTCTTGTTAGCGTATGCATGCTCACTTAATCACTAGCCTCTTAATTAGTGCCTCTGTTGTCTCGCACGTATTGATTATTAGCATGCAGCCGTGAGCTACCTGTGAATAGCCACGTGGATAAAGTTCCGCCTTAACCAAGCCGTATGGACGTATCTGCGTGGACATAGGAGTAGTTTGTCCGACTCTGGCTTCCCCATAGTATTGGAAGGTTCGACTCCTATCTCAAAGGAGAAGCCCGAGCTTGCAGCGCCTACCATGTATCTCGTGACGTCATATAACCCGCCGACCGATCAGTACGCATCCATGTAATCTGCCAACTACCGAAATTCAGAGGCATGCCCGGGATTTTCGCTCTCAATGCCGAGAACATAGGACTTTCTGCAGAACAGAACATGGTCTTCGAAAGTGTCGCGTTAAGACAGGGGAGATAGTCATGGCTAGACCTTTCATGATGCACAAAATCCACGCAGTGTCATTTCTGGCCTTTGCTATACACTCTTAACCTGGTTCCACATACGGGTCAAAGAAGTTATAAGTGGAACTTCCATTTATGTATGTTCCAGTTATAAGTGGAACATTTAGCGCGTATGTGGAACCAGGTTGAGAGTGTATATAAGGGCACCAGGACAAGCTGGCGTCCAGAACCGCGCGATTCTCGCTACATTTCCCTTTTTTTTTTTCTTTCCTTGACCGTGGTATTGGGAGGCCCTCTGTTTCATCCCTCAATACGCTCAGATCCTGCAGTCTGCTAGCTAAGGTTGTTCTGTATTTGTTCCCGATTGCAGAAAGCATATACACTGGTGACTTCGCCAGTCTATATAGCGGATGGCCAAAAGGATGTGTGGATGTTTGTGGATTTCGCTCCTGCCATTAATTTTCCTGTCAGTGCCGAAGAGTATGGTCGTGATGTGGATAAGGCAAAAAGCAAAGGAGAAGTCGCAGTAAGGGAGAGGGGAATTCGTACATCGCGAAGCAGCGGGAAGAAAATTTCGACAAACCCGTTGCGGTGATATTCGTTAGATGTGTTCGCGAAATAAAAGCTCTGTGGAACCGATAACTGCTGAGTGGAACAAGAATACACATCGTCGTTCCTCACCTGCAGTCAAGAGTTGCTAAAAAGTATTCAGCAGGAACGATGTTCAATAAAACTTACACTAAATTAAAACAATAAGAACGGAATAACCGCACTTGTCACGAGTCAAGGTAACATAAAATAAATGTAAATGTAAATACATCAATATATATTCATGCTGGAAGTATGACACTTGTGTAGTACATAGTGTGTACGTCAATGACACTGCTAAAGAAATTTCAGTTTCGGTAAAGAACACTTCAAGAAAAACATAAAAATGGATGTAAATACATTTATATACAAGCTTGCAGAATGACAGTTTTGTTAAGCACTCACCCCCTTCCCCCAGTGCGAGGCAGCAAACCGGTTTCTTTTACCGGCTAACCTCCCTGCCTTTCCTCCTCATCTTCCTCCTATGAATGGTACTGCGGAGAAACTACAATTTTGAAAATGAACACTCCATGTAAAACCAGTTGAGTTGAGTTATTATGCAACTGTTGAACCAAACATTTTCCTATACCTATACCAGAGGATACCATATGGGTGTGCGGCTGAACCTCTGCGCGGATTTTGTTATTCGTCACTTGATGGGATCTCAGGATTTGATGCTGAGTCAATCTGAACGTATCGCTGTCTTCACGCTATGCCGCTTGTAAGATGCCGCTTTATACAGCTGTCCCCATCTATAGCAACCGAGATGCTCTATTTAGAGCTTCGTCGTCAGGAGCAGGCACCAGGCCTGCTCCTTCTTATAATTTTGGTGCGTTGTTGTCTCTTTTACCGCGGTGAATAAATGGTTGGGGCGCTCGGCTGCTGAGGTGACAGGATCTAATCAGCCACCGAATAGATGGAGGTGAAATGCAGAAGCGCTCTAGTACTGGCGATATCACCGCACGTTATTTACCACAAGTGATCTTAACTATTCCAGGACACTGTATATATGGCGTCCTTAATATAGGGTTTTTCTTTTTCGATTTTTCATTCCTTCGGATTCGCTGGATAGTTTTCTTTTCAGTGTTCATTTAAAAATCTAGTTCGCATTTTTTTTTTCGTCTTATCAATGACTGTTTTAGGTTATATAGTGAGGCCTTCCTGCGCGATAAAGAGTCAGGTAAGGTGTGACACACAAAACAAACGAGATTTCAAAAATTATTGTACTTACAGAATCAGTTCTCTGTGACATTATCACCTTCAAAGTAGTCACCTTCAGCATGCACACACTTCTGCATTCGGTGCTGCCACTGCTAGCAACAGTTCTGGAACGAGGTTTTTGGAAGGCCCTTTAGGAGATTTTCCGTTTTTGCCTGAACCTCTTCAACTGAGGTAAAATGGGTGCCCTTTAAGCAAGATTTTTCTTTAGGAAATAAAAGAAGTCGCATGAGAAAAATCAGGTGAATAAGGAGGATGCTCCATCACAGCAATGTTCTTGCTGGTCGGAACCTGCTTGACAGATAGGGCCCTGTGAGCGGGTGCAATGTGAACGGGGAGGGGGGTCTTTAAGCAATGGAAATTAGATGATGCCAATGCAAGACAAGACAAACATTTTAGCGGTGGGTTGGACGCGATTACGAAGCATCGTGTGATATGCTTGTCGACAACACCGATGGCACTGTCGCTCAACATTCGTGCTTGACAGGTCACTACATCTTTCGTGGAGCTTAAGCATGGTTTCGCATCCGTCTCCTACATGAGAAGGAGAAATTCATCCAAGCAAGTAACTTGCATAGGCAGGCGACAGCAGGGAGCAGCACTCGCACGCAGAAGTTGGATGAGTAGGTGGAACCTTCTGGTCTACAAATCCATGTAACGCAGAGAGAGAGAGAGAGAAAACTTTTATTCGTCCAACAGAGTGACTATCGCGCTCTTCGGGGGTTAGACCCGGAAGGTGGGGCAGTCGCCTTAGTTGCAGGCCGGTAGTTCTTGGACCCCGGCGGCATCTTCGAACAAATTCCAGTCGAACAATTTCTATTTGGGCTCTTGGATCTGATCTTCGCAGACGGGTCTCCCAGGTGTCTTTAGTTATATTTTTAGCCCTGCCTGGTGACTTTGCACATTCCCATATTATGTGATCTGGAGATCCCTTTTCTTTACATAATGAACATAGGTCTGATCGTATTTCTGGCATATATGGTTGACAAGAATTGGGTTCGGGTATGTATTTGTCTCTAGCTTTCTCCATGCTACCCAGTATGCTATGGACACTGGGTGTCTATAACCCGGTTAAAAACAAAATTTAGAAATTGAATTCGACGTAATTTTATGGTGCGTCTTTGTCGTTTTAAACCAAAAAATCGACCTGTATAGTATAACACACACACACACACACACACACACACACACACACACACACACACACACACACACACACACACACACACACACACACACACACACACACACACACACACACACACACACACACACACACACACACACACACACACACACACACACACACACACACACACACACACACACACACACACACACACACACACACACACACACACACACACACACACACACACACACACACACACACACACACACACACACACACACACACACACACACACACACACACACACACACACACGCACGCACACACACACACACACACACACACACACACACACACACACACACACACACACACACACACACACACACGCGCACGCGCGCACGCACGCACGCACGCACACGCACACACACACACACACACACACACACACACACACACACACACACACACACACACACACACACACACACACACACACACACACACACACACACACACACACCATATTTTGTCTGGTTTGTGGTTACTTTTTTAATTCACATTTAACGAAGTCGAAAAAAATCAGGGTATAATCCACGTCTTTTTCAGCAAATGTGTAATGTAATGGCAAGGGCGAAAAATGAAAATAAAGGTGGTGGTAGATTTCCCGAAAGGCTGTGTTCCACCTTATTGTGACATCTTGTTCCAGTCAAAATGCCCGGTGTTAGGCAAAGTCTAATAGCCGTGACGCAAATTTATTCAGTTTGGCATTACGTTTTGCATTGCCAGTATCAAACACATTTTTGAATGCAAAAATCATGTTTGCTAGAGGATTTTGTCCAAGAAATCACGTATGTACAATTATTGGCCGTAGCTACAGGACGTTGTCTGAGAACACTACGAAATTCCTTTCGCAGAAAATTCAGTTTACTTTCGGGAGGTCTGCTCCTAGAAGCCAGTGGTCCCGGTCTTTCGTAGATGGAATAGTGGATTACCATTTTCACCAGAAATTGATGCGCAATATCCCAAATAGATAGCAGCTATTCCTGACGCGTCTGTTGCGAGCACGCTTTCGTTGTTAGCTTTACCAAAAATAATTATCGCTTGTTGCCGAGAAATTCGGAGCCAAAAAGGCAGCGCGGGCGCACGTGATTGAAAAGGGGGTGATGATGCTACGTAGAAGGAACAGCGGCGTTGACGCCGCCGAAATCGATTGTCGCGTCTGAGAGAAAAACGCCGCGCGGCGGGTGGCCGCGCCATCTCTCGGCCTCTTTCCGCACTGGGCACACCCGCCAGTTCGTCGCACAGGTGGAAAGGTGTTCACGGGGAAAGCCGAGATGCATGGCGCGATGATCAAGAGATGTGAAGCAGATTTAGTGGCCTTTCTCTGCAGTATCGCCGTGCCTAGGGGTTTTAATTAGAACGAAGACAAACTCCAAATTGTCAATTTATTAATCTTATTGTTCCAGACATGAATTAAGAAAGGGTAGCATACCCTTCAGTGATATGCTAAACCACCGCTATATACGGTAGTCCGATCTAATAAGTAGGGCTGACATTAGCTGTGTAATTTTTAACTAGCACTATTCGCGAATCAAATTTGTCATTCTTTCCGATAAAGTACGTTTGCCGAGGTTGGAAAGGCGTTACCGAGGGAAAATATATTTTTGGAAATTCTACGGTATTTAATCCTTCAAAGATATGGCTACCTTCGTGTAATTAAGCATTTGATGCGTGCCACACCTGCGGCTTCTTTCGCCCGTTCATATGATGTTGAGCTGCTTTTTTTTTAAATAAGAAATAACAGCAACATAAAGAAGGAAGCGAAATTTACTGAAAATAAGACGCAATTGTGACTTGTGTAAAATTATAGAATGACTAGTGCGGACGATAAAGACCAGGCCAGAGACGCTGCTCCTGCGATAGAAATAAGCAGCTCGTAAAGAGAAACCACTGTGTTTCAGCCACATGCCACATCTTAAGTTGGATAGTCATCTTACATGAACATCGAGCGATCTTGAGAATGACGAAATATAGAAAAAAAAAAAATTCACATTACAATTCACATCTAAGTAAGCGTAAGATTTGTATACATTAGGAAAGAGGCAATATAGACCAAGGTACGCAAGGAAGACGTGCATTCTGCGCCTCCCCCCCCCCCCCCCCCCCCCCACTTCCCACTTTTTTTTGTTCTTTCGTACTTAGTGTAGCCCGTTAATTCCATCAAACATGTAAAGCCAACTAGCCACTATTGCATGTATGTGCGTACATTTTGAACGTGACCAGGAGGTTATGTTCATTGTGCGACAAACTAGCCTTTCCTTCGTGTCCAAATAACCCCTTTCCCACGTGTAGTGTAGCCAGCTGGACATTATGGATGGTGAAAGAATGGAAATTGTGCAAACACTCTAGGACATCGGTGTTTTCCTCGACAACATAATTTCATCTCGGGGAAATACAATGCACTACTCAGCAAATCACCACCAGGAATCACCAGGGGCGCTGTACAAGCTATACATAGCGTGTAGACGTGCGTGATGAGTAGACAGCAGCACCATATTATAAACGGTCACCAGTGTAACCTCGACATCTAACTATAATCAGGGCTATAGAGTAAGAATTAACTCCGTATGCAGAGACGTCCCTTTATACATCTAACTATAATCAGGGCTACGATTCGAGTCGAAGCTACATTACTAGTAAGCGTACTCCATATTTGCATCGAAATGAATCCTTTGAACCGGCTGCGTCCATAAAAACGCCTGAAAATTGAGCGGCGACAGAGGCGCCCGTACTGTGCTGCCACTTGAGACCGCGCCTTGCGGGAAAGTTGGGCACCATGCGCCCTGCTCTTTTATTGAAGACAATGACCTTCTTAAAAGCCCATTGTGTACTTTCCCACTCTGCAAAGTACCAGTCTAGCTTTTGCGGGCTTTCCGTTGCTTTATTTGCATAGCCTATTTCAGGCTGGTTCTTTTCTCATCTCGAGTGAAAGACGACTCAAAACCACTGTGGTTCGGCGCTTTTTTTTAATATTCATTTTGCATATCATCTTCTAATGCTCATTTCTCGCACCATTTCCTTCTGATGGCAGAGTACTACGGCGTGTTGAGGCATCCAGGCAATTTGGATTTTCTCTAAAGGTTTTTGTGATTATAATTTTGTTTTAATACCAATTTGTCTCATTGGACCGTGCATAACTGAGAGTATGAGATAGTGACTGGTGAGTTAATTTCAAGCCTTTGATATTTGCCCTATTCGTAAGCCATATTGACTGATATTTCAAACAAACCATTGATTCACCAGGCTACCCATTAATCAATCGTTGATACATTGAACTAGTGATCTTCCTGGCTTGTTCCTTTTTTCTTTGTGACGCGCAGATGTCCTTTTGCTGCTACGAGTTGTTTTCTTTTTTTCGAGTAAACCCCGGTTGTTATTCACTGCTCGTTCTGTTTACTTTTCGTTTTCGCCCTGTTTGAAGTTGCGGTTCCTATCGCCCGCAACAAAATCATTAATGTTGTATGCGGACTGCGCTCTTTTATTTTTGTGGCCGATGACCTAAGAGCCTGATAACATTTTATACGGTCAATAAAGCCGTTTCAGTTAACGTCAAACCTATCCGCTAAAATATTATAGTACATTGAAGGGGAAAATTGAGTGCTGAGGCATACTGGCAGTATATATAGTTCGTACTGGAATGTAGCCGTATAGTGTGCGCGATATAGCTCAGACTTGCACATTTACTTTGGAATATCTATAACAATATATTCAAAAATAATTTTGCATCATTGTTGCAAGCTTCGAAGCTTTTCATTTAAAACATTGAACATACGAAGCCGCACTTCAGAAAGCGCAGGGCTTCCTTCTTACGAATTCCTTATTAAAATACTAAGCTAGACATAAATATTTCTCAAAAAAACGTTTAAATAATGAAACAACAATCAGAAGCGGTAAATGAGGTGAAGTGACGCGAGGTATCTTATATTGTGGTCTATATATAAATACGCATACGAGATCATTTCGCTATTAAACATCGATTCATTTGGATTACTGCAACTAAACTATGATTATTTATCCTCAAATTTCACAAAAAGATATTCATATCAATATTTTTGGGGGCACTATTTGACGAGCAAGATGTCAAGGAAAGAGTTCGCGCTGCTGTTAATTTTGTTTATTTATATGGTGTCACACTGTATTTCATCCTGTTCGGCGCAAAAAGAGAATGCAATGTTTAGTTAGATTCTGACTAGTAAGCAAAATATTGTTCTTAGTAGTATGCGTGCGACACTCTATCATGCGCTTGTGTTGCTGGTATCAAATGAAAGAAATAAAAACTAATATAGAAGAGGAATTATCAAAAACAGTCAAGTTGTTCAAGATTAGCCTAGTAAAGAGAAGGATGCGTCCATTGGCGAGCACCGAAGCACATCAGTGCTCGCCCCCGGAACAAAAGTTGATCGCGCCGAACAATCTTGTGGCGGATCAAAAGCCGAGATCACCGAGCACACCGAGGCAGACCCTTCAGACAGCAAACAGAGAAAAAATCACATACGAGAAAAAAAAAAAAAAAAAACTAGATAAACCTATATGGGATGACCTCCTGATGCAAGAGAACCCAGCGTTCGATTACCGAACGTGCTCATCGGCGTCAACCCTAAAAGCGGCGGGAGGGGAAAGAAGGCTAGCGCACGCATCTCTAAGCGCAGCGCAACGTGGGGCCCTCTGCGGGGCAGCCCGCAAAGCGCGCGGCTGGTACCTTCCTGCTTCACCTTGACCCCTCGCGAGCGGCGGCGACTCCCGCCAGAGTCAGGTCGGCAGCTCACGCCAACCTGCCGGGAGAGCAAGAAGGGCAACCAAGCCACGCACTGCATCACACCAGCACCTCAGCGTCTGCGAGTCACTCGGCCACATGTTTGTGATTTTTGCGCGCGCTCACAAATGCATGTATCTACATAAGAGTAGCGCGAACGCCGCCGCCGAGCGCACGAACGCACTGACACGAACGTACATACATCATCGTCTACGTAAGGGATCACTGCGAACACCGCCAACACCGGTTTCCAGTGTCCGCCGCCTCTTGTCCGGATGTTTCGGAAGAGGTTATAGTGCTCGTCTCAACGACGATGACGACAGCGACGACCGTCGTGAAAGCGCCGCCGTGTGCTGCGCCCGGCCCAAGAGGTGCCACTGTCACCGGAGCGCATTAAACCGGCGGTCCTTTTCAATTATGTTTTTTTTTTTCCTCATAGTAGCAGCCGAGGGAGAAGCGTCGTCGCCTCTTCTTCCTCCTCTCTCCTGCTGTGCTAAGGCACGTTGTCCGCGCGCTTCGCTGGCCAGAGCGTTTCTTCTGCGCGCGATAAGTTGAAGGGCGTGCGAGGCCTCAACCGTGGCCGTTGTTGCGCTCGGCCACCATTGTTGTCTCCGATCCTTCGGAGCGAGTTATATGTGTCCTCCCCGCTTCAAGGCGACAGGGATGACGACGAAGCGTTCGCGTTCCCCCGTTCATTTCTCGCTGGCGCTGAGAAACTGTGTCGACCTCGCCGTCGCGGAGGCGCTCGGGTGCGGAGAATAGCCTACGCATGAGAGCCCCCTCGCTGCGTTGACGCGCCGAGAGGTGCGGGCTGACTGGCGTTAATAACCAGCCCTGTCAGATAGTAAGCGCGGCCGGTCGCGCAACTCGTTTATGTTTAACTAGTGGTCTTCGGTGGTACAGCTATGACGATCGCAGTGATTGTTCTGAGTGGCACTTGCTGAGCGCGTTCATCTGAGAAGAATTCCTAAGTAGTTTCGTAAATGTTAAAGCAGTTGTTCTAAGGCAGTTATCTCAAGGAAAGACTGCGTGCATGTGTGCGTGCTTGCGGTCATTTTATCTTAAATGCTGAATGCTGCTGTCGTGCTATTTTGCCTGTGCATGTATGCATGTGCACTGCCTACACGTTAGTTACGCACTGACTGCGCGTATGTGTACTTTTTTATCGAAAAATATCTGATTAGCAGGAAGTCAAAGGTAACGACACAAAGGCAAGTAACATTTCAAAATCTTTTTTCTGGAGACGTGTGACCCTAAACCTGAGATGTGAATTTTATATTTCTGTGTAACTTTCACTTTTTCAATCTTATCTAATTAACTGCTGTCTTACTCAGTATCTGCTGTTTCCTAATCTTTTCTGTAATAACATTTTCCATCAGAAACCGCGGATTTCGCCCCTTACCGATTGGTTAAGGTACTTTGCCACGATGCACCAAAGGTGTGCAGTGCAGCCAGAGCCTTGCGTGCATGCTTGCGCGCGGTTTTTGTGCGCGCGCGCGCGTGTGAGTGTGAGTGAGTGAGTGAGTGAGTGAGTGAGTGAGTGAGTGAGTGAGTGAGTGAGTGAGTGAGTGAGTGAGTGAGTGAGTGAGTGAGTGAGTGAGTGAGTGAGTGAGTGAGTGAGTGAGTGAGTGAGTGAGTGAGTGAGTGAGTGAGTGCGCGTGCGTGCGTGCGTGTGTGTGTGCGTGTGTGTGTGTGTGTGTGTGTGTGTGTGTGTGTGTGTGTGTGTGTGTGTGTGTGTGTGTGTGTGTGTGTGTGTGTGTGTGTGTGTGTGTGTGTGTGTGTGTGTGTGTGTGTGTGTGTGTGTGTGTGTGTGTGTGTGTGTGTGTGTGTGTGTGTGTGTGTGTGTGTGTGTGTGTGTGTGTGTGTGTGTGTGTGTGTGTGTGTGTGTGTTATGACGCCTGCGAAAAATCCGAGTCATGTCAGCTGCAGACAATGATCTGGCATATAGGGCGTCAGTTTCAACTGGTGTAGAGAGAGGTTGTGTCGGGAAAGCTGCAGATTGTATATATCTCGTCGCGTTTTGGTTGTCTCTTTTATTATCTGCATACGCTGAAATATTGTGCATCAACCGGTAAGCAAAGCATGTGACTGGTTCTTGTACAGACTCCGAAGGTGAAAACCATGCTGTGTTGAAGAAGGACAACACCTGCTAGCGCACCAAAGTCACCTTTAGCTGTCCCAGGTAAATCGGGAGCCATTCTTTAGGTGGAAAGCAGAAGTTGAGAGAACTGCCGAGGAATATTTAGCCATCCCTTCATCACTTTATCAGACGAAAAAAGAGCGACTTCTTTATTAGTACATCAATAGACAGGTTCCGATAGTTTTTAAGTTCCTGATCGTGTTCTAAGGAGAGGCATCAACCCGGTCGGACGTCTATCTGAAGCTCTTTGTAAAATTTGTAAAAATCAGCCACCCAAGGAAAGCTGACCTGAAACGAAATAAAAAGGAGCGAACAAAACGTGGAAACCAAACAAATCCGGTGAAAGAGAAGTAAAAGAAAGAAGAGACAAAAGCCACAAGACGGTTACCGCTTTGTAACTCGAGATATAGCGAGGTCAAGAATTTGGAAGTGAAATGCACATATGTACAGTTACTTGAGCACTTTTTCGTAGTTCCATGCCCCGTGGAGACGAAACCGAGTGAGTGGATGTGTAGCAGATGGCACATTAAATATAAAAAACGCACCGCTACCCTGCGAATGTTAATTCCTCCATTCTCTGCGTTTGTTTCTCCTTCTTTAATAAGCCTTTCCTCTCTCCTCTTTCTACATTATGGTTTGCACGAAAACCGCCCTCTAGTTACGCGTTGCTATACTTCCTCTACTATAGTGCTACTGTTAACACTGCTACTACGTCTACTACTTCTACAAACACGAAACCGATGTAGCAGGCGCCCGACAGCTGTCACTTTAAAAAGAAAAAATAGGGCGAGGCAAACAAGCGAAGAAGTCGGAAGGATAGAACAAAAAAAAAAGGATGTGTGTGTGTGTGTGTGTGATGGAGGGGAGAGGACGGGGGGGGGGGGGGGGGGGTAAGAGAATTGAGTAAAATCGCTGCTCTCATGGAAGCAAGCCGATTTAACTAGTATTTTTTTTTTTTTTTTTTCAGTTTCTCCACACCTGCGTACAATGAGTATGAACCCCTGCGTTGCAGTGTCTAATAACGACTATTCGGTAGTAAACGCTGCCCTGTAAGCATTTGTTAGCGTCGTATTCTTCACTCTATATTTTTTTACATGTTTCACAGTAAAAATTCATCTTGCAAATTTAGCAACGATACCTCCCCCCCCCCCTCCCCTTCTCCCCTGTCCCCCGCCCCCACACTGGCTCACCGCTAAATGCGAGCCCTATTCCACAAAACAAACCCGCTTACACTGTGCCCTTTCTTTGTCGCCTGAAGTTGATAGCGTCAGCTTAGTTCGCTGAACTCGTTTACTGAGATTGAGAATGTAAGTTTCTTCTACTGTGTACACAATGAACACGTATCATCAAACGAGCATTTCCTGAAAGATTAACTCTTTGTTGTATCAGACAAACTCGCAATGAATGGAGTTAAGGAACCAAGCGTAAATGCAACATTACAGACATTAAGGAGCAGTACACTCAATACTTACCACAATGTATACGGTCTCTCGATATTATCAAGGCCAAAACTTCCACAGGGCGTTAAAGAAAGGGGAAGAAAAGAAAGATTCAGGGTAATCTGGGAGCTCAAAATAGCTCTTCGAAACCGAACTCTTCTGAAAGCTTATTATCTGGACCTGAAAAGGCGACTTTTCACTTGTTAGGTTCACCACCTCTTTTCATACACAAACGGAAGCGCCGAGCGGCCTTGTTCTTGGTCGTCGAAGAGAAAAGAGACGTTTTGTCAAAAGGCTTTCTCCAAGATTTGCACCGGGGAAAAAAAAAAAAAAAAACATCGCCGAAGTTCAGCTCAGGAAAAAAGTATAAACAGCGAACTTCACTGTACCTCGAATCTTCAATGTTCGACTCACAAGAGCTGAGTTTGGAGAATCCCCTTTCTTGAGAGCGAGTCGCATCAGAGTGACACTATCCAAAGCAGGCCTTTCAGGAGCACGAAGTATCATGAAAGAGGTGTGTGTTCTTGAATGCCTCGAGAGTTTCTTGCTCTACAATTTCCTTTCTGTGATTCAAAGCAGATTCTGGAAAAAGGACTCGAAGCAATAAGAAGATGCCTACCTGCCCGGCTTGCTTCTTGCGTAATAGAAATGCCACTCCGTCGTCGTTTTGAAGAAGCTTGTATATCCGCAAACACGAAGCCATAGTTGCCGCGAGGGAACCGAAAGGCGATGCTCTCGAGAGACCTGAAACTTAGGCATTCCCTTTATGAATAGCCTGCTGTTTACCGGAGAGCTTCGTAAGCAACGCGCTCACGCGTGATCACGTCTGCCCTTGTTCGCCATTGAAGCGAACTTCAACGCGAGAGAAGCACTATTTCGAGAGGTTTGTTTGCCAAGTCTGGTAGCCACCGCACCCTAGGCGATATATAGTTTCATGTATGCCCGCAGGCAGCCCACGTTCACGTGTCATATACTGTAGATGCTAGCAAACCCGACCACACAACTCCAACCCCAAGTCAGCCTGTTTACATTATGTCTGTTTGTTGGGCGTCGTTTCCTCCTCCATCCGCATGGCGGCCGAATGAGAACGGCGAGCGCCAAGAGACTCGTCGGGGCGTTGTGCGGTTGCCCCGCCCGACCGGCGTCCATGTCAGCTCGACGGCGGCGGACATGAGACGAAACAAAATGCGGGTTGTCAGGGGAAGATGGCGCGTTTGGCAGTGCTCCGGCAGCCATCGTGTATTGATGGATGGCGGTGCGCGCAAACCACGGAGCTGACGCCGCGGGGTTGGCCATCCCCTCTTACTCTCTTCTGGGGCTGTCAAGCAGAGCGCAGGGAGGGAGGTGGAATCAGAGTGAGACGTGATTATGCTACCCCGCAGATACGAAGCGAGAATTGTATAAGAAGACCGCCGGGAAGCGTTGGAGGCGTGTATAAGGGGGATCCGCGTGTACGGGAACCCCTGAGGTTCCCCGGCTCTGGCATAGGGTCTCGGGAGAGCCGTCACAGTCGGGTTTCGTTTCAGCAATGTATACAAGCCACATCATGGGAGGTTTCTTTTTTTCTTTTTTTCGTTCTTGTATTTCCCGCGGCTCCTTCTAGCACGAAGTGAACAAAATGATTGATACTTGCGGCTCGGATGATGCTAATGCGGGATGAGAGAGATAGGGGGAGGTGAGAACACGACAATACACGTCTGTTTCGACTTCTTTATTGCGCAGGTCGAGTCTTCCAACGCGATTTCTCCGGCGAAAAAACAGCAACTCGTCTCAGTTCCCGCTGTCATAAAGGTCTGGGTAGTCTTTCATCTGCAGCAAGCGAAATGTAGCGCTATAAATACACCATGGGCTATTCGGACTACCAATAACACCGCACACTATAC
>NC_139349.1:112673198-112876513 GCF_055883805.1 Amblyomma maculatum | reverse complement strand
CCTCACGTTTTATCGCAAACCCAAATGAGCACCGCGAACGCTTCCAAAAAAAAAAAAAAAAAAAAAAAAAAAAAAAAACCAAGGGAGGAGGGGGGGGGGGGGGGGGAGAGATGGAGGAAATGTAGAACTGGCGAACAGTGCGCGGTGGTTCGAGCCCCAATATATCAAACAATGCACTCGACTACCTGATCATCGGAGAGTTACTCGTCGGAGCGTGCGTTTTCACCTGCTCTTCGCGGGAACCGGTTGTAGCAGTGCGGAGCCTCTTACAGAGCAAACTCGCGCGACCCCCTCAATCACTTACCTGCTTGGAGCAGGTGCTTGCAACGTTGCAGGTCTCTGAATTCTCTCAGCGCGCGCTCTCTTTCTTTTTTTTGAAATTCTTTCATTCCTCTATCAACCCTCCTATGCTTCCTCACTCAGCATTTCTTCTGCTCCGGTTTCCCTCTCAGCAGTTCCTTTAATTCTTTTTTTTCTTTGTTTTTCAGTGCAGTCTATACGCCTTCGATTGGCGAGGCTAGTGCAAATATACGCGGGTCGACACGGACGGCTCAAGAAGGTGGCCACGGAGTTTATTCTAGAGCTGGGGGCACGACACCTGCAAACACGGGCGGCCGTGGGAAGAGAGCGCGCTTATGACTTGGAGGCTCTTCGTCGTTTCGCGCGTTCGCAACGTGGCTCAGTTGAAACGAGCAACCGTGCGAAGAAGAGGCGGCGGCCTGTTGCGCCTCGACAGTGTGCAAGCGGAAAAGCGAGAAAGATGAAAGCGCGAGCTCAGAGCGTCGCGACTTCCATTACCGGCGACACTCTATGGGGTAAGGGTCTGCCGAAAAGGAAAAGCAGAGTCGCGAGGACAGTGGAGATTAATTAAGGTGAGAGTGTAAGGAAAGAAAGAAAGTGACTCCAGGAAGGGTCGTCACAAGAGTGATAATGTGTGTGCTCTTCATCTGCGGCCTGGCTCGAGCAGGTTTCGTACAAAAGAAAGACGTTGGATATGTGCGAAGCCGTAAGAAGTATTGCAACTTCATGCCGCTAATACCGTGAATTTGGATTTTCTTGTGAAGGGAGATAAAACCTAGAAAAAAGAGAAAAAGTTACCAATGTTTAAATGTTTTGTTTAGAGATGCAAGTGGTTTTATGATTAAAGTAACCTTCCCCGATTCGCGTGAAATCGTTTTCAGTGTTAAGTGCAGTTGTGGGAGTTCCCAAGTTGACCTTCGTGTAAATGGCTTGCATCCAAGCTTGCCTTGCACTGGCTTGGCTTTAGCCTCGACTACCGGCTCCGCCTATCCACTCGGTCCTACCTTCTGCAGTTCACACGGTGAGGGGATAGGCCCACTCATGACCCGGAGCGACCACGTCCATATCGCTCAAAAGAAAAAAAAAAGAAAAAAAAAAGGTATGCCCAATGAATGGAAGAGTAGAAAGACGATGCACACTGCTTGTGCAATGCAATCAGATTACAGGGTCGTTAAATAGGCATATGATATATGAATTGTATATGAAAGCCATTTTCGACTTAAACAGAGAAAATAGTGGATAAATTTGTCTTTTTGTCTAAACTGATAATTCCCTTTCACATTGAGCGACCATGCATATCCTGAAAATGTTTGCGGAAAAATCCACGATGCGCACTTTGTCTTGAACTTCGACATCAAGAGTTTTTTTTTTTTTTTTTTTTTTTTTTGGGGGGGGGGGGGGCATTGCGGGACCACCTCTGCTTTCTTAACATTGCAGCGACAGAATCAGTTCGGGTACACCCATCAGATGTCCATAAAACTAAGAAATATTCCTTGCCAAAAGTACTGTGCGGCTCATCCGGCTGTCCTTTCCAAGAGTGTCGGTATAGAAATTGTGGTCCTGATCGGAAAGGAGGATTTCCTGGATGTGATCAGGAACCGTCAGAGTTCTCTTGCAGTGCCTCCATGCTTGATGCGTGGCATAATCCTGCCCGGCCTTAAAAAGGGACATGTTGATGTGCACCACCTTTATCTTCTGGGTTCCGCTGCACACTTTGTGGCCCTCGTGTTGCGTATACGGAGGTCCGCTCATCTACATCTCGACGTGCCTATACCTGATGAGTCAAAGCGCTCCTGGAAGCGGCAGTTTCTTGCCGTCCAGTCTCACTCCACCAGTTCTTTGTGCATTCCCCAGCGTCACGCTATCTACGCCTTTTACAACCTGGAGAAAGAAAGCGAGAGTGCATTCAGGGGCAAAACGAGAGGAAAAGTGGCGTGCCCGATTCGGTGTCGAACGCGAACGGGTAGTGCTGACAGTGCTGTGTTTGTGTCGGAAACCCCGTAACGATGTATAACGTCACAATCACACACATAACCGATCAGTAAGAAGCTCATAACAGGGGACGCTCTTTCCCTCTAACGTTAAGGGACAGACCACCCTGCAGAAAACATCCACCCGAACTAGGTCGACACCGCTCACCTGCGCGACGGTGGCCAGCCACTGCTCGCATTCGGGATGCCTGTACCCCAAACAGGTCGATTAAAGTTCCAGCGAGCGACAGCACAGTGTACCATCGCAACTCCAAAATGCGCACGAAACAGAGGGCAAAACAAAACCTGTAAAAACATTCGAAGAAAAAAAGTATGTTCTTTGGGGCAGCGCGCGGCATAACATAAACATGTGCCTCGTTCGCTCACAAACATATATGCCGTTTATGAATTCGAGGCCCATCTTTATCGGCCCCGCATCGCTTACGTGTGCAGAGATCGCCGCCGAGTCTCTGCATAATGCAGCAGCCGCGCCAGCACGTACATCGTGTGCACTCTAGAATCGACACCGTCTGCGGCGCGCGAGCGCATATGATGTATAGTGAAATATGAACGCGCAGTAGCCGGCGGCAGCCGTGTGGTGTCTGACCCGTGAGGGCGCATCGCACGGGACAGTTGGGAGGTCTCTCTTCGTTCCAGCTCTCCCTTTCATTTCCTCGCTGATCCGCTCGCCGAAATTCGGGCAGACAGGCGTAGTACGCCGCAGGTCGGCGAACTACACGCCTTTTAAAATAGCTTAGTCTCCACGGTTTAGCCCCCGGTAGCTGCCGTCGATCCCGCACCTAGAGCGAGGCTCGGGCCGTATCGCTCTCACGTGTCACCTGTCGCGTTTGTGCTGTACGTCTACGACGAACCGTGGCGAGGAAGTTGGCGCGCTGTTATAAAATTAGCACCTGCGCACAGTCGTATGAGCGCGCGCGAATAGATACAAGCGTGTCATCTCTATATATGAAAGAGGCGCGGAGGCGAGCGAACGAGCGAGCGGCGAAGTAGGAGGAGGAAGAGGAAGAAGGGATGTTCCCGCTGGTGTAATTTGCGACTTACTCGAGCATGAACCTATGGTAGCGTTTCTAATCGGTAATCTCTGTCTGCGAGGTCCTGCCCTCTTTGCGCCGGAGCCATCTTACCCGAGAGACTCGTGAACTCGGGGTCCCGTATGAGATGGGTACCTCCCCTCTAATGTCAAGGGTGGAATCGCTCTGGCTCATCCGTGTTTTGTCAATATTCTTCTTTTTTTTTTTTTTTGTAGCTTGTATCGGGGCTTGTTCGGGACATTTCTGCCTTTTTATAGCTCGGCAGTCATTGTGCTATCGCAAATGAATCTGCTTCCGCAGAAGTTCCCGTTAGTTTTATTTTTGCTGTCGGGCTTCAGCTCCCTTGTCTTCGTTTATTTATTTTTTTTTTCATTGCATCCATATATATGTTGTCGCGCAAATGTGATGCATGTGTGAAGTAGGGTATGGACTAAAATGCAGGTGCCAAAACATCAGGGACGTACCTTGAAAAGAAAGTTGTCGACACGGCATCTTTTCTTGCGCGTAACCAAATGGGTTCAAGCATTATATAACAGTCCTTGTTTTCACAGAATCTATGTCAATAACTATGTCACCTTCTTTTTTTCTTGGATTTATTTTTCATTTCCAGTCTGTCTGCATCCGTACTACTTACCGTCTGTTAATTATCTTAGTCATACATTCCCTTCGCGAAGGGGGACCTGCAAGCTTCCTCCGTGAGTGTATTTCCTATCTCGACTCAACGTGGCCCTAAAAAATACCACAGAATGCAGTGTTCGTGAAAACCAGGCGCGTCGGCAGGGGTTAATTCATTCATTTTTTACACATACTGTTGTCTCAGAAAGGGGGACATACTGGACCTTACCGGATCTATCTTCGCGCCGAAAGAGTTTTAGATACCGTCGTTTCCACAGAATGTGTCATCATAACCCTCTGTTAAAAAACCATCTTTTTTGTGAGTCCTTCATACATTTCACCCTGTTCCGATCATATATTGATGTTTCATTTTCGAGAACAAGAATGTGTCAGTATTCTTTTATTCCTAAAGCCAGCGTTGACTGGAACGACCTTCCTCCCTCCATCGCTGCCATTACTGATGCTGAAAATTTCAAAAAATTTCTGCCATCATATATTTCAGCATTGCATAACTATGCACTGTATTGTTTCTTTTGTGCTACTCTGCGTTCCGTCTGGCTTGACGTTTCTTTCTGTGAGGCCTTCGGGCCCGGAAAGTACTTCAAATAATTAAATAAATTAATTAATTATTAATTAATTAAATAATGAGAGGAGTGGGAACACTGAGTATATACAGTGGGTATAGGGGTTGCATGATGCAGTTCATAGATACGCGAATAGTGTTCGCAAACATAAGTAACCATGCTGGCACTACACCCATTAAAATGAACTTACTCGGGCAGCCAGAGCGACTATAAACACACAGCGATAAACCAACAAACAGCTTCATGCTATCCTTACGTCAACAATGCCAATGTGCTTAGAGGACCGTTCATGCACAGAACCACACGAAAGAAAACCAAATGTGAAAAGTATCCCTATCATTCATACATGAGATCTAAACACTGTCTACGTAATGTTTCAGAATATCCTTTTTTGTAGCTTGGAGCGGTAAAGACGTCTAACTCGCTTTTGGTAAGATCTGTGTACTTGAGAATACGAATGAAGTTTCAATACTTGTTAGTCTAACTGCCCTTGTAATTATTTTTGTTAAAGTCGATGTGACAACTTATGCGACGGGCGCCCTTCAACTGTGTATGATAATTCATCCATTTTGTCGGCTAATTTTCAGCTGTACTTGTGTGAATTGACTTGGAGGGCGTCCGCCACGTTCCGTCTGGATTGACGTTCCGCAGAATCGCTGATCAAGTCAGTCAGCATGGACCATATTTTTTCTGATATCTACATCATCTTTCTTCTTCAAGTAAAACATCCATGAAAGTGCAGTTCTCGCAGAAATGAATATACAGGGTGTTTCATCTAAGATTTTACCTATTTAAAAAAAAAAAGGAAAATTAAGCTTTATTGTCGATTCTTTTTTTAGCTGTTGTATAAGAGTAGAGAAAAATCAGGAGTCTTAAATGGTACTAATTAGCTTAATAAAGAACTAAGATTAACTAATTAACTTTTTCTTTATACCAGCTAGAAGCTACTTTCAAATTGCAACAGTGAGCTACCGGTGTGAGAATGCCAAATAGTATTTTAAACGACAAGAAACGCGCATTTCTTAAGGACTGCAGCGCTGGCAATTCTGGCCACTTTCGACGCACGAAAACGAAACCTAGCAGACGAAGCGCGGAATTGTACGCGCCCACGAGTGACGCAGTCGTGACGTCGCCGGGCGAATCAAGCAGTCTGAAGGCGGCTGCTGCCGCTCGTGATATACTTTTCTGGCGCTGCGTCATCACATCCAGTGGTGCGATATCTATGCATGTACTGCTTTTCTTTTTATTTCACCCTCTGGGAGCCAAAGCTTGTAGTCAAGAGGGAGGGCTGATTTGCCCATACCATCAGCGCTACGCCCGCACCATGACAAGCTTCGCCCGCAATGCGTTGGTGATATCTCAAGATCCTACCAGACCATGACGCTGCTCCAGGCGCGTATTTCGCGGGCGCAGCGGCCGCCTCCAGACGGCTGGTTTCTCTCGGTGACGTCACGGCTGCGTCATTCATGGGCGTGCATAAGTGCGCGCCTCGACTGCTAGGTTTCGTTTTCGTGCGTCGAAAGCGGCCAGAATTGCCAGCGCTGCAGTCCTTAAGAAATGCGCGTTTCTTGTCATTTAAAATACTATTTGGCATTCTCACACCGGTAGCTCACTGTTGCAATTTGAAAGCAGCTCGTAGCTGGTATAAATAAAAAAGTTAATTAGGTAATCTTAGGTAATTAACAAGCTAATTAGTACCCTTTAAGGGTCCTGATTTTTCTCTACTCTTAATACAACAGCTACAAGAATAATCGACAATAAAACTTAATTTTCCTATTTTAAAAAAATAGGTAAAACCTTAGATGAAACACCTGTATATTCAATTTACACACTGGTAAACAAAGCAGTATTTAGCCTAGCAGCGAGCATAGACACAATCCAGTCGAATTTGCCAGGGACACTTGGGGTAGGGGGAAAGGGGGGACCTATGCTCATATTTCATCGCTCAACTCACTCTCCGAGACAGCAAATGTCGCAGCTATAGGAGAAAGCATCCGGCTCTCTCCAGGCGAGCAACGGACGGACTAAAACACGGAGAAAGGCTGCCCGCACAAACCCACGCTTATTATCAGCGTCGTTGTCGTTGATACTTTGTATTTATTATTGTTGTACCGTCTCCCCGGCTTCCCCGCTCCTTCGCATCAGCGTGGCCGCAAACGTTCGCTTCAGCGGTGACACATTATGCAAGCGTGCCTTGCCTCGTACGAAGGCGCGTTGTCGCGAGCACGACCAAGCGTGCGACCCGACTCTGTCAGCCCGGCAGCGACTTTGTCAGCCCGCCAACTCGGTGTCATCCTCGGTCTCTCCGAGTTTTGTTTTCTTTCTGGCCGTAATCCGGAAAACGGGGTCAACAGTATTCAACCGCAGACGAGGCTTATTGATTTCACCCGCCTTCGCCGAGGAAGCAATGAAGGGACAACTTCGGGTCTGTGCGGTATAAACACGTCTATTCGGAAGTAATCGAGAAGAAATAAAGAAATAAATATGCATGATTGAAAGAAGAATGGGGATGGGGCGAGGGGGTCTGCTGTCAGCGGCGTAAACAAATGCCCCGCTTGCAAGATAGCGCTGTCTGGCTGTCTAACGCACAGGAAGTCCTTAGAAAGTGCGCCGCCTCGGCCTGACATTTGCTGCGTCGTTTCCAAGCCTCATGTAGTAAAGTCACTTTGAGTAGGAGATTTTGGAAACAAAAGGAAGTTCATAGATGCTTTCACTGATCCGTGGTTGATTATATGCGCAGGAATGTGCACCGTTTAATACAACTGACTATAAAAACATAGTAGCGCTAAACAAATGTGCTGACACGGTCCTTGCTCTACTGTAATCGAGTTCGACTACGCTAATGTTGCGGTTGCTTTCTGCATTCCAACCAGACACGCTCAGAATGCGGGTAACGTTGGCTGAGAGCCGATTCCTTTATTTTGTTCCCTGTGCAACCTATTTCGTAAATGCAGCACTCTTTTAGGGCCGAAAATTCAGTTTCCGCAGGAAATGCCCGAAAGCGTTGCGTTATTTTAATCACATCGCAAGCCTTGTTTTGAATGCATATCTTATGAAGCTGCTCTTTCTGCCAGATAAAATAACAATGCTCCCGTGGCGATAGCCAATGGCGTTCTTTGTTTTCGACGTGCTTCATGCTTTCAGTATTGCGCAGACTTCTCCTGAATCAATGCGGCGGGAAGGTTTTGGTCCTTTCATTCCAAAAGAAGCAATAAAAGAAACAAACGACAAGCAAGGAGTCTTCACACCGTGCACCTATACAACGGCAGCGCAAAGCGGCACTACGTCTTTCACGGTGTCTGTTACTCAGTTTCGCGCTTTTTTTCTCTCTTTCTCTCTCTCTCTTCCTTTAGAGCTGTATCCATTCCTGCTTTCCAGGAGTTCGCCGACGGCTCTGTGTACAGAGTCCCGTCTTTTCTCTTCATTTCCCCGCCCTAACGGGTTTCTTAACGTTCCGCGCCACAGAAGCGGCGAGCAGTAAGAGCGCTCCCGGAGCTTTCTTGTGGGGCCCCGTGGCAAGCAAACGGTGCTTCTTCGCAGCCCAAGGAAGCACAGCAAAGTGCACGGCGACGGCAACGAGGATGATGAGAAAGAGAAAGAATTTCCTAAAGGATGGCAAGATGGAAGAGGAGCAAATTGAAGAAACAGCCAGCGTCGGGGGCTCCTCGGCTGCAAACAGTTCCATTTCACGGTTGCTGCGCCGCGCAACGTCGCAAAACAAACGCCGGGAGTCCACGGCGCCGCAACGAAGCGAGCCGCACGCTCCCAGCACGCGCCTCAACGGGGCTTCTTCCCTTCCTCCTCTCTCTCCATTTCGCCGCCGATTCCCAGGGCGCACGTTGGCCGCTCTTAATCCCCGACGTCACGAAGGCGCGCGCTGGAGAAGCCCGACCGTGGTTTTGTGAGTGAGTGAGTGCATGCGGTGCCGGTGTGCCCCGAAATGCAGGCCAGCAAAAAAGCTGGCAGGCCCAGCCTGTGCGTTTGTGGGGAGAGGTAGAGATGTGTAACGCTGGGCTCGGTTTCTGTCAGGCACGGCACTGCAGAAGCCGGTGTTTTGCCCGACGCGCTGGACAGAGGAGCTGTAACTGAAACCGGACTAGTGCGCACGCATTCTTTGGCGAAGTCATGAGCTCAGTAACACGTGTCAGTAATCTGAAAATGGCAAAAAATAAAGCCGAAAATATTTGGAAGAGATACAAAGATGTGAAAATTAGTAAAAAGAAAGGTTACCGTGGTACTGATACGCCTCAAATTGGTACAAATTCTTAATTTCGTTATTGTATATAGTTGTTTAGACTCAAAAGAAGTCATAATTAATGTTGTTGACGCAGTCACATTCCCAACCAATATGCATTAACTTGCCTTGAAATGTGACAGATCTTTTAGAGCGTGACGCAGAAGCTACAAAGAGGTGTAAATAACTTTTGCATACATTGCATAAATTAGCCTTACTTATCTCTTCTGCCCGCGCCTTCTTAACAAGATTGTCTCTCTTCCTCCCGTTTATTTTTTTTACACCCGTCCTTCTATTAACATCACATGCTAGACTTCAGTATACTCTCGAGAGAGAAGCAGTTATGGATGGCTGCAGCCGATTGCGTTTCCTCTTTCTCAGCACCGACTGCTAATTACAGCTATCTTGGCTCTCTTCATCGAAGATTGATATTTAAACTTTCATTTGTGTGTCATGACAACATTGGGGTATATGAGGCACGAAATAATGCAGGATTCTGGGTTAGTCTCGATCATCTAAGCTTTTTCGACAAGAGAAGCAATATCGGAACACGTCTCATAGACGGCATTTTCATGCTTAGTGAGCATGATATACTTCTAGCTCCCATTTCAGTTAACTTCGTCCAAGAATCGATGTGATCCTGTAAGGCCGAACATGCAGCCGAACCGGGTGCCAAGATGAAGCCATACATTTTCGAACCATTCTGAAATTTTTTCGCCGAACATTTCGCACCAAAATGAAACAGGGATTTCTTCTACTATCGCCTCAAGAAGGGTTCGAACCAGCGCCGGCGCGAACAGAGAAGTTTCAACTGTCGATGCTTCGGACCACTCAGCCGTCGCCGCCACCTCTTGGGCATGTGTTCTATAGCGTAATTGCTATTGCTGCATGGTTTAAATTGCTTTCTTCGCTTTTCATTACAATAGTTAAGAACTTCCAAAGGCTCGGAAGGTGATTGTGCTCTCGCCGTTGCCATGCACATTTACTTAATGAGTCAGGACACAGAAACGTTCGCCTATGTCGCCGACCGCCGCTTTGTGTATCCACACACAAAGATGAGAAGGCGGCTTAATGTGTCGCTAAAACCAGAGACGGGCACTGGTACACAAAGGAGTGAAAGAAACGATGGACACTGAGCACACTGTCTACCATAATAAAGCGGCTGAACACTCGGAAGCACGTAAATCACCAAAAGCAGTCAGTTAGGAACTTTAAACACTGAGTTCAGTGGAAGAAAATTTCGCAGGTATACGACGGCTGCTCATCACGCCTTGAAAGTAGTCAGAAGGACCATGCGCCATTCTTAGGTCGAAGAAGTGACTGTGGGCGGCGGAACGTGCAGAAGCCAGACGACCTGAACAATGCCCCAGTGCGGCTACCTCCATCTATGAGGTGTCCTAGTCTCCTTTACAGCATTTCTATCTGTGCTTTAATGCTAACGCCTGCTCTGAACGACAAGAAAATATTTTTTTTATTATTCGTCTATACCAAGGTGCTCTCGTTCCGCTTGGTATCGAACCTGCCAGCTCGAAGGCATATTCAAATACTACACATTCAAGGAAGCGAGTATATTAGCACTACTGCGACTTGTTACAATTAAGGTCCAAATCACGGTCAAACTGAAGAGGATTGAAAGTGAGACTTTTTCTGTGGGAATTAAACTGCAGTATCCTCATTTGCCTGACATGGAAAGTTGAATAAAAATGGCGAGGCGTATGCATGAGAATGCAATAGCACTGGACGTTTTTCCTTCATTTATTGGTCTCTTTTTTATTTATTATTTCCCTTCATATTTTATTATATGCTGCTGCCTGTATTTCTTTGGTCATTGAAGGTTGTTGCTGAACTTCGCTGAACAAACTGCCAAAAAGTATTGCTGATTCTTTTTCTGAATCATTCTAAGGCATTTTCATTTTTTTCTGCACTCTTCTTAGACATATTTGCTTTTGTGGAGTCGTTCATAGTAATTTTAATTTCCACGGTCGCTCGAATTCTTCATTTTTGCAGTCATTCTTATACATACTAATTTTTGCTGAATCATTCGTGCTATTCATTTTCATCAGTCATTCTAACCCACAATAATATTTTCTGAATCATTTCTAGTCTTCATTTTTTATTAGTCATCTTTAACCCATTTCACTTTTAGAAAGTTATTTTTAGAGGTTGTTCTCGTTGAGCTACTGTCCGACCTCTTTCTTCATTATCTCTCCGACAAATTGAGATGATGATTTCCCTCTTCCTATTTTGTCGCATGCCAATCGTAGTAGGTGGCTTCACCGTGCACCTCGGCGTGGCAGATGCCGGGCAGCTGTCACAACGCGTGACACCCAGGCATTGTTTTTATTTTTTTTTTGTCTCCATATGGGGATTTTAATTGTAACGCTGAAATACGTGATGCAAGTTGCACCTCCCTCTCAAGCGTCCCTTAAGTTTTTATCGGAGGGTGGTAATATTCAAAATTTTGAAATGTCATCCTATACGATTTGATGAAAGATTCCAATAGTAGATGTTCAATATTATTCAAAGGTAATCTAATGTGTTCTCAAATTTTATCCCGAAATGCTTTGTTATAATGACACTATTTTCGAATATGGCATACTACACTTCCTTTGGACGTCTATAGTACAGAAATAGAACTGACTCCGACGCCGAATGGTACACGGCCGCGATCGGTTGGTGCTGGTTGAGTCTGTATCGTATATAGCGACGCAGTTCATGAATGCGGCAGCGTTCGTAAAGCTCACATATGTATTCCTGTCTACACGGTTTAGTAAACTGCACCTTGGCGCCCAGCCTCGAAGGCAGTGTAGGTCTCGCCCATTCCATTATGAAAGAGAACCGAGGAAGGGTTGATATTGGGCCTCAGTTCGCCAGCCAAGCCAACCTTTCGACAAGGGGACTTATCATCAGACCTTGTTCAGTTATGCTTAATACTGTGTAGCCATCTTCTTCCTATAGTTCTAACCTGGCACTTCCCTTGCTATTGATGTGGCGGTAGCTGGTACGCTAGCATGACTTATAAGTGGCGAATGCCAATTAGGGATAATATTCCTGTATGCCGCATGGTATTACGACAACAGAGTTAGAATATTGGCTTGGTGTTGTTATTCCTCAGTGTAGACCAGTATTAGCGTTCTCAGAGCTGTATAGCTATTACTCCTTACGGCGTAGCACCCCACCACATCGTCTCCGTCTCTTCGCTGGTTCGTACGATCGATTGTTTCTTAAGAATATTTGAAACTTTTCGATTTGGTTTTTGGGCACGTTATTCGCATTCGATTCAGTTCTGAAAAAATTAGCTGTAGATTAGGTTGTGGTTAAACCTGGAGTTACGCGAGAGTAATCTGCATGGCTGCGCTATAGGCTCGGCTTGAAAGTAAAAATGCAAGCTTGGGCGAGTTGGTGATGGTTCACTTGCCACATGGCGCTAAAAAGACAATGACACGACGAGACATGCAGGATGGTAAAGACATCGCTTTTACACATAGTAGAATACTTTATGGTTTCAGCTTTATTTATGCCATAGGGGAATCACTACACGTATGAGCACACCTTGCCTCTCGACGTTGGCCATTCTCATTCGGGTGTAGAAGACTTCTAGTGGTATGACATCGTCTCTATAGGTCCAACTCCGGGGCACACCGCCGTCACAACGTTCGAACGAACCTTCTGCCTTAGCAACTCGCTGTTGTCTTTCGCCCCTACTCTACCGAGTTATCTGTCTTCTTCGTTCTTCGGACGGGCACGGCGAAATAGTGAGACTGTGGCCAATTTAGCTCTCGCTACAAAAATTAAAAAAACAAAATACAAGTACCATTCGCGCAGCCGTATTGTTTACGAATTCATTTCCGGCCCGAGTTGTACCTTGCATTTAGTTTTGCTCCATGTAGTATTAGTAGTAAGTAGATTTTTTTATAGTAAAATAATCAAAAAGGGAGTAAAAAATATGTTTGCCAGCCCCTTATCTGCTATCTAATCACTAGAAACACCTGTACTGAGGCGGCGGAGGTAAGCGTTGGAGAGGTAGAGGAAATGAAACAGGTGAGCGACAGCGAGAAAGGACCGGATAGGTTAAAGACAAAATAAAGGCATCGTACATATCTGTACAATGACTTTAATTGTGCCCTAAAATCATCTTACTGTAAGCGCTATCCTTGTTGAATGCTCTAATTTCGCGAACATTTAGTGCAGCTTAGTGCTACCGTCCGTAAATTGGGCGGATTTCGTTGGTTGGGAGGGAGGTTGAAAAGTTTGCGAGTTCTGCGGCACATAAGTTGCTTCTTCGGTAAAGCCCCTGTAATGGAATGAAAGCGTCACGGTTTGTAGCCACCAGACGCATTAGTCTTTGCCCCTTTGTCTCTGAGCACACAAGGGCCCTTTCGTAAACTACAGCAGGGAAGAGGGCAACGACAGTCTGAGATGGGTCGTCACCGACGTCATCGCTCTCCGAGCATCAGGCGCGCATTTCCGAAGGGGGAGAAAAGCGGGCCCTGAGTGGCACGCGGACATTCCTCCCCCTGTTCAGAAGATGCAACAGCGCCTCGAGGAGCGGAGTTTTTTTCTTCCGCGAAAAGGGTGATGTCTTTATCGCGCCAGATGCCGTCTCTGGGGCGACAGATTTCCTCGCGGCAAAACGTGCACGGTGACCCAAACGCGCCAGGCGCGCGCTCACACGCGTCGAGGGGAGGAACGAGCCGCAAAATGACAGGAGGACGATGACGCTGCCAGGACAGGATGGCAGAGAAGGGATTCTAGCGATGGGGGAAAGAGGCACCGAATGCACGCCAAGGAAGTGAGGAGGGACGCAGGCCAAATCGCGGGGCCTCCGAACGCGCAAGCATGCCAGCCACGCAACGACGGGAGCACAGCGGTGGCTCCTCAACCCAGCACAGCAGCAGCAGCCTTGCGGCAAGGCTGTCGCGCGAGGGCGCCAGGAGTCGAGGAGAACGCACGAAGGGGGGTGCGCGAGGCGAGCAACCGCGCGGCGTCTCACCCTCTCCCTCGGGCCGCGCATCGTGCTCTCGGGAGAAGCGTCGCAGTGTCGGCCAGGAAGCCCGCACGGCTCGAAGCAGCTGCCGCCGCCGCAGCCGCCGGTGTGGTTAGGGTGCAAGACCAGCCCTTTTGCCCGGTTCACGTCGACGGTGCGTTGTGTGCGCGAGAGAAACTTGCATCGCCTCTGCCGCACTGCTGTGCGACTCTTCTCTTCCCGAGATCAACTTTTGGAAAGCGACGCGCCTGTCCCGTTGGCCGAACGGCGCGGCATTCCTCGTGCGGCCCTACCTACCCTCCCGTGCGCTGCCCGGTCGTCACCTGACTGAGGATCCACCGTCCGGTGCGGCGGTTTTGTTGTCGTGCTTCCCTTTCCTCGGCTGCGGTTTGTTTTCGCGTTCTGTGCTCGAGGCTTCCACGATTGCTTCGTGAACCATGTCGGTGACAGTGTGACGCGTACTGCATTCACGTGTGTACAGCCTACGCTGGGAGAAAGCTTTTTCGCCGCCCACCTACTCGGGATCGGCGAACGCCAGGTGAGTTTTGGTCCGTCGCGCCTGCTGTGGAGTTGCCGCCCCCTCGTTGTTGTCTCCCATTTGTGTTTGTGGGTGTGAGTGTGCGCGCGCTTGTCTATGCTTGGAAGCACACGAGCACGTGCCGGTTTGCACCAGTGTCTGCATTCCTATAAATTATTTTGGGTGCTTGCGCTCATATTTTGTGATGTAATTCCTGTTGCGGCAGCATGCGACTAGCACGTTTGATCATCGCCGGCGATGTATTGTGCTGTTTCCTCCTCGATTGCCGTCTGCCGTTTACCTGTCCGCTTGCTGCTCAATTCGTGTTTACTTGTTTATTTTTCTCCCAAAGCTCACTTTGTGCCTTGCGGCATGCTCGTTTTGCAATGCACGTCGTTAAACTGAATAGAACGTCCAAAGTTAAATCGAGTCAAGAAAAACAAAAAATTGCCTGTTAAAATCCTCTTAAATGGGCTCGTGGGACAGCAAGTTATATACAGCGCAGTTTACTGAAAATTTTGTAATTCATTTGAAGCAAACGTTTTCTTTTAGGCTACGAAGTTTTGAGAAAGTTAGAGTAGCTCTTCTTTGCATCTAAGGGTGATACAGACCGTATTCTCCCTTTATTTTTTTAATCGATATGATATGAACCCATCATTCGGTTTCGCCTCCAGCCGTCCACTTCCGCGGCATCAACCAATAGAGGTGCTCGAGCCACGCTCGTCTTTAGCGAGTTGATCCACTAATTGATATGTGGGATTACGTTATAAATCATATGCGCTTACACATTTTCTCCTCCTATGTTATTAACATTTTGTTTCCCCAAACCCTGTCATATTCTATACAAGCGAAAATTGCTAAATAGTACCGATTCTTGACTGCGGTGTCCTACGTGTCATGAAAGGCTTGCCCCACACTTTCAGGTAGAGGTCGTCTTTCGTCCTCTAGTCACGCTAATAGGTTATTTCTAACCAGGATCAAAAAGCAAATACAGCACGGCACTACGTCGAGATTGAATACTAACTAATGCATGCGCGGCAAGGGGGCACGTCTCTCCGATGACCACAGCCCAAAAAGATAGCGAGGGTCTAAACCAATAATAACGCCGCAAAATCGATTGGTCTCATTTTTGATCGCTTCTTAACCAGAAAAAAATCTGTACCTCAAGAATACTGATGAGAAAACGGTTACCACACACCTATTCCCGCGTTTCTTCCGTCTCCTTACACATACTTTGTTCTGGGCAAAAAAAGCATACCTAAATTATCACACAAGCAAGAAGCTACCTTTAAAGGAGCTTGCTAAAGATAGTATCGTAATAGTTATACTTATGTGCTAGGCTGAGTTTGGTCTACGTCATCTCTGAAATTCGGAGTCCACTGAGCCTACTGCCGTGACATCATAGATGCATAAACTGAAACTCATTACTTCATGCGACCCAAAGAGCGAAGATACAGATTAATGGTGACTGAAGTCATTGTAGTTCATTACGTCGCCAAAACGTACAAATGAGCATTACTGCCAAGGTCGACGATATGCGGTGACCACCGCAAGGCACCTGCGTTCGACGGCAAAGCATGTCGTACGTCAATTTAAACCGCAACTAATGGTCTTACGGCGAACTGAAGGCCTTCTGCGCTTGGATCGAGTAATCGAGCTGGGATGTGCGTCGTCTCGAAGCGGGGCCCCCGTTCGTACTTTCACGGCTTAACCTGATTTATTTACTTGTATTTTGTAGTGGAATCGGCACTGGCCTAAGTCGCGTGTCTGACCTGTGCGGTCCAAGGGACCCTGTAGACGTGCACCGACTGATGGTTGATCACGGGCATTTATTACAGCCGGTAGGTCATTTGCGAAGGGTTCGGATGAACTCCTTGCAAGACTGACCCAGATGGCGCCGTCATTGCGTGGTCGCGATGACGCTCTTTTGTTGTGCCCGGACATTTGAGTGTACAAATCGAAACATTCTGGGAGCTACTTTGTGTTTCTTCCGAGGACTTTGGTAGGTCAGCGCTAGATACCTTGCATTCACTTAGCGTCCACTTATCATCAAAGCACAAGTATCATCAAAGCATCAGTACCGAATTAAGTGGTAATTATTATTTACAGTGAACGCTGACGCAAGTCCTGCTATCGTGTATCGGCAACATGTTTTTAAATTTGTTGAGCTTGTCTACTTGGATGTGCATTCTCAGTTGAGATCGTTACCAAATCTCTAGTCACCCAAACAGACTGCAGAGGTGCCCCTGCTTTGGTTTGCAGTAAAGTATATAGATAGCAGTCAACTAACCGTACCAACGTAAGAATTTTTGAGAACCCCCAAAAGTATTTCTCGTTGTCGTATTCAGAGAGAGAGAGACTTTTTAATAAAGAGCAGATATTTTAGCCGGCGTTTAAATTTCGCTGGCATGCTTACTCTGTGTAGGAAGGGGAATTGGGGAGGAAAAGATGGAAAAAGAATCGCGAGGAGATTAAAATAAATGAATGGGGAGATAAAATGCGGTCATTAAATGCGTTCTAAGGTGCATCGTGAAGTAATGGTATAAAATGAAATGATGAAATGCATAGTCCGATAAATGTGCTTATAGAGCAGTTCACAGCGTGAAAAATGCCTAAGGGTAACATTCAAGGTGAACTTAAAGTTTGTCTAAAAGTCCAATGTCTTTTAAATACGTAAATCAAAAGTTCATTGTGAGTCTCTGTTGCCTAGGGAAGGGACCTAAAACAATGTCCGTTGTTAAAGGTACTGGGGAGAGCTTTTCCATGCTATGTTCGTAGTACGCACGCTCGTCAGCGTACGCAGGACACTCAAGTAGGATATGTTGCACAGTTTCAATCGAACCACAGTTGTCACAAAGCGGACTGTTCATTTGACCAAAACGGTATCGCAAGCTATTTGTATATGCACAGTTCAGGCGGAGTCGGTGGTAAAGACTGAATTTGTGGTGATGTAGAATATTAAGACGAAAGCCTTTAATGCCTCATCGTTGTCAGCAGGAGCTGTCGCCAGAGGGTGTTACACGTTCGAGGGAGATAGCTAAAAATAAATAAATAAACCTCGTCTCCACCGGCAATCGAACCTTATCCCTTGGATCCCCCAGCCGAGCGCTTTACCAACTGCGTCACGGATCGTGAAACGTTCATCATAATTCCCCCTTGTCTACCGTGAGGATAGCGAGATTCTGCGAGACAGATACTGCGCCTTTGATTTCCTGTACACGAATTATAGAATGCCGGTGAACTTCGATGCGTTCAATGGAATGCTGGTTGTGTTTGACAAGGGGCGCGCCATGTACCGTCACGACTGGTCATGACGTCACCAGGCGATTCATACATAGACGAAGCTGACCCCGACGGGCATCCGATCCAGGCGTCCGTGCGGCACCTTTCATCTGGCGCTTCCCCAAAAGCCACACCACACAGCAAACAGAAGCAGACCCAGATGTCTAGGGGCGTTAGTACATTGCTTGTTAGATTGGGCAATAATAAAAAATAAATGGCCTGCACGCACCGTCTTTCGAAATAACGGGCTAGACGTTAGTACTTATATTATGGTGAGGCTACCCAAAAGTAATAGAAAATAATAGGCGTTAGTACAGCAGGCATCAGCGATATTTCAAATTGTTACAGGATAGCAAAGGCGCAGTATCCATCATAATTCTCCGCAGATACATGTACCACGCCGTAAATGAAGGGAGGAAGGTGGGAGAGAAAGAAGAAAGGGAGATAGAGGTGCCATAGTGGAGGGCTACGATCCACCGCGCTATAATGAATGGCTTTCGCCTCATCGCACTTTTGTGGTCCTAACTGCCCTCTAGAATATTGCAGCAGCCGTTTGAAAGTTATGAGATAGGCCGCAATCGCATTTTTCGCCTCAGCTGTAGGGCACATTTCCTCCCTCAGTGCTGGAACTTCGCTTTCACAACAGTGGATAGACTCACATTTGAAAGCAAAAGTCGGCACTATCGCGCCCCTCCTTCCTTTCTAAAGCTGTGCGATTATATCCGATATTTTTATTTCTGTGTATTTTCAACACCTGATTAACACAAATTACACATTAGTGTTTGAGATGAATGTTTTCTTTGATTATGTTTTGGCGCTGTTACGCTAGGATATTTCACGGCGATTTCATTTCGTAAGCCGACTCAAGGCGCACAAGTGCAGAATATCAAAAAGCAAGTCAGCCTATCCCCTCTCGTACCTTGCAGAGTAATAATGCATCAGCTTAAGGCGCTCTGAGACGACGGTTCAGTAAGCATGCGTCTTCATCATTTTCTACTGATTGCCGAGCCCTCATGACTGAGAATGCTGTTTCTTGTTGATTTAGCAGCTTCCAAATAAGTCCCAAATGTTGAGAGACAGGTTGCGTCAGGTTGCACATGCTTCAGAGTACTGCACTCAAGCAAAGAGCAGCGTTGCACTTCTTTTAGACTTATACTCCTTGATAGCTAGCGAGAGAGCGCTGGGCTTAGCCATTACCGTCATTAACGGTGCCGTTGCCTAAGTACGAAGCTGTGTATATTTTTACGAACAAAAAAAATACCTCGCCTTCACATTCTAAACTTGCGCAGTCGCGTGGGATTCCCCCCGTTTGGTTTGGCAATACTGCGCATGTTTTCTTTAGCGCGCGGTGTACTTCAGTGTGTGTTCCGCCATTTTGGCGCGAGCGGCTTTCGCAGAAAAAGATTGGATAATAGAGAAGGAGAAAGCGATGGTCAGTCTTTTTCAATCTCACAGCGGAGTTTTTCTTTTTTTCTCTCTAGCCGGTTTTTCGTTCTGCTGGTTCAGCAAGAAAATTAGGGTCTCATGACTCCACGGCAGCAGTGTCTTGCGAAACAGAATGCTATATACTGTGAGGTTGCGAAAACTCAGCAGGCAAAACTTTTGTCCCTCTCCTGATATCAACTGTACTTCAACTTCTTTGGTTTCTTTTCACTTTTTGTGAATAAGCGGGCCGAGTGCTGTTCAGTTCGGCGTTTTACAAGTTTTGACGACCGGAGAAGTTGCTAGGTCGTTCCGCTCATCGTTTGTCATGCCCCTGTGAACTTGTAGCACGCGATGTTACTCGCGCCCTCTCTACTTTTCTGTCGCTTGCATGGTGATTGCGTTGACGTCTTTTGTTTCTCAATTGTCTCCACGTTTTCAGAGTTCGTTCGCACGCGCTTTGTTTTACACTTTCAGTGTTGCTCGTTGCTTGCATGTCGCAATGACCTCATATGGACCTCGTCTGTAGAACGAAAAATTGCTTGTTTAAAAAAAAAAACGGGTCTCTCGTAATTATGTTGTGCTCACACGCGAGAAGTAGCAGATTGCCGAACCAAACGGGGTTGACTTAGTGATCCGTTGAGATACCTGGCGTCACTTGGGAATTGATTTTTGTATATTTAAACGAAGATAACGATAACTGAACAGAAAACAATATACACTAGGTGGAAAGATAAGCTGTCATGGGCTTTAAATGGAATTTGTTGGAGAGTACAGTGCGCCAACTGTACGTTACTCAAATCAGCAAAAACATAAATAAAAAATTAAAATTTGCATCAGTTAGTCCACGCGAGATGAATCAGGACAGCCTTCCACCATATACGTATCATCGCCGACTCTTCGGCTCTGCTGCTGAAAATATAGACCTCTAACTAACACGCTGAAAATGCAAGCTAATTAAGCACTTCTGTGGGTGTCAATGATTGGCTACAGAATAGGCGAACTACATAAAATATGAGCTGACACTCAGCAGAAAGAACTAGAATGACAGTCGTTTTCTTACTACAGATAAACTGGCGGCGAAGCTAGAAAACGATGCCCGCTGTATCGCCGACACTGGCGCTAGTGCAAGCAGTTAGATTCGTCATAGCCGCTTCGCAGGGCCTATACTACAATTGTATTCAACTGATATGAATAATTCGTTGGTCACAGGTATCGTCGGATAGAAGACTAGATCGATACAAACTCGATTACACCCTCTGCGTGAAAGGGTTCAATAAGTCGAAGTTGAGCTAGCTCTTTCACTGGAGCTTTGATTATTTGCATGAACGGTAGAGTAATTTCGGTTTTTGCCCTATATACTACTGTTACCTGCTACCTACTTTGGCACGAGGGTTGGCACGTAGCAAGCAGTGTCTATCTAAACTCATATGACGTCAGAACTTGTTATTTCCCTTTGAAAACAGGCAAAGCAATTATTCCAAACAAAACACGGCAGAGCTGAGAAAGAACGGATGACTTTTTAAATACACGCAACCTTGCTGCTCGCGAGACGCCGTGCAGGAGGGCGTCAAAAGCCCATAACAGAAGCATCGAACGAATTGTTGTTGTTCCGAACAGAATCCCCTCGCTTCAGTTCGCGCTCTTCTCGCATCTCATTCGCGAAGTTTTGATTCCGGCGAGCAGGAAGCGTTGCTGTCTGCGCGCATGATTAAGCGTGCGCCTTTCTAACAAGCACTCCGCCACGGCCTTCGATGCCCGCGCGTTCGTTCGCCCCGCGTTTTTCGTTCTTTCTTTTCATCCCCCTTCGTTCCAGCCTTTATTTAACAAATGATCGGAACATAAATCGCGCGCGAATCGTTTCCACGGGGTGCGAGCAGAGCGGCCCCGTTTCGTTTCTTGGTTCCATCTCGTTCACGTCTGTTTGTGTTCCCGCACCGGGAGCTGATTTCATCTTCCCATTTCTCGCGCGCGGAGCCGAAGGGAAAATAAGGATTGCAGGTTGGGGAGGAAGGGATGGAGAGCGGACGCCTTCGCCCACCTTCCCTATATGAGCTTGAGAACGGGTTGGGTGGTTGGGCGAGGAGGTGGGGACGACGAGAAGAAGGAGAGAGAGAAAAAAAAAAGAGTAGAGCGAGTTTCGCGCCGAGGATTTCGATCGTTCGTAAGAGGAGTAATGGCGTGTGTTTCCTGTACGCGGAAAACACACAGGGCCCGGTGGCAGCAGCAGCGCCGGACGACGAGTGTATCGTTAAATGGGGTCGACGATAAGGTGCCTGAAAGGGTTTTCTCTCCCGAAACAAGGACTTCGCTCACCTTCCCATTCCTCGATCTCTTCTCATTTTTCCTTGGCTTTTCTTTTACTGTTACTACATCCTACCCCCAGGACGGGGGCACCCCGGCGTCGAGACGCAACTGTGCAAAGCCGTCGCTAAAGGACTCGCTTCTGCCGCTGCTGCAGCGCCTTTCAAGCACCGACGACGGGAGCGCGACGAGGACCGAGCGAGCGATTCCCTCCTGATCGCACTCGAGATCGCCAAGCCGCTCTTTCTGCCTGCCTGCCTGCTAGAGAGCTGAGTGTCAGTATAGATCTCCCAGGCGAGGCGAGGTGGTGCGTGGTTTGAATTTTGCAAGTCCCGCATGGCAGTCCCCTCTCCGTCGCCATCACTATCGTACCTCCGCCCCTTTCCTCTAGCTCTTCTTTCATCCTCTCCCCCCGCCGTACAGGTTGTTAAATGCGTTCGAGGCTGGGAATCGGTAGAGCACGTACGTGATCTTCGCTTCTTCGTCTGTGTTATAGCTTACTTTTGTTCCTTGTTCTACCTTCCTTCGTGCTGTTCCAGCTTTCCCTGCGTTGCGCTGCTGCTTTCCTGTATACACCGGCGGAAAAAAGTACTGCCCCTTCCGAGTACTCTATTATACTTTGTTGCCATTCGCGCGACGTGGTTGGTGTGACGCCCACAAATCCTGGGATGCGCGCTGTTCCTGGTCTTAGACAGTATACGGGATGGCGCCTATCTCTCTGTCGCTCTTCTTATGCGCCTGCAACTGGTTGTTCTGGTATAATTCCTTACATAAAAAGCGAACTTATCTCCTTTTCTCGGTTCCTGCCTTCGCTCCTTTTGCTTAATAAACCTAATACTATAGGCGCTGGCGACGTGGGTATCACTTGAATTTCACTCGAATTGCGACTGATGTTGCGCATATGAATATATGGCCAATCGCTTAACTGAACGTGCTGACCAGTGACAGGGCGCCATCTCATGCGGTTTATGAGAATCAGCACCTTGTGGGAATTATTGCCCCTAAATAAAGAAAAGAAAATGTAGTGGGGTGGTGACGCAATCACCAAGTGTCTAATGTTTTGCACAATTCAGTGACGGGTGATTCTGTTTGAGATAGTGCCAACTAACACAACCAACCTGACAATTTTTCATGAAGCCGTCACCAGTATTGGACACTGATGTTTTGATGTTCGACGTTACCCTATACTCAAACGCGTACTTTCAGAAGCGTCGGCGTTCCGTTCGCTCTAAACACAAATAACACCACTAGGGAGCAAAAATAGAGCAACATGTCTTCTAGCAAGGCTGTCGACTGGGTGAGTTGGTATTGGTTCATAATAGAAACCAGCCAAAGGACGATCCTGTGTGCACCCTTTTATCTGTTTATCGTCTTTTGGCTGGTTTCTATTATGGTGTCTTCTAGCGCATTCCTAACTGGAAGCAGTTTATGCTTCCCTAGCCCAGAAATGAGGTGCAATTTAATCACTGAAAATCCGGAATACCTATGGTCGGCAAGGGAAGAAGGTTCTCAAATCAAAGCAGGCGAAGCTTTCGCAGTACTAAAACTGAGGATACAGCTTCCTCTATTTCTTAACGTCAATGCTCTAGTGCTGCGATTAAATGCATTTTGCGATTCCTAGTTACATCAATTAATGTTTATTTGAGATGGAGCATGCCTCTGCTGCCAACAATATAGCAATATGTGTACATAATGGGCCAAAATGTACCACAGGACTTCTAGTGAAGGGCCTGGTCCAATGGACAGTGCGCTAGAACACGTATATGTCTCTCAATTTCACTCCCTTATAAGCTAATTCATGTTTACAATATGCTCGCACGCCTTAGGAATCAACCGGAGGCCGCTCGCGCATATCGTCTAAAACAATAGGGGGAACCCCTTTTACAGCCAGAGCGGTTGGACGGCGTCAGTGCGCATCATGTCTAGGTTCGCGGCGGCGAGGCATACCACGCCATACCTGAACCGCGACGGAATTCTTTTTTTTTTTTTTTTTTGTTCTCGCATATCCCTCCCCCCCCCCCCCCTTCCTTCTTTCCTTCTACCAAGCTCTCCCCTCTTCGCAGCCACACGAGAAAGAGCATTGTGCGCGGTTTTCATTCCTCCGTTACTATTTGGCACTTCTGGCGCTGAGCGGCACAAAAATTTGGCCGCGCGCGTATCTTTCATTTTATTCTTTCCTTCGCCCTTTGTCCAGACTCCATTTTTCGGCAGCCCTTTTCCGACGTGTCAAACGCATTCGCCGCGTTTTCCCGCGATTTCGAGGCTTTTCCTCCCCGCAATGTGCTCGAGCCGTTCAGCTGTTAAAGCTGTTATTTATTATTCGAGCCCGAATGGAGCAGAAACGACAAGATAAAAAAAAAAAAGGCACAAAGACAACCATGGAAAGAGAATAATGCTTCTTCCCGGGTCTCCAGCAGAACAGCCTAAGGCAATTGCCCGCAAAGTCAGTGTTTCGGTCTTTCCAACCTGCTCTATTTCTTTCTCCGCCTTTCTTGTTATCTCGCCAATGAAAAACAAACAAAGAAAGCGAGATCAGGAAGCGGTCGGGGAATAGAAGTACTACACGCTGCCGTAGGCCTTATGTGTCTCTGTATTTATGATATTATAACTAGGGCGTACATACAAAGCCGCTTCCTGCTGTAGTATGGCACAAAGATGAGTTTTCCCACTTTGCTTCCTCGCCGAAACATTTTTTAATAAGTAAGCATTAAGGAGGTATGACGGTAGTTCTGGCGTGTCCTATACTGATCTACATCTAGGAAGAGAGCTACTTGGTATATCGGAAAACGAATGTGTCATAGGATAGAGCATCACGAAAGGTGTACCGGAATTCAGAACGGTTGATGTAGGTTAATCAGTTAAACTATTAGAGCTAATTAAGCGTTTAGGAGGGATTTAAAATGGCCACCAGCCAAGTTCCGGTTTCAGTTCTCAACTTCCGGTCATATTTCTTGGTGGACGTGAATGAGTAAAAGTGTTATGCCGACGTCGATGTGACGCCACTGCAAAAGTCGGCAAAAGAAAATTAATTCTGTCAGACGTCGAAATAGCCAAGGGGATAATGTCGACGTTCAAGTGGAATCACGTGGTATGCAAATTCTATGCTGCGTGACGTCAAAATCGGAAGCCTCGGGTGCCGCAGTGATCTAAAACTTTTTTTGTTGTTGTTGCTCTTTGCACCAATTTATCCAGTTAGTCCTCTAAATATCTCAGGTTTGTTTAAGTTTCGTTTAATGCAGATGTAATTTACGTCTCCGCTTCTCTCGTTCGTGTTTAATTTCTTAAAACTATTATCTCTGTTTAACAAGTGCCCTTTTTAGCCCAAGGTATCTTCCTCGCGTAGTTATCTGCAAGTATCGTGGCAGCGTCGTTGAACATTTTATCAGTTCGCTGCCGTTAATTTACGGTCCGCATCACATAAGAAAACTCGTTAAAAAAAAAAAACTGTTTTATTTGCCAAGAAGTCTTTCAGGGCGTTCTCGTCGTTCAGGCATCGCGCGCATAGCGGAATGGCAGCCGGAATTGAAGCGAGCGCGAAAGGAAGAAATACAAAGAGAATTCGTGGTGCCTGCTCTGCAGCAGTACACTGGAAGCACGCATACCGCACCCCGGAAAAACGCCACCGGGGAGGGCGGCCCGGCGAGCGCGCTCGAACGGACACCGTGACGCGGCGTATCGCGGTTTCGCGTTCCGATTTAATTTCGACTCGATGGACCGCGCTGAAAGCGCGCACGGAACCTTTCTCCCACCCCTCATCCGCCTGCTTTTCACCCTTCCTCTTACAGGCCTTCCGTTCGTGCCGTTCCAGGAGAACGCCCGCGTCGTGTGATAGAGGGCGGTCGTTGTCACCGCTTCGGACGCGACAGCGGGCACGCGTGCTCACCTAACCCCACGTTCCTTCTCTCCATGCCTTCCCCCTCTCCAAAAACATTGCCTTCCCTTTACAGATAGGAGGTAAAGAGTGAGGCGATCAGGCACACGATGAGGGGGTAGGTGCGGTCCCGGTAAGCGATCGGCCATCGATTCCTCTTTAAATGCTCGACCCTGAATCGATCTCTTTGCGTTATCAGTCTGACTTATTTACCAATAGGCGATGGGCGGGACGAGCCGCGACCTCTGGGCCCTCTCGGAAAATGTCTGAACCAGAGTCGTGTATTGACGAGCCGTGGTGCGTGGCTCGGCGCACTAAAAATACGGTGTCGCTTCGCTCTCTGCACGCGTCAGGGGAAGGCTTCCTCTGACCCGCGTGATCCCACTGCAGTGTCCGGCCGAATGGAACCAGACGCACGGCCCTGGTGTGTTTGGTGGGGTGCACGGTGTCGGCGGTCGAAAACGGTGCGGCCGTGTTTTCCCTGGGCTCTTCGAGTTGTGCGCGCCGGGAACGTTGCGCAGAATCTCATGTGAGAGCATTTGTTGATGAGATGTGCCGTGGTGCAATGTGACGTGGTGCATGATACGTATACGAGACATATCCTGTGAACAATTATAGAACATGACAGCAAGAGACGATGAGAAATCTGTTTATTTGCTCTAGTATTAAGCACTGAGTGCGTTTCGCAGTTTAATTATTTTGTAAAATCAAGCGACTGCTCACTTAATTAAGTAGTGCACTTTACTAAACAGTAGTACTGGGCATTGTTCTGTCGGGTCAATGAAGTATTAGCGTTATTTCCGAGAAAGCACTGACCAGGGGAACTGACCATGAAAGCACTGAGTTGACAGAGAGAGAGAGAGAGAGAGAGAGAGAGAGAGAGAGAGAGAGAGAGGTGAAAACATTGTTTGAATGTTGAAATTTGTATAGTTGTCATCTTCATTGTGTGGTTAAGGTTTGGTATTAGCGCGGATAAGTAATGTCTAGGCGTATATGTGCACTATTTTTACACGCAGAACAAACGAGCGGTATACTTGAAATTGTATTCATGTTGGAGACAGCGCCCACTGATCTCTTGCACGACTTTCAAGTGCAACGACTCGCGCTGGCAACGTAAGACTACGACGACGCCGACACTGCCAGGTAGCACATAGCAGAGAGAGAAGGAGAGGGGGGTAACCAAAGCGGCCGTCCCGAGCACGCGCGTTATTTGGCCACCGGCGCACAGGCGTGACGCTTCGGCGTGACCGGCGCGTTTGTACGGCGCTTATCAGGGCCGGCCAGCTAGCTGAGGCGCTTCGAGCGCGAACGCCGAGAGCGTTAACGCCGGGACGCCCGTTAGTACACGTCGGCGGAGAAGTCGAGTGGATGGGCTTCCCCGCCCGACACCCGGAGAGCTCTCGCGCGTGCGACATGGCACGGTGGCGACAGGTGTAACGACAGCCGCGCGCGCGTGGCTTCCGCGATCAGGTGTTCCGACGGCAGCCGACACCTGGTTTGACTAAACGCGCCAGCAAGTGGTCCGTGATAATGGCACGTAGTGGGCGAGTGCGACCGAGCGGCTAGCAGCTGTTCCCTGCGAGCGGGCGTCGCGTAGCTTGTTACGAGGCCACGAAGCTGTGTTACGCGTTGAAGCCGACCTGTCGTCACTTTGTTGCGCAGCGAGGCGGCAGTGTTTTTTTTTTTTTCTTCGCCTTTAGTTAAATGTGTTGCAGATGCTGACTCGCCCAGGAGCCGCCGGTTGCCCTTTCTTTGCATTTTGTGTGTCTTAAAATGTGCACTTACAGCTGACATCTGATGCCGCCCGTGAGATGTAACGCAGGCTGCTACGTAGTTAGTGGCTTACACTATCTACGGGTACTCTTCCTGTATATCGAATTTGATATGCAAAGATTTGATTTTGTTTTTTCTGAAATTATTTGTCGTACGGGTAACGGGATCTTAAATTGCAGAATCAACACTGCGCTCTGAGGCTCGCCGTCTAGTTGAATTTTCTTGTCACCTTAGACAAAAATCTTCAGCCTCTGAAATCGCAATGCGCGACTGTATTTCACTTTTGCTTCTTTTAGTGTGGTTGAAATTATAACATTAGTGATCAGGAGGTGGGCGAGGCTTCTTGAATTTGTCTTTGCTGGCTGAACGGTTATTTCCTTTTAAGCGTCGTACAGTAGCTAGGGCGTGCGTTCAGCCGAAGTCGCATCAGTGTTTTGTGTTATTGTCTTTTCTATCTTTTTGACAAATGCTTAGGGTCGAACAATGTGTTAGGGAGAAAAACGTCAAACATGCGTCAGCTTGAATAAACTGTGCAGACGCAATCTTGAGCCTAGAGCGGTCCAAGTGTACAAGCGACATCTTTCTCTGTCTCCTCCAGGTTTTGTCTGTTTATTCTCGCCCCCCTCCCCAAACACGCAAGCGCCTAGATTCTTCGGACAACACAAAACGCGCTTAAACGGCCGACTACCGCATAGGGGTGCGCACAAAGAAGCGCTCTGTTTCGGGGACCCGCGCGTCGTCGCCGTGTCCCACGGATCCGGGCGGGCTCGCCGCTTTGTCCCCCTATACTCAGAACCGGAACGTGCGAAGCGACCCGCATCCGCATCAAGCAAGCTGTAGGCACGCGCTATCGCACCGGTATACCTGCCTGGCTGCCACGCCGGGCTACCGATATCTCTGGCGCGCAGGGCACTCTGCCGGTGCCGCTGCTTGGGCGTCGTCGTCGTATACGACTGTTCCCAGGCGCTTGCTGTGTGTGTGTGGTGCACTTACATGCCCGAGAAAAGAGGAGTGAGGGTTGCCGGAGGTCGTTGTGGTGCAACAGGAGATGCGCGACCGTCCGGGCGACGTCGTCCTCCCCGCTCGCGCACCTCACGTACGCGCTGTACGCGCGCAGAAGCCCCGGACCATGTGGAGAGAGAGCGCGCAAATCTGGCGGAAGTGGGTTGTGCTCTCCTTTGTCTTTCTCCGTCGCTCCGCGCAAGACCCTTTTTATCCCAAGTTAAACATAATCGCCTGTGGCCACAACGAGAGAGGGACGGCGTGTTTTAGGTTCGTCCAGTGCGCATACGCCTTCCCGTGGAACGCGGCAGAGTTTCTGCTGTGGTCATTTTTAGCGTCCCTGTAATGAGGCGAGCGAATCCTTTCGGTAAAGTGTAGGCAGGCCGAGCGCGCACCTCAACGAGCTTTTTCGTCAGGGTGAAGAAGAGATTGAGAGGAAGGGAAGACCGCCGTTTCCTGACGGCCCGCGGTGTGTCGTATGTCTGTCGTGTCGGCGTTATGAGCTGTTCGCGGCCCAGACGCTTTGCCTGTCTCTCTGCGATGTCTCTGCGTGGAATGCATGCGACATGTCGGCTTGTGTCAGCGCCGCCGTGTCGAGATACGCGCGCATTACGCCAGCAGCTCTTCCTGAGTGGCGGTCCCAGTTGCACTCCTATTTAAACGACCCAACGTCGTCGTGAAGCGCCGTTGACTTGAAGAGAGCAAAACTTTGGAAAGTTAAATTAACTTTGTTGGCCGTTTTGTGTCGCTGCTTTTTTCCTGTTGCGTTATTCGAGAATCAACACAAGTTGCATGGAAACGCGTTCGAGCGCGTGTAGAAGTGTTCTTCGATTCTTGTTTGTAACTTTTTTTTTTTGATAGTTATAGTTACGTCTGCGACCGTTCGGTTATATGCAGCGAACAATGTACGTACAACGCAATATTCGAAGCGCATCTTGTATCTCGTGAACTCACTTGATGACGTATACGCTAAATGTACACTGAAACGCCTTTGTCAGACGTGGTTCATTTGTGTCCTCAGGTTGAAATATGAATTATGCCCGAATTATCTAGTCATGCCCTCAGTAAGAGCGCTTACCGCTATTAGACACGCAGCAATTCCGAAAGGCAGGGTTTGACCTGATCGAAAAATTAGGGCTATTTTCTGCGAAGGTGATTTCAATTCAAGAGCGTATCCATCGGAGATTCAGCTCACCGTCGAATGGTCACCCAACTTTTCAAGCAACTGATACTGTAAGCAAATTTTGTTCATTTGGCATAAAAGCATCCTTTAACCACGTCCGCAGATTCGTCGTGACAGCCTCGAAGCGGTCGGTTAACCTGGTTGATTCAATCCGGACTTTTCACGAAGCGTATGAAACAAAGCCACCCTGACAGAAGCTGTACGCCAGCATCATTGCGGCCGCTACCAAAGGGTTGATATATTTCCCTCATGCGTACGCTGCCTGCCTTCTTCCGGCTGTCGTAAATGACCGCGGACCTCCGTGCCGCACCCGTATACTACTCGCCATTCAGCTTTGCCCCGCTAACATCTGACCGGTGCTCTACGGCATTCCCCGCATGTGAGCGAAGCAGCAAGCCTTCCGCCCCGCAGCGTACGCGGTTAGTGCGAGTCAATTTCAAATGTTTGCCAGAGCGCGAGACAGTGCTGCCCTCCCCCGCAACTCCTCGCCTAGTGGATGCGCTGATAAGAGCCTAATAGCCAGTGCCGGACGCCCACGTCGTTGTGTACATGTCCCGGCTGCGGCGCGAACGGGTCGAAGGCGTTGTCTACACATTGTTGTAGCTGCTGCTGTTGTTCGACAGAGGGCGTGATGTATATGTGTCTGTCTGCGTCCGGGGCCCTCCCGGTCCCCAATCTCCATTGACAATGAGGCTCGGGATCGTGGGTTAATTGCCCCCCGGAGATGGAGGCGGCCCACTCGTCGTCGACATCCCGGGCTCCCTCCCCCTCCCTCCGTTGTACATACGCGCGCAGAGAGCGCGAGCCTAGCCCAGCCTTTCTCATCGGCGTTCTGGCACAACAGGGATATCGGATGCCGCTTCGTGAGATAACATCATCGCGTCGGCGGCGGCCGCCGCGGTGCACAAACGCGCGCGTCTATATGTAGCACGCGCAGCTTGTTTGTTCGTCCATGTGGGAAGCCAAACCCTCTCGCTTTCGGCGGCCTGTCAGCGGATGCCATCTCTCGCTCGCCGCTGCTGCCATGCGGGCCAGGCCGGCGTATTGCGGTCCACCTGGCGAGTAATTGCAATTTCGCATTACCTGTACCTTCTTGGAAGGATCAACCTTCGTTGCTTTCATTCTTTTCATTTTTTGTTTGTTTGTATGACGACGCTAGAATATGAGCAGAGACGGCGAAATTGACTTGTGTGATTGCGTACGTAGGGACGTGAGTGTCAGATAAAGCGTATAATATGGTGGTCTGTGTCCACTCCCAGGAGAGGCGCGCTAAATTTGCGGCTGTCATTTGTTATCTGTTTCAGAAAACCATTTGCGTGCACTCTTTTGGTGTGACGAGTTGGAAAGCTCATCTATAATTTGCGTTCACTTCGTTCAATCATCAAATCGTGATTGAAATGCTGTGTGGCATCGGGAGCTATGTATAGACAGCGTAAAATTATCATACAGCGCCTAATGTGTACGTCGGCCGCAGTTCAAGGAAGTTTACGATGCGTGAGGTGCGTCTCCAGCCATCTATCGCTTTCGGGACTAAGAATAGAAATAATGTATTGACTGTTTGCGCATAGTCGTTTGGGCAGACAGGGCGACCGAAGACGAGCTCCAAGGATGGGAACTGTTCAACTCCATTGTGAGAAACAGGTGGACAAGGAGCGTTCTTATAGGGATGGAGCTATGTAAGCAAGCCTGCATGAACGTTTCTGCTGTTTACGAAAAGAAACCGTCGACGCTTCGTTTTGTACAGGAATAAACTGGTGTTGCCGTAGCTATTTGCGCAAGAATTGGTTCATCAGTGATACAAGCTGTATTGATTTTAATAAGATTGTGGAGAGGAAAAGGAAAACCTCCTCTAGATTCGACCATCGCTTGGAGTCCATTTGTGCATATGACTTACATCTACAAAAAAAAAAAAAAAAAAAAAAAAAAGGGAAACGAAAAAGAGTCGCAGTGTTTGCAGCACTCGTCCCCGTGTGTATGCCCTCAACTTTGTCAGGTCGGTGGTGCGGAGCCGATATCTTTCATTGGTTGCACCTTCATGTACCCGATCTCTGCTTGACTCTTCTTTTTTGGATGCCAAATGTTGTGGCTTAAGTTTGCTCCCAGCTTCTTACGTTGGTTATAGCGAACGTGTGGACAGGCTTTTTTCAATTATGCTATATTGTCCCTGCCCGTGCATTCATCGCTTGAGAGAATGCTGCTTCGTTTGAGGATATTTCACTGGGTGCCTGTGGAGCGATTTTTTCTTTTTTTTTTTTGTTGAACTTTCGACGCAGGTGCTAGGAATACGATCTGGTTCGGCCCATGGGTGAAAAGATGGATTCTAAAGAAACTGTGGTGTGTAGAATTAAGGCCGCACGGCTTTCGGCACACTAATGGCGATGAAGAGGAGGAGATGCGATGCCAGCCTGGTCATCCATACCTCGGATATGCTAATTCTGCTGGTGCTGCACCTGCTCTGTATGCTAAGCAATGCGGTTCATCCGCATCACCGCAGTACAGAGGGCATATTAAGGTCTTCGTTTTGTTGACCCGTTCTTCGAGTCCGACCTTGCAACATATCCTGGGCAAAATGCTAATGACACGGAGGCAGTGTATTCGCTTTGGCTGCGTGCAGTGCTGAGTCATGCGTCCGACCAACATACATTTACACGTCTTCATAGGTTGTCCCTTAGAGCTCTCTCAAAAAGCGCATTTTCAAGTTTCAAGGTGAGCAGGACTGTTACGAGGCAGCCTCCTTCATGTGCCGAACAAGGGGCTAAAACGATGCGCGTCTTTGTAATACGAGAGAACTTCTCCGGGATCTTGCATTTCTTAAATTTAATATCACAGTCAGTGACAGTTGTAGGGCTCATGATGAGGCTTTGGAGTTCGCTTTGCTGTTCATAACTGTGCGACGTACTGGAATGGCAACAGTAAATACCACAACACGGCGAAGGAAATCCTCTCATTTAACTTTTTTAGGTTAGATTTATTGCTTACCGCTTGTTATTATCTCTCGTAAAAGGAGCCTTGCACACAGTCCTTGCTTTAGAAGTTGTACCCACCACAACGTAAACTCTTGCTTTAGATTTCTTTTCTACAAAACCTGATGCTGTGCCGGAAGATGTTGCACGCGCGTTCAGGAAAGTGCCTCTTTGCCGTTAGCGATAACTGAGAAACGTGTGTTTTTTGCCAGCTTGCGGGACTCTGCCGTTTTCGACCTTAAAAACGGCCAATGTTCGTTCGCACCGGATGAAACGCTCCATCTACTGGTTCGCCCCTGCGTTTTGAGTTTGAAATCGAGAGTCCATTCGCGATTTTGAATACGTTGTAGTTTTAGTTCGATTTATATAGGAGCATATATCGTTGTTCGTCATTTCTTGCTGCTTTATTTATCCATTGCTGTTCCCTTACTTGCATTGCAATTAGTTTAGGTGCAGCCTACAGTAGGATCGAGGAAGGCCGCTTCACTGGTGCTTGTCTAAGTAAATAAAGTGATTTTTTGTATAGACATTTTTACAGTTCAGGAAGCCTTATTGAAAAATGATGCGTTTTCTCGGTGAGTCTAAGCAAGGCTAGCTCCTCACCTTGAACAGAGGGTGATATGGAAGTAGAAGAAAGAAAAAGCGGGCGGGCGGTGCGATTGGAGTCTACGCAACCGATATGGAACTAAAGAAACTGGCGCGCTCGTGTCTATAGTCTCCATTACGGTGAGCAGCATGGTGGAACAATCGCACATCCCTGAAGCGTAAACGCCCACTGCCGATCATTTCAACTAGAGCTAGACCTTTTCTCTTAACTCTTTCATTTGCCTCTTTTCTGTGATGATATCATTTGATTTTGTGTTTACTCTTGAATAATAAGCTGGTGACCTCGACATTGCATATCAATAACGATAACGAATTTGTTTCTGACTGATTGTCTTTTCTTCCGGGCATGGGCAGCAGGGTGCCTGTTGCGCGTATCTGCGTATCTAATCTGAAAGTCGAAACGGTTTGCTGAACTTCAAGTGCGCCTTAACTACGGCCTGTTCGCGCCCCGAGGCTGTTAGAACCTGCCACTAGTTAAGTTTAGATGATTCGCCAGTGTGCTGAGCAGTCGATGCCTGGCAGAAACGCTCTTTTTTTGAGCCATTCGGAACTGCTGGTTTCTGCTGCGATGGTCGATATACAGCCGAGGGTTTTGAAAAATGCAGGGAGAACACATCGAACAAAAGTTTGTCTCTAAAGCTCCTCCGAAGTCAGTAGTAGACTAATTGTCACGCTGGTATCTCTAACTGGCTTTCACTTAACTATAGCGGTAATCCAAATGCAGGCTGCCGAGAAAGATACGAAACTTATATTTATTGCTTGCGCCGTTGATCCCATCTCTCCGGTCAGCTCAGCCTGGAAGCCGCAATCAGGAATAGACGAATAGCCGACCTTCCGTCGGCGGCGGAAGCCACGAAAACCAGCTTTCTTGTTTCACAAGCACAATAGGCGCTCCCTCCTCTCCGCTCCATTGGCGCAATGCCGCTGACAGCTCCCCCCCCCCCCTCTCCTGGCAAATAAGTGAAAGCAAACACTCTGACAATCACGCCTGGCGGTCTGACCGCTTCTGGACGCCGCGATACAGAAGTCTCGGTCTCCCTCAACGCGCGCTCGCGCAGCCAAAGAATGCAGCGCGGAGCGAGCAATCAAACCCAAGATTCGGCGGCCGAACAAAGCTGCTGCCGCTGAGCGCGGTAGATAGCGTCTCTTCTCATTTAGGCCCCCGACGAGTTGCGACGAATTCTCCTCCACCGGCCGCAGAAAAGCCCGCAGCATTTTAGCCGGGGGCATCGATAAATGGCGTGCATCGTGCGGGCAACGCGAGCCGTCCCCGGCGAAGCCGCAGCCTGCCGCAGAGTACTCTGAATGCGGCCCCTCGTCCGCTCTATTAGAAGGCGAGCGAAGCCTTGGAGGGGGGCTCTGCTCGGCCAAGCGCCGCCGGGCTGGTTGCGTGCTTCGCCTTCAATTAGGCCTCGTTCCCCCCCAAAAAACAACGACCTTGCCGCCGCCGGGAGTCTTCTACCAGCTCCATGAGCAAGGGACGAGTCCGCCGACTGGCCGTCCTCTTCGCTGAGACCAGCGCGACCCGCGCGACAGCACACAGAGAGGACGCTGCGCGTGCTGTCCGTATCTTTTATTATGTTGCCCCTTAGGTCTCGTTTCCCCTCCCCCGTCTCCGCTTCGACGACTCGCCGACGGTGTCGCTTCTTCGGGAGCGTGTCGTTGTAGTGGTCCTCCGTGCTGCATCTCTAGGGGCGATCTGCGATGACGCCCTCGGAGAAAGGCAGTCTGCACCCTCCCTAGTGTCCGGTCGCGATCTTCTTCCTCCTCATCCTCTTTTTATCGCGCTTGCTCAGGGACGGCAGGTGCAAGTTAACCTGCTCGCGTGCGGTGGAATCCTCGACCGAGAGGCTGCTGGGTCCGGCACGGGACCTTCGCAGTCATGCAGTGTCGGAGGGGTCGCACAGCCGTGCTGGTTTTCCCGTGTAGTAGTCTATCGTTGTCGTCTCCCGCCATTCGCGAACAGGTGGCGCCGCGTTGCGGTGGCTCCCAGAAACTGCGGAAGGGTGGGGGGCCTCCGCAGCTTCTTCTCGCTCCACTTCCCTCTCTGTTACTTGCTAACCCACTCATCCTTTCCTTCCTGCTTCAGTTCTTTCTTTCTTTTGTTCTTTCTTTCTTTCTTTTTTTTGTATACCCGTGCAGATTTTGCCTATAATTTGGCTTTTCTTCTGATTTCAGCGCGACTCTGTCTCATCAGGTTTCGTAGTGAACTCGTTTTCCGAGGAGGGCTGCGCGAGCAACGGCGGACGCGACGGCGTCGCGCTGACGCCGGTCCGTGGAACGAGTGTGAGCGAGCTCGCGCGCGCCGCGGTTTATTTTGCATGGCGAACTGGTTTCCCGGTCGCCCTTTCGGAAGAAGAGGGACGCAGCTCCCAGTCAAGTAGATAGCGATTTCGGAAGATCAATGGACGTGTCCCCCCTCCTCGATGCGGTCCGGTGGCTCCGCGCGAGCCGCCGGGGCATTTCGGATGAGCACCTTCGCTGGCCGCCGTCTTTATCGGGACCGCATATCTGCCCGGTTTGGGACAACCGGGAGCAGCGCCGGGCCTTTTTCGGCCTTCGGTGACAGATGCCGCTCTTAAAAGTTCGGGACTTGGGAGCGTCGCGAGACGTAAGCACGCCTATACGAAAATGGGGGTTTTTTCCGGCGTTGGACGTCAGCCGACATCTTCATTTCCAGCAACTCGTGGCCGGTTATATTGGCGACCCATTCGGGCATTCTAGGTCGTTTATTACGGTTGGGTAGGAAGTAAGCCGGGTGGGCTCAAAGGCGGCGCGGATAGCCGCGCTGTCTGCAAAGCGGAAGCAATTAGACTTGCGTGAGAGGAAGACATCATCTGGCTCCACCACTGCCAATTGTGATTCTTCGGTCCTCTTTTCGGCAGAAATAAAGGAAGCAACAGGCTTGGTGGTTGCTGTTAATTGGTCTTTCCTCGTTTTTTTTTTTGTTTGTTTTTTTTTTGTCCGTTATGCGACTCGTGAAGGTCGGTACACATGTTCAGCTGGTACTCATGTGCGGTTTACGATCGTGGCCTATTTTACGGTTGATAGAAGTGCTTTTCAGTTTGAGCAAATATCAGTCTTCACCCCTTAATGTGTGAGCTTGATTTTTCGCAAGCAAGCTTCTCGGATTAGCTAATATATATAGATTAGGCGACTATGTGTGACGACAGCGTTTGCGAACGCACTTTATTTCCATGGTCAAATTCCGCACTAAACTTCCCGGATTTCCACGCTGTGTAATACACCAACCCATGTGACCTAATATCAGCGTCAGAAAAGTACAGAGAGTCAACCGCAAGAATGCCAAGCATCTGAAACGAAAATGGCGGCCCGAATTCACATCCTAACGGCACTACAGGGAGTCAAAACCCCCCTCATTGCAGTCCAGACGGGCAAATAAACAAATATCGCAAAAGTCATCGCATGCTGGACTCGTGGAAGCAGGTCCTTGCGAACGACTTGCTTCGTGTGTGGAATCGAAAAACGACTCCCGTGAAAACGAACGCACCTATTTTACTTCTTTCTTTATTCCTTTTATTTATTTCCTTCTTTCACCGCTCGGTGTCCAGTCTCCTTTACTAGAAGCGTAGCTTCCTCCGTGGCGATCCGTGTTCGGACCAGCAGCGTCTGCTCAGTTTTGTTTTTCGTCTGCGTCATCGGGCGGACCTTACTGTCACCCATCGAAGATGGTAGGAGAAGTGATGGCGCCGAATTTTATTACGGCTCTCACGGCAACGGTGTCTGTCCCTCGCTGGTAATAGCGTCTCGTCGCCCAGCCATTCGTAAGTTATTATTTCTGCTCCCCTTCTCCCGCCTTCCCCGCCCCAACGTCTACGTGTCATGTTCTCGACGACGCGGTGGAAGCGTTATATATCCGTTCCGGACTAGCCCCGCGCAGCAAGCTCTGTGGGTCCGAAACGCTTGGCCGGTTCGAAAATGACGCTCATAACAAATAGTCTTACGAGTCGTGGATGTATGTTCCTTGGAAGCCCGCGTCGTCTGCTTGAGGATAGCAGTAAGCGCAGTATCGTCTGCCAGGCGGGGTGCTCTCTATGGTTACCCTTTTATTCAAGTTCGGCTGCCAAGCTACTCATCGACGTTTTCATGACGACGTAGCCTGTGCTTTCCCTGCCTTCCCGCTAAATGCGTGCTCTCCAGTCACAATATAGTCGCGTGCAATTGTGTATGGTGTGGAACACTTTTATTTTGCACTATTTTCTCTCCTTCTCTTTAATTGTTGCCTTTTGTGTACAGGGATATATTGCAGTTGGGCGTTCCCGGCTTCTTTCGCCTCCCCGAGAGGGTTTGTTTACACGTAAATAATGTGTTACTGTATCGAATAATGCGAGATGGTGCGTTACTGTATGACGCTATTCTTCGGCTGATGTTGATTGGCCTGGGCATTACACGAAGCAACCAGGCAACGTTAGTGCTCACCGATTTGGATTTCCGCGCTTTATACCCCTGTCACACGAACACTTTCGGTCCTCATTCAACTCGATCTGCATTCAACTCAATGCAGATCGAGGTTGTTCCCCCGGCAACACGGCAACTTTCAAGTGCAATCGAGCTCAAGCCTACTTGGCTTCAAGCTGCTTCCTTATACCCCTGTCACACGGACAGTTTCGATCCTCATTGAACTCGATCTGCATTCAACTCGATGCAGATCGAGGTTGTAACACGGCAACTTTCAAATTCAATCGAGCTCGAGCCTACTTGGCTTCAAGCTGCTTCCTTATACCCCTGTCACACGGACAGTTTCGATCCTCATTGAACTCGATCTGCATTCAACTCAATGCAGATCGAGGTTGTAACACGGCAACTTTCAAATTCAATCGAGCCTACTTGGCTTCAAGCTGCTTCCTTATACCAGTCACACGGACAGTTTCGATCCTCATTGAACTCGATCTGCGTTCAGCTCAGTGCGGATCGAGGTTGTAACACGGCAACTTTCAAATTCAATCGAGCCTACTTGGCTTCAAGCTGCTTCCTTATACCCGTCACACGGACAGTTTCGATCCTCATTGAACTCGATCTGCGTTCAACTCAGTGCAGATCGAGGTTGTTCTCCCGGCAACACGGCAACTTTCAAGTGCAATCGAGCTCGAGCCTACTTGGCTTCAAGCTGCTTCCTTATACCCCTGTCACACGGACAGTTTCGATCCTCATTGAACTCGATCTGCATTCAACTCAATGCAGATCGAGGTTGTAACACGGCAACTTTCATATTCAATCGAGCCTACTTGGCTTCAAGCTGCTTCCTTATACCCCTGTCACACGGACAGTTTCGATCCTCATTGAACTCGATCTGCATTCAACTCAATGCAGATCGAGGTTGTAACACGGCAACTTTCAAATTCAATCGAGCCTACTTGGCTTCAAGCTGCTTCCTTATACCCGTCACACGGACAGTTTCGATCCTCATTGAACTCGATCTGCGTTCAACTCAGTGCAGATCGAGGTTGTAACACGGCAACTTTCAAATTCAATCGAGCCTACTTGGCTTCAAGCTGCTTCCTTAAACCCGTCACACGGACAGTTTCGATCCTCATTGAACTCGATCTGCGTTCAACTCAGTGCAGATCGAGGTTGTAACACGGCAACTTTCAAGTGCAATCGAGCTCGAGCCTACTTGGCTTCAAGCTGCTTCCTTATACCCCTGTCACACGGACAGTTTCGATCCTCATTGAACTCGATCTGCGTTCAACTCAGTGCAGATCGAGGTTGTAACACGGCAACTTTCAAGTGCAATCGAGCTCGAGCCTACTTGGCTTCAAGCTGCTTCCTTATACCCCTGTCACACGGACAGTTTCGATCCTCATTGAACTCGATCTGCGTTCAACTCAGTGCAGATCGAGGTTGTAACACGGCAACTTTCAAGTGCAATCGAGCTCGAGCCTACTTGGCTTCAAGCTGCTTCCTTATACCCCTGTCACACGGACAGTTTCGATCCTCATTGAACTCGATCTGCGTTCAACTCAGTGCAGATCGAGGTTGTTCTGCCGGCAACACGGCAACTTTCAAGTGCAATCGAGCTCGAGCCTACTTGGCTTCAAGCTGCTTCCTTATACCCCTGTCACACGGACAGTTTCGATCCTCATTGAACTCGATCTGCATTCAACTCAATGCAGATCGAGGTTGTAACACGGCAACTTTCAAATTCAATCGAACTCGAGCCTCCTTGACTTCAAGCTGCTTCCTCAATCGATCTTGAGATTTCAAGCACACTCGAAAGCGGTCGTCGACACCCTAGTAGAGCACATCAGGAAAATTTCTCAATTCTCATTGAAAACGCCCGTGTAGCATGGGATGCTTCAATCCTTCTTGAAAACCTCAATGCAGATCGAGTTCAATGAGGATCGAAAGTGACCGTGTGACAGAGGTATAAATCGCTCTTGAGATTTCAAGCACACTCGAAAGCGGTCGTTGACTCACCTAGCACACACGAAGGAAATTTCTCAATGCTCATTGAAAACGCCCGTGTAGCACCGGATGCGTCAATACTTCTTGAAAGCCTCGATGCTGATCGAGTTCAATGAGGATCGGAAATGTTGGTGTGACAGAGGTATTAGTCTTTTTCAGGCGTAAGCAACTTTTAAAACAGAGAGTAATCAACAAAGCGCTGGAAATCCTTACCGGTGGCAGCATGATTTCGATAGTGGCACAGCGTTTCACGAAAACAAGCTAATCGTTTAATGCGAAGTCTCATTACGGAAATCATATCGGAGCGTTGGCAAGAAAGGGATGCTTCTCTGAAACCATCTTAACAACGAACCCGTCACAATGCGGTCGTCTTGTTTTGACGTGGCGTTGTGAAGACAGAATAGGTAATCAACAGACTTGGATGGGACTACCTTAAGCACATGTCTTGCGCGCAGTATTCAGCTGAACTGTATTCCTTGTTGCTGCTTCAGGTGCCAAGCACGGTGCTAGCGACGTGCTAATGCAATGAAAACAGTCTCCTCGCCGAGGAGAGAGACCTTTTTTTGTCTGCTGGAAGCGAACGGAAAGAGTTTGCTTACACTTCGGATTACCCTACGTGTCAGAGTGTTTGCTTACGGGGTCGTCTGCCGTCGCTGGCGGCTAACATGCTGATATGTGAAAGAGCCCTGTTGTGATAATAGCCGCTATCAGGTTATCCCAATAGGTGATACGCCGGTGCTCGTGTTTGTCCAGTGGTTTACCGTATGAGCTCTTGTGTGTACGTAATTTATGTCCAATACCTGCACTGTTTGCCGTCGTAGCCCACAAGGTCCTTGCCTATGGAGAGGTTGACTACTGCGCGATGATTATGATGAGAAATAGCTTGCATTTCTTCCTTGTTTGTCACTTGGGCTTGTGAATCGGATGTAGTAATGCTCGGATTGTTTTTTTCTTTCTTTCTTTTTTCTTCTTTTTTTTGCTATCACTCTTTTTATGTCACGTATTATATATGGCGTTAGAGTCCGCGGGACATTCAAATCATGTCTGAATAGCCTTACGTATACAATCGCGAGAAGACGACAAACGTACAGGGTCAGCAAAGAGCGCTTGCTCTTCGCCGGCGAGCTTTGTCTGCGCATATAATGCGTCAAAGAAGCACTGCGCCCAGTTATGCAACTTCCATCGCTCCAGCGAGTAGGGTGTACGAGCAGTACTCCAGACGACGTGCTCTGTCTGTGTAACAGCCCTCACCTTTTCGATCAACCGTGCCGCATCACTTCAGCGCGCGTCCTCACCGCGGTACTTGTCTCCGACGCCGATCTGAATGGGTCTCTCGCGTCGCACAACCAGACAGAGATCGAGGCTCAAACGACGAGCTCCGTTCACCCCGCCCTCTCTCTCGTCGTCCATCGACTCCGTGTGTGAGTGAGTGTTCGTCTGTGCGATCGTGTGTGTCCCAACATATCTTCCTGCGACGGCCGCACACCGCAAACCTATTCGTGCGTCCCTTTGTCTCGGCGCTATTGACCACGCCGCGGAGTTGGCAGCCTGCTGTTCGGCCGTACAATACGACCTCATTGTTCGCCCATGTAAGCGAAGCATTGTCGCCGCATCTCGCAGAGCGCGCATCATCCCGCCACGGAGGGCGGCCCTGGGCGCCCGGGGAAGGGTCGAAAGAAAGGGGGAGGGCCGCGAGGGTTAGCTCGCGTACGCGCTGCGCGTGCATCTCTCTATGTATTTATAAGCGATCAGCGGAGCTGAGAGCCGGGGGGGAAGAAAGAACGCCACGACGCGGAGGAGCAGTGAGCGGCGGCCTTCGACCTCTTGACTCCCGCCGCATGGCCTCTGCGTCCGCTCTCGCACGCGGAAGGCTTGCGCAGGCCGCACGATGCCGTTCGCTTGTGAAACTTCCGGCGTTGGCTCGGGATCTTCGGGGCACGAGAACGGAGACGAGGCGCCTTTGCTCGCGCAACCGACCGACCGACCGACCGAGCCGGTCTGTCGGTCGGTCGGTCGTTCGTTCGGATGACTGTGCCTGCCTTTTAAGGCCTGCTAAACGCACATTCGCGCGTCCGTTTTTTTTTTTTTTTAATTCTACTCTGTTGCTGTTCTTGTGTCCTCCTTTCCTCGTGTCACGAACCGATCGTTACTTTTGTATACAGGTCTGATTCTCGCTACTCTTGGCCAGAGGTTGGCCTTTCTTGAATATATAAGGGTTATTGTGAAATATCTGTGTACCTGAGACATACTTTATACGCCCTTTCGGAGATATTGGTAATGAAGCGAGTTCTTATTCTTTATAATTCATCATACAGTGTGCAAAGGCAGCGCGCACATATTCCTGGCGTACACATCGATCTAGTGCTTCGGAGCACCGCTGGTGGGTGTACTCTCGCACGCCGATGTAAATAATCCGTGTACGATCGTGTATAAAGAAAGGCAAGTTCAAGGTTAAAAAAACAAAAAAGAAACAATGAAACTTTAGCGCACGAAACAATCTATGAGCGTGACGTTGCTTTCGTGTGTCGTTGAGGCCGGCTTCGTGTCTCCGTTTAGGAGAAATGAAACACTGAACACCCGTTAATGCGAACTCGCTTGAGCCGAACAGCCGGTTTATGCGAACTGACTTTTTCGTTTCGTGCGATAAGTGCATCAAAAAAGGCTCTGGTTAGCTCGATGTCCGCGTTATGGCAACACATTTCCCTCCACTTTCGAGCTTACTTGTGCCGCCATTTTTCTTTCGAAATCGTTTCTTCCCTACTTTGTAACTATGCTTTTCTTTCTTTTGGTGCGATCGGCTTCTCTGTCTTTAGATCGAAGTTGTCAGTCTCTTCACCCCATCTAAGCCTTGCCTGTGCAAGCTACACGAAGCCAGTTTGTTTCTCCTTCGCGCTTTCGCTCCATTGCTTTTGTCTTCCGCATGTGTGTGTATGTGTGCTCCTTTCTCAATCCTCCGCCTAACGCTGTTTGCGAATTGTTTCAGCGAGCGAACGCAGTTGCGTATGCGCCTCTTACGTTCCCATTGTTCCTTGACGCCGGGCGCGAGAAGGAGTCGAGAGGTCAGTTGTAATATCTGTCCGAGGGGCGCCCTTTATTAAGGGAACGAGGTCGTCGTTTCGACGGAGTCCCGCCGAACGCGTAAGAAGCGCCAGTCGCGAGGACGGCGCTTTCGCGGAGTGATGGATTGCCTCCTTTGCTCGGCGGTTGCCTCTTTTGCATTGTTCCTGTATAGCGGCGTCCGTCGAGACGCGCGCAAATAATAGAAGCGGCCTTGTTTGTCTTTGCATCACCGCGCCGTCTAATTTCAATCTTGGACGCGAATCTCCTCGCTCCTGTCAACTTCTGTATCGTGGCCAGACTAGGTTTATATGACGGCGCTATACAGTGTCCCGTGTTTATCCCGTCAGTGGCTCGCTACACGTGCAATAAGAGAGCTCCCCTGAACCTCTCAAGCAGCCTCGCCTGTTTGCTGTTATTTGTTTACTTCCTTCGAGGCCACCGAGCGGAGCTGGTCTCTTCGACCTATCGTGTTCTCGTTCACCGACAAATAGTGTGATTGCTTCGGGAGGAAGGTTTCATGACTGGACTCTGCCCTGACGACTGTAATAAACTGGTTTATACGAAGAAAGCGCGACTGACATTTGAAACTTTGGCTGTGAGCTTATGTTGGTGTATACGTTTTCTTGCGTATACTAGTTGAAGCCACGTGGCCGTTTATTTGGAAGGTAAACACTGCGTACGCTTTTGAAAAGTTTTTGACCCGTTTCTTTTATCACCTTCAGCAGCACAACCACTTCCACTTCATAACGAAGGCACCTTCCCCACTTCTCCGATTAACCCGGTTCTCCTACTAGGTTCGACCAATTTATCCCTTCAAACTTTCTAGCCCCATCCGCGCACGTATGTTTTCTCTTCTTTTGGAATTAATTGTCCGTGCTTATCGGCTCTTCATTTGTTTTCTTGTAGGATGTCATTAACTCCCGTTTGCTCCCTTCTTTTATGACTTGTCATAAAGATGATCGCCATGAAAACTCTCTCCGTGTGAGGGGCTTCATAAAAGCTCAACACGCGGATGAACTTAGGAATTCTTTTGTCACCCTATAGGGTGCCTATAAAGGGAGGCAAAATGCAGTGCGCGCAAGACTCCGCTTGCCACCACAGTCATTTAGAGCATCCATTTGCATGTTGTGTTTGACATCACTCAATTCTGATGCAAGCTCTGGATGTTCGTAAACAAAACACAAATTGTACACAGCTAGTCGAGCAGTTCTCGGTTTTTTGTTCGTCTTCCCTTCTCGCCCATCTTTCTCTATATGTTTTTTTTTTATCCCACTTCCTCGAAGGAAAACTAAAACAGGGCGGTGCCTATTTTGAGCACGTGCGTTTATATCAAAGCAAAAAAAAAAAAAAAAGAACACCAAGGAGCTACAGTGAACAGCCAGTTGACCCCGACAGAAAGAAAGGCGGGCAGACGCAATTTCGAAGTGTCGGATTAACGTCTCTAACGGCTTTGCCGGGAGACTGCGGAAACGAAACGCCGTCGCCCTGCCGGGCGAACCGGTCCCTTTGGCCTAGTTGGGCCTCCGACGACGACGCACGGCCGATCTGCGCTGGCCGCCGCCTCGCGATCTCGCTCTGAGCGCTACGTGCAGTCACTGCAAGCTTGATGCGCGCGTTGAGCATCTCCCTCGCCTTGCGTCATTTGTATGAGATACAATATTCAGAGCGCTGATTTGCAATGCATAAAGGATGTGCGGTAGTGCGATGTGTTCATAATGTATGCGATGCCGGGCGAGAGAGATTTTCTTCTTTTTTTTTTTTCTCGCGCATCGCGGGCGGCTAGTATGTACGAAAGATGTCGAGCCGACCGAAGATTTCGAAGAGTATAGTGGCGCTGCTTATTGATGCTTTCGCTGCTCCAGTTTTCATAGAGCCGCGGGAACGAGCTCGCTGCGTAAGCCCCGTGCAGTAAAGCATGGACGATGCGATGCGCCCGTGCTTACGGCGACAAACCGCACACATATGCGTGTCCTATGGAAAGTGCTGCTAGCGAGGCTTCATATACTTGCGGAATGCGCCAGCGCCTATAGGTTTCCATGGCAGTCGCCGCTTGCTGCCTTTGATCGTATGTTTTGGGTAGGCGTTGCACTCACCGACAAGTCCGGAAAGAAAGTGCGCTGCTGTAAGCAAGTGAGATTATGCCTATACTACAAAAACATGCGCGTGAGATGCTGAGGCTGAGAAAATTTTTCAGTGATTTTCGGTAAGGGTACTTTCGGAAAGAGCGCTTTGCGCCACTTCTTTATATGTAATGAGGTCTGGGGAGCAGGGACTGTTCGATATCATCGGCGCGTATTGTACGTAAAGAAGCATATATATGCGAAGACAGATTGGGTGCACGATTTTCAGTCTCGCTGCAAACCAGCTTCAGTGCTACTCAATACGCGTAGCGTAAGAGCACAACAAATGTCTGCACTACTTCACTTACGAGCAAACAAAAAAAAACAAAAAAAAAGGGTAAGAAACGATGCCGCCATGCATGCATATAGGCCGGACTATCCAAGCAGAAAATCGCCGGACCAGCACCGGTGTGTGTTTACAATGTAGTGGTCCTAAGTGGGACTAGGCTTTGCAAACGTAATCCCAATATTGGCATGACGGTTCTTGCTGCTTGGGTAGCTGCCCTTCTGCAGACATTTAAAAACGCTGAAAATGCCATAAAGCCTCGCGGACTTGCAATGCAGAGAGGGCGAATGAAAACTGGCAGCGTGGATGAGAGAGATAGCTAATGCGGCTCACAAGCGTCCCGAGGCGCATATATGCACACACACCTTCTTCAATATGTATTCCTGTAATCGCGCGCACGTGCTGAAGCGGAAAGTGCAACGTTCGCCTTCTATACGCCGAACGCATCGCGCGAACAAGAAGAAGAAAGCCGCACAAGCGATGGGGCCAGTAAGTTGGAACAAGAAAGGCAAGGATACCCGATTTTCTGTTCCCTTGGCCCTCGTATCTCTAGAGTTGTCCTTCCCGAACGTGACATTCTTGCCCGCTCAGGCACCCTCCTGGTCCTCTTCATGCGAGGCGAAAGGACCTCCGCTACTATGGGAGCAAAGGGCCTCGGACTCGCGCGGATTACCCGCTTATCACGAGCGCGACATCACAGATTTGCGTTCTTATTAGAATGTGCGACCATCCGCAGCCCGCACGTATATGTTTGTGCTATCGGTACGGCTAGGGTCAGGTGCCGCCTATGCACGGGGCATTGCGGCCATTGCGGCAAGGAGCTAGCCCCCCTCCCTCAGCAAAGAAGCAAGCATCCCAACCCGCCCTCTGAAGCAGCCTTTATAGTGCCACGTCTCGATATCGGGCCGCCCGGTCTCTCAGCCAGGTCGCCCTTCTTCGAGCACCATCTGGCAACCGGGCAGCGACGAGACGGGTGCCGAAGTCCTCCGCCCTGTAGGCCGCCTCGGGGCATCGGCGGCGACGCGGCGACGAAGAAGAAGCGGCCAGTTTTTTCCCAGCGATGGACTCTGGTCGAACCACTTTCCTACACCCCCCTCCTCCTATCCCTCCCGCCACCACTACTTGCCGCGGTATTTTTCTCTGTTATTTTCTGTCTATTTCTCGATGCCGCGCGGCTCCTTGCAGAGCGCGGCGATGCGGTGTCGCTCGATCCGGTGGCGAGCCAGCGCTATTATGAAGTACGCACTAATAGGAGGACCCATTCGGTCTCCCTGCGGCTCGCGCACTCTCCTCCTCATTTAGATGCTCTCTTTTTATATTTTTTTCGAATCACCGTCTTTACGGTGGGCCCTTTCGTCGTGTAAGCTCCGCTTCTTCGGTCTAATTTTGTTTCTCTCTTCGGCCGATAGCCGATTGGAAGAGTCAGGATCAGCGCCGTCCGGGTTAAGCTGCTGGTTATACCGGCGTCGCTCCCTTCCCCTGGAACGACACCTGGGGCAAAAAGCAAGATAAGGCAGCGTGTCTGCAAAAAAAGGCTCGATTATACTAGGGTATATTTCTTATTACTACTTTTCCTCTCGCTTCTTGGCCCGTATTTTTTCCCCTCCATTTACTTTGCTTGGCATGTTATCGCCGCCTTAGTCATTCACCCCGGATGGGAGACGAATGTGCGCACTGAATTCAAAGGGCACCAAGGAGTTAATGGCTTCTGTGCCGCGTCTCGCTGTTGCTGCTGCTATACTACTGCTACCAGCGGCGCTTGGCTTAACGAACGCATTAGGCTCCCTGCACGTTACCAGTGGTTAGGTGGACGGAGCGATTAGTTGGGCTGCATCTGGTGCACAGAGTGTTGCACTTGTAGGTTTCCATGTTTTATTTGACAGATCCAAACGTGCATTTGAAGCCCGAGTAGAGAAAGGGAGAGAGAACAACTTTCGTTAATGCGTCCGTTGCTCGAGCAGACAGACAGTCATGTTCGTTTGAGAATGGGCACTTGCACATAAGAGGTATGCTCTTTCGATGACCCGCGTGCACATTCATTTAAGTTCACCGGTCGGAGTTATAACAAAATCAGAACTGTAAAATTCCGGTCGAGGAAAATTTGCTCGTATCTCTTTATCAGCCCTAGGGGTGTGTTCACCTTCCTGTACACATCGTGCGCGACGCTGCCGAATGTGTTGTTTGTGGGAACAGGGCATTCGAGCACGTTTTCCTGTAGCTTCTGGCATTTCATGACTCTTGTCGTGACTCGTGAGAAGGCAAAAAAATATGAAGAATCTCGACAAGATGAGAGACCAAGCGGGAGACGGGAAGGAGAAAAAATGGAGTATAAAAAATGGAGTAGGATTAACATGCAGATGCTCTTTTTAATGACGCTCGCGCTCTTGCATTGGATCTACAATCGAGCGGGCTGTTGTTTTAGCGCGGCATTTTTCTTTTTTCCCTTTGCTAGCCTCCATCATCCCGGCGCTGACCGGCCGGCACAGCGTATCAGGGAGTAATGGCGTCAATTACGACATCAAAGGTTTCATTAACAGGCGCGCTTCTCGAGTTTCGCGCGGGGAAGAAAGAGAGCTCGCATGCGCGTCGCTGCCACCGCCACTCGCTAATCTGCTCGGCCGCGGGCTCGCGTAGCATCTTGTTAACCAGCGAAAAAAAAAAAAAAATAACAAAAAGAGTCGCACCCATGATGGCGCCCATCCCCTTCTTGGTTGCGGAGAAAATCATCCCCCTCCTGTCTGGTATGCCGTTTCTTGGAAGGCATCGGCGAGCAATTGATTACCCAGACAAGGAAAATGCATCGTCTTCGAGCTTGTCCTATTCTCTCCGCTGTTGAATTTTTCTCGCTTTTGGGTACATATTTTCTTTTCATGACTCGTGGTCGCCGCGCACGTGACAAAAAAGGCAGGGAGGTCAAAAAAATAGGCTTCGCTCTACGAAGTTGCGAAGAGAAACGGGGATATAGAAGCTTGTCTTTCAACGGGTCTGCCGAGCTAAATGTGCTAAGCGTTAATTAATCCTAATGACTTGCTCTCCAAATTATCGGGGAAGCGAAGGAGGAGAAGGTGGACTTATTGACAACGCAAAAGTCTTGCGACATCGGCTCATGAGCTAATGTCAACAACTTCATTTTTCGCGTGGCGTTCGCTACTTATATTTTGCCCGCTCAGGGAGCACCCATGATGGCGCTGATGTAACAAGCTATCTCCATTAAGTATTGCTGCTCTTAAAGCAGTGGCCGTGATCTTCCAGAAGTGGTGTAAATTGAGAGAATGTGTGTCGCAATGCCCATGAAACTTGCGGAATGAAGTAATTTTCTCCACCCAACTTGGGCTTTCTTGCTGGGGTGCGAATGCTTGTGTGATGGTCAGCAATGATGTTTGCGCCATAACAATAAAGTTATTTTATATATTGCGCAGTTAAATAAATGAAACGGCATAAAAATGATACAGTACAACATTGACAAAAGCATGGACTACCGTGGGCCAAGCAGGATTAACTCCCCGTTCACAACAAATTGCACAACAGGCTTGCCAAGCGCACCCAGACCGCCCCTGCGCCTGACCGCTGTTGTTGAATTCCTTCATTAAAGAGCGCTCATAGCATATGCTCATCAGTGCGTGTTTGTCTTGTTCGCTTAGTGTTTATCCCCCCTTCCCATTCCCTCCTCTCCTCATCACGACCTCGCTTCGGGTGTTAATTCTTCTCAAATACATCGGCACGAAAATGCCGCAGCCGCGCGTGCAGCTATTTGGCCGATCTTGATGAGCGAGACTGACGTTTACACCCCGAACCAGAAGCGCTCAGCATTTTTCCCTTGCCACCTCTCCTCAAGCGTCCGCGCGCATTTACGCTAGTTTGCGCGAGCAGGTTTTTCCCGCCAACACACAAGTTGAGCAGCGAAGTCGACGCACAGGCGCCCTCCTCAAGCGAAGCGCGCACTTTTTTAATTGCGCTTGGCTGCGCTCCTATTCACCGCGTCTTCTTCAACGAAGCCGTCGTTGCCGTCGTGTCTCTCTGGAAGGTGTGACGGGGCACGTGCGTTGCGTGGGTAGACGGTAGAATCTCGAGGACGAGGAGTGCCGCGCCTTTCGCGAACGCGATAAACGGGTCTTGAACGATAACGGGCTGCTGGTGCTGTGCCAACTAGGGTTTCCCGTAGCAACGCATGCTAGGAATTTGCCGTGCATCAGCCGAACTTGCGTAAAATGTTTACCTTTCCTCGCTCTTACCGCCTTGTGCACTTCTCAAATGGAAGACCGGCACGCTTTCTGTTTCTTTCACTTTTCTTTATTGTTTCCACCAGTAACATCGTCCAATACGTTTACTAAATCACTGTTTTCACTTACGAATCTTCCTCTCTTACTCAGGTGGAAAGAAGCAGCTCCGATTATGGTTCCCCGCCCTCGGTTACCTCCTGGTAGCCATCCTTACACGGGTGAACACTTATAACCTGGCCCGGGCAGTTGCAATGGTCGTGGTGCTTCACCAGCACATTGACCGCAAAGCAACGATGAGATCACTTTTGCTTCTTTACACCAGGTTTTCCTGGACAGCAGTCTTCCGTGTAATCAGGCCTGCATGTGCAGCTCTTCCGCGTTATAACTTCTTCGCTCGCGGCGACAAGCGGTGCGGGCGAGAGGGCCCTAGCAGCGACCAGGGGCCGCGAACAGGTCCTCCCAGCGCCGAACGGCGTGTCCCACTCCAAGCAGGCTCCAAGCAGGCTCCCCCCTTCACTCCTCCTCCTTTACGGACGCTTCAGTATCCGAGCGGGCCAGCTACTCTGGGAGACGGCGACGACGGCGTCGGTCGCTGCTGCGCGCCGTTTCGCCCCTGGCACCACCGCCTCCGAGGTCAACCTGCCGGTTGACGTTGGGGTGAGGAGAGAGATGGTGGGGCGAGCGAGGACTACGGGTAAGGGGGGATAACGAAGCACCTCGGCGTTCCATCAGCGATGCGCGCCATTGCCGCGAGGTGCCGCCACTTTCCGGGACTGGTCGCGTTTCGTGACTACGCCGTGGTCACGACTTGGCCCCCTGGGCGCTTCTCCTTCCTCCAGGCGACCCCTCCGCGCTCGCTCCCGCTGGACGGCGGCGTCAGCGGGCTCCTTCACCGTGTCAGAGGTCAGCTGCAGCCGTCCCTAGCTTTCTGCCACGCTTTTCTGCGCGCGTTGTTGCCGAGAGACGTGAAGCGATGCGTGCCGCCATCTGCCGTCCGCGGCGCTAGTGGAGGGCGAGTGCGATTTGTTCAACGATGGCCCCTCAGCAGCGGTGGTAATCGGCTCACATACATGACTCGCTGATTAACAGGCCGTCTCGTGATTAAGGGCCGATCTTCTCTTCCTTCCTAGGTCCTTAGCTGCGGCCGTCGTCGATGATGCCGGCGTCACAATTTGGCCCCAAAAGCTATTTGAGCCGTGTGGAAGGTTCAGGCGCCCACTCGTCTGGAAAGGCGCTGTTTGTTCCTGCGACCCGCTGATTCTGCATCCCAGGCTTCGCATTCGGAGCGTTTGAAACACTTTTACCTCGCGGCGACTTCGTTTCAAGTCGTGCCTAGTTGTTTCGCGGTTGCTGCTTTTCTCTCTACCCCGTTATCAATAATAAAAGGAGGGCAGGTACACTCCAGTACAGGTATTATTAATTTCTCCCTTACTGTCATCTTTCCCCAGCTATCATCTGTTCCCAATTACACTCTTAGAATGTGTTAAATTGAAAGGCAGCATGTTTTGAAAATATGAACGCGTCGGCAAAAAATAAAGGGCAGGTTCATTGGACTGAACACCCGCCGCCTCCTATGATTTTATTTCCGCAGCATAGCTTTTCTTCTCTTTCCCATTTATTTCCTTTCGTCTAATTCCAAACAATTAAATCAAAGGATGCAGCTTTCTCTATAATAGCGTCAATAATATGCGGCCAGGTATCGCGAGTAGATTAGAGAGATTTAGTTTACCGTTATCCACGATCCGCTAACGTGATCCGCCGCCGCGTGTTTCACTGCGCATGCCCAAACCGCCTTGACGCCGATAGATGGCGCCACATAGTGGATGTCGGCACATAAACCTGCCACGTCGGGACCAATCAGCTTGTGCGCGCCTCCAAAACGCGGTAGAGCGTCACGGTGGCGGATCGCAGCTTACGGTATACCAAACCTCTCTACTATTTGAACTCGCATCACAACTGTGCCGCAGCGCCAAGCGAACGTTTGGCTACGAATGTCATTGAGTTGTGCCCGGTTGCTTTCCATTCGAATTAAGATCACGCATTCGTTTTCCGGCTGCGGCGGACACACACACACACACACACACACACACACACACACACACACACACACACACACACACACACACACACACACACACACACACACACACACACACACACACACACACACACACACACACACACACACACACACACACACACACACACACGGCTACTTACGTTGTTCCTAGAAACAATCCAAGCATCGGCGGAAGATTCCTGCACGGTCTTCACTAGACAGGTTCTTTCGTTTAGAAAGGCCTGCATGCAGAAAAGCTCCCAAATTAAATTACTCGCTTTGACCTGTGCCTGCCCGGCCTAAGTAAGGACTGTCGCTGCGTCTGTTGCGAGTCGTTTTACAGCAAACAGCCGGCTTTGCTCACGTTAGCAGCAGCTTAACGTCGACGCTAACTTTAACAAGAACATAAAGAACGGTTTAGTCATTGAAAGCCCTTTTCAGTCCTTTTTTTTTTTCCTTCGCACTGATCCTTACGCACAGCCAGTCCTTGCACAAACCAGCTCACTACCGTCGTGCCTTTTATTTGTACTCCCTTCTTTTTTTTTTTTTTCTACGTTTAGTCTGATTTATTCTAGCCTGTTCAAGGAGTACTGCCTACAAGGAAACCGGGAAGGAGGGTTTCGTCAGACGTCGAATGCGCAATGCTGCGGTCAGCCCGTGTTTGCCAAATCGGTCACGGCTCCTCCGAGCCTACGCAACGGTTCTTTCACGCTCTATTGAGTGCTTTTGAGGGAATCGAAAACAGAAACGAGCACGAGAGAGGCATCCCATCGGAGAAGGAAGTAGAGGAGAGAAGGGGGTGCAGTCCATCGCGCTCTGTTTGTGCACACCAGAGAGCTTTACTTGCAGTGCGTCGTTCAGCGACGGCCGCAGAAGCAGCGGGCTTCTTTAGGCTGCCGCGTTTGCTCGAAAGACGAGTCAACTGCCTCGGTCGTTTCACTAGGCGCCGTCGCAGCGGCGACTTTTCTCTTTTATCCCTTCGCTCTCGGAAGGCATTTCTCTCGCGAGCCAAGCAAGGGGCAGAGGCGATTGTTTTGCGGCTCGCTTTATTGAAGAGCGCGACTTCGGGGGGACGCGCCGAGCTTGCTCAGCGAAATCGCGTTTTTACGAGCCTGCTTTCTCCTCGGTTATTGTTTATTTCACTCTTTTTACCCCTCCCTGCTCGGCGCCATTGTAAAAGCTGACGTGACCTCGGAGCCGAAAAAGAGGCTCGCTCGATCTACATTCACAGCGCGACGCACGGGGCCAAATCTGGGCGTCGGGGTATGTAGTGGCGTCGAGTCGCTGCCGCCCGTACGGTGGCTGCGTGAACAAGTTGCGGTCGTAGACACGTGCATGGTCGATGCGGTATTAGGCGCGCGCTCTTGTCGAGTGCTCTCGGCTCGGGTACTCGTAATCTATCGGTTCGTCGTTGACCGTCCCCCCCCCCCCCCTTTTTCTTCTTCTTCTTCTATGCGCTCGCTCGATGCCCACTCGAAACAGCACTGGCGTCGTTAATGTATCTCCCTCCATTCGTCGGCAATGTGCAAAATGCAATCGTTTTTCGTTGGTGGTCCGGTATAGGGTGACAGTTGGGCGCGTAAAATGGGAAACGAGCTGTCTTGTGGCTCGTGATTGACGACGTAAGCAATGTATTCAGTGCGGTGTTGTTGTCAGTTCATTGCAGCGTCTAGTTGTGATTGAACCAAGCAGTCATGATTCTCAGTGTACCTGGCATTTATTGGCGATTCACTTCACGCTAGAACGCAAAGCTAATTAAAATATATTGTCGAGCTTCTAGTTACATACTATAGTCGCCTGTACTTTTCGCTTAATTTTGCTTAACCACTCGGCGCGAGTTCATATTAGCCTGACATTTGGAAAGGATAGTCGGCGCACGCTCAGTCTTTTTACATATTGAATTTTTTATCAGCTTGTGTGCGGTGAAGTTAACGACAATGCTCTTTTGATCGCAGCATATAACTTAATTGTCATATTCATGAAGATAACAGAGCCAATGTATCGGGAAATGTTATCTCACTGGCATGCGCCTTCACAATTTATGGATTCGCCGTATATATGGTGCCCGACGCGGCCGGCTGCTCCGGTGTTGCTTTTTCAGCATAACCTCGACACGAATTGCCGAGCATCATGGTCAGCACGCGGAAGAAAGACACGTTTGAATAAAGAGCTTCGGTTGTTGCTTTCGCTCGCACGATTTGCTCTTGCATCGGAAAGTTTTGCGCCGCCCAGCACTTTCGTTTTGAAATATCTGGACAAAGTTTGAATAAGAAATAAGAAGCAAGAACGGAAGGACGGGGAGGGGCGCGCAATAAAAAGCCGTACTCAGCAGCCAAGCCAAGCCCTGTCGGCGTCCGAGCAGTCCTTTCAGGATGGTAGTGGAGCGGCTGCTGCTACTTGAGGGCTCATAGCTCCGGCAGCGCGAAGTGCGGAAACTCGCTGACGTTCCTCTTTTATTGCCGGAGAATTTGCGCCCGACGCAGCTGGAGAGCACGCGGTAAGGTAACGCAATTACGGAGAATAAAGGCCAGAGACAGAAGGGGAGAGAACGAGAGGGGTATACAGCGCTTATGTCTAGCCCGCGGAAACAAAGCGTGGAAGAAGAAAACGGGAGAAGTGACCCGTTTCGTCTGGAATGAGTCGGAATTGCCCGGGCTTGGTGTAAGGTAGAGCAGGAGCACAGATATACTGATAGGTACTGTAGTGGGCGCTCGAGGACTTTGAGAGATTATTAAAAAAAAAGAAAAGCAAGGACAGCTCCATAACGTTAGTGGCGGGATAGCTCAGAGAAGCACGAAAGAAGGAGGGCATAGGTGTTGGGTAGTATATGTGCGGCGAGGGGGCTGTGGTGCCTATGAGCGCTGCTCTATCATATGAAACGTACTGCTCTTCAGGGTCTTACTGGCGCGCTTGGGATGTGACTGCCACGCCTCGCTTCCTCTTCGTGGTGTCACTAAAGAAGAGGGAGGAGAAAGTTCATGAGGAAAGGGGAACTTTTCGAACGGGAAGACTACAATGCTCGTCAACCTAGATCTGTATTTACTTTGTACCAGACCTTTAAGAAATAAAAGTAGAACGTTACGTGGTAATATAATCTGGAGACGCTGCTCCGGAAGAAATTGGGCGAGATCAGCGTTATCTGCATTGAATGTGACATATGAGCAAGCAAAAAAAAAAAAAAAAAAAAAAGAAGGAAATGTTTGTAGTGTGAAAAACATATTTAAATAACTATCTTGGTTACTTTTTTCATGGAACGCATGCAAGCTCTCCCGAAGAAGAATTTCATTTCAAGTGTGTCTCCAGGGGAGAGCGTGAGAGTGGTGATGATGCCACGAGAAAGATGGAGTTGAAAGCTTTCCTTAGCCACTTTGCTGCGTATCCTTTCGTTCTTTCTCGTTCTTTGTGAAATATAGCGCATCGAGAGTTCTAAAGACAGTTAAATGTATGAGGGCGATGTTTGCCTAATGCACTGTTGGAAAAAACGTCTGCTCTGCCTGCGAACTGTAGTAATTCAATCTTCATTTTAATTATACAGCTGAAAAAAAAAAATTGTCTTTCAGGATGTGGGGATTCACAATCCCCTTCCTCCATTATAACGCCCGCGCGTAATTAACACGCGTGATTACGCGCGCTGGCAGAGAGGTTGGCGGAGGTGAGGGCACGCTGGCCACCCCCCGCCGCCTCCCGGGACTGCAGCGACGCTGCCGCGGGCTTCCCTCTTTCCTGCCGGCGTAGCCGGGAGACCTCCTCTCCCGTTCCGTGTCGAGGAGCGCGACTGCAGCAACTCGCTCGGGGTTCTTCGGCGAATGGGCGCGCACGCGCGCGGTTCATGATTTCTGCCGAGGAGACCACCGCCGTCACCGAGAATCGCACACTGACCGTAGGCACCGCAACGGGATGTGAGCGAGAAGCTGTGTCAGGTGAGCAGACACTTCCTCTCACCTACTTGACGCGCTTCCCTATTAGGTGGTTGTTATTTCACCCCCGTACGCGGCGTTCGCTCGCTACACGGTGGTTGTTCTTAATTGCTATTCCTTTGCCGTGTACTCGAGCAGTGCAATACACTCTTGTTCGAGTACGCAACTCGGTGTTTGTCCCCTCTGGCCCGAACCCGCCGCAGTGGCGATTTCTCGCACCGCGGGTTGGGGGTCACAGCTCTGTCTGCTAGGGCTGGCGCGTCGGGGCTAGAAGGCGACTGTAGCGTCTAGTCCCCTCGTGGCGCATCCTCTCTCTCTTACGAGAATTAACACCCCCATACCTTGGCGCCCAACGTGGGGCCAGAGGTGTGACAAATCAAGTGTCTGTGTGTGTGCGACGCCGACACATAGACTAGCCATGGCAGTGAGCAGGACTGACTTCTCAGTCTCTTCTAATACTGCAGTGGTGATTGCACAACGGCAAGCAAGCAAAACCACCATAACCTTTTATTACCGCGAGAGCTCAGGAGCTGACGCTAGCCACAGTGATCTTGGTAATTTTCTGCGAGAGCAGGAGGTCACACGACGCCACTGCTCTGCAGCAGGGTGACGCGCGGACGCTGGTGTGATGGGCATTCTCTCGTAGTGTTTTGACTTACCATGCTCTACGTGAGGACGGTCAACGTTGTAGCGTATGTATTTTTGCACGCGCACGTTGATGGCATGAGAAGTGTTATTACTATCCTTTCTGCCGCGCCCGTTAGCCAGTTCGTCGCGATGGCTCGCAGCCTCAGAGAAGGGCCGGCCTACCCGGCTTCTCCGAGTTTAAGTGCTGACCGTTTTAATTCCATCAGTGCAGTGGGGAGCCTAGTCAGCCTTAAGGGAGCTTTAAGAAAGCGGTAGGAACCTGTTTTTTCTTTTATTTTGTCGACCAGTGTTCGACGGGCTCCGGGAGCCGAGCGGCGCGGCCGCGGCGCACAAAGGGCACGCTGGTATTGCTGCCTGCGCGGGCGCTACACAGCTTGTATTGCTGTGAGCGCGTTGGATCCCTGCCGTCAGTACTACAGCACCTTGCGCAATCCTTTCCCCACGCGAAGGATACACTGAGTCCTTCGAGGTTGGTCACGCTGAGACGAGCTATATCGCACATGTGCATCGCTGAGCATGCGAACGGCCCCAAGACTTTTCTTCAGGTTGTGTCATTTCGCTGCCTAGTGATGTGCATGGTGACGTTGTCGAATGGGTAGAACTTGCTCTATAAGTTCGCAACAACGCCACGGTTGCTGCGTTGGGCACACGCCGACGCGCGACAGAGCTGCAAGCAAAGATGGCGGAGCTAGACTTTGCACAAAGCGCACCGCAATCCGAGCCGCGCTGCGTGGCCCGAGGAGGACGCACTCCCCCACCAGTAGGCAGCTGCAGCGAGAGGCAAGGCTTGGGATTTCGAGCATCGCGCCTCGTTACGACTTGCGCCCACAGCAGACGTACTCTGACCAATGCGCAGGGAGTAATTTCTTGTGCTGAATATAGATGGGACGCTCTGTTAATATTCAGCGCATTTTGCTTCCAGAGCAAGCACGCGCTTTCTCTTGGAAAAGATCGAGCGGGGGTAGATTTGAAAAAGAAAAAAAATGTAACTAGGGAAAAGACAGCATTGCAGCCAGCAAGGAGGGGAGCCGGCGGAGGCCACGACGACCGTTGCAGCATCGAGGAGCAGGCCGTCCAAGGAGTGGCGTTCCCGCAGCCAGAGCCTGCTGTCACCGTCAACCGGGCCAAGACAAACGGTTTCCGGTCGGCTACGGAGCGAGCCAGCCGGAGTTCGTGGAACAGGCCCCTGCGTCCAGCACGACGAAAGCTGCAGCAAAGAGCCCGCCTCGGCGCCGTTCGGTGCTCGCGGCCGTGGCTTCACCAGCGGGAGCAGCTTGGCGCCCCGCTGCCCTCGCCATCGGCGGCGTCAACGACGGAGGGAAAAGAGGCCGACCGGGAGCGAGCGGACGACCCGCTGAGGGGGGCCTGCAGCATGCTACGCAACGCGAAGACGCAGTTCCTAACCGTTCCCCGGCAGGCTGCCCTGGCTGACCGACGATGAATGCAGTAGCAGGCCTGCAGCCATCGACACTTCCAAGCCTGGCCGAGTGACGGTGAAGAAGCGGGACCTGCGGCCGCCGCACGTGTGCCCCCAGCTCCAAGGTCGTCTCCTGTGGTCGTCGGCCTTGCCTCCCCCTCCGATACCCGTGGCTGCGAGCTGTCTGCAACTTTTTATATATTGGCACTTTTCTTTGGGTTTAAAAGTTAAACGGCGTTTAGCCGGCCCCCTCGATATATCCCTCGGTGAACGTGACTACTTTTAGCCGTACGGCGGTTTTAAGGAGGGGGGGATGTGGGGATTCACAATCCCCTTCCTCCATTATAACGCCCGCGCGTGATTAACACGCGTGATTACGCGCGCTGGCAGAGAGGTTGGCGGAGGTGAGGGCACGCTGGCCACCCCCCGCCGCCTCCCGGGACTGCAGCGACGCTGCCGCGGGCTTCCCTCTTTCCTGCCGGCGTAGCCGGGAGACCTCCTCTCCCGTTCCGTGTCGAGGAGCGCGACTGCAGCAACTCGCTCGGGGTTCTTCGGCGAATGGGCGCGCACGCGCGCGGTTCATGATTTCTGCCGAGGAGACCACCGCCGTCACCGAGAATCGCACACTGACCGTAGGCACCGCAACGGGATGTGAGCGAGAAGCTGTGTCAGGTGAGCAGACACTTCCTCTCACCTACTTGACGCGCTTCCCTATTAGGTGGTTGTTATTTCACCCCCGTACGCGGCGTTCGCTCGCTACACGGTGGTTGTTCTTAATTGCTATTCCTTTGCCGTGTACTCGAGCAGTGCAATACACTCTTGTTCGAGTACGCAACTCGGTGTTTGTCCCCTCTGGCCCGAACCCGCCGCAGTGGCGATTTCTCGCACCGCGGGTTGGGGGTCACAGCTCTGTCTGCTAGGGCTGGCGCGTCGGGGCTAGAAGGCGACTGTAGCGTCTAGTCCCCTCGTGGCGCATCCTCTCTCTCTTACGAGAATTAACACCCCCATAAGGTGAAGAAACCAGGGACAAATGATTACGTCGCGCGGACTCCCAGCTGGTTTTCGTCCAAGTGTCATTTATCCGAGGTCGCAATCGATGGGAAGGGGCCCCGAAGTTCTGGCACTGCGTCACGACAACAGGCCCGCCATAGCTGACGGAAGCCCGCGCCTGACTGGCTGAAGACGGGGCGGGGCGGTGCCGATGTAGAGGCCGATAGAGAATGAAGGATCTTGGAAAGGAATGAAAGAAAAGAAGAGAAGCACGGAAGGTACAGGGGCTAAGTATATAAAGGGATAGTTCACGGAAGAACAAGTGAGGGAGACGGTAGTAAGTGGCGTGGCTGATACAACTACTGGCCATGGGGGTGGGAGGTATAGCGTAGGGAAAAAGGCAACGGCAGGTGTGGTTTCGCCCGCGCACATAAAGGGTGCACCGAGTATTTTATCTTTGTTCGTTCGGCCGAGCTCGTTTCCTTCATACTAGGGGGCTCTCCATTCGAGAGCGCATAAGCTCGCTCCACCGTCGCAAGGAAGTTGGGATCAGGATGACGAGAAACGCTCGCTTCTCGGGTGACTTGCTGAGCCCAAGTGACAGTGGACGCCTGAATAGAAGAGAAAAGCGGACAGAAAATTCAAGGTGTACTGAAGAAGCTCCGTCCATATACGTGTAGCTGGGACGGTATGCTTTAAAATGAAGATGACACCTGGTATGGAGTGGCGTGCGGCTTCTTTTGGTGCACCTTATTTTTCCTTTCTTTTTGTAATATTTTTGGCATTTCGTCTTCTTGAAGTTGACAAAAAGTGATGAGTGCGGTTATAGGTTTTGGTAAGGCAGCTTTGGGCTTCCCGGAGACCGCGGTCTTGCCTGTTTGGATAGATTTAAAGTTCTGGTTTTTGATGGTACAGTGAAGTTACAGTGGGTGAACCGCCCGCGTAATTACTTTACATGAATTAAATTTATTATATATATCTCTCTCTCGAAGCTACATCATTTTTTTTTTCGTCGCTTAAAAGGATACAATCTCGACAAACAGTTGCAGCTGCTGTACTTGTTCGAGGTATTAAGAGAATGTCTCCATGAGTGCGGGTCCTTTTAGGATTTTTAACTGTACGCACTTCGACATGTAGCACCTTATTTAGTTCAGCAGTACGCCAGAAGACAGCTCTAATGGTTTATTCAAGGCCCAATTTTACCCACGTCACAAAATCGTCGTATGTTCTCAATGCCTCAGAGCCTCCAGCGAAGTTTTGATGGGGCTGTGCTAACGCACTAACGTGTTTTATGGGGGGCATTTCAATCACGTTCATATCACGCAGGGAGGTAGGTGTGCATCTGCTCCACATTGCAGCAATAGCGGCTTCTATACGCTGTATCCCTTCCTTGCCAGGCTTTCACAAGCCTGCCGGCCATCAGCCACGGTGAATCGGCTGCCCCCGTTGCCCTTTTGTTTCTTTTTATGAGAATTCCGCGTTGATCCCATGGCCCGAAAACGCGCAGCCTATGCTCATTTCGCCGCCATCTCCAGAGTTCACTCCTTTTAATGACGTGCTATTCTGCGATCCGAGGGGCAGAAGAAGCTTCTCGTCAAAAAAGCGAGCTTTCTTGAACGCCGTGTATCCTATATACTCTCGTATATACCCAGGGCTGCCAGCGAAAGAGTAAGTGAGATCTATTGCTCGCCCCGTATAGCACTACTCTGGTCTTGGCCGCTCTCGTCTCAGTCGTCGGTGCCCGGCGGAGACAGAGTGGCGACGGGGCGCAAGACAAGGGAAAGCCGCCTGCAGCGCTCCGACGCCCGGCGCCTGTAACAAGGTCGGGCGCGTTAATAACGCCGGAGCGGACTTGGGCGTTATCAAGAGGCTCTGGGCGAGATGACAAAGAATCGAACGGGGTGCCCCAACGCCGCGCGAAACAGCGTCCCCGAGCCCCGGTCGCCGATCCCCGTGTCCGCCTCCTCAGCTGGCTGACGCCAGCGACGATGCCACGCGTCCGCCCCGACGAGCCCTCTCTCTCCCTTTGCTCAGTGCGCGGGCGTCGCCTGCTGTGTCGTACTGTACACGCCGAAGGAGCTGTCCTTTTTCCGCTGGCTCTCGCGATCCTCGCTGCTGGCCTCGCTTGCCACTTCTTCTCTTGGCGTCTTGAGAGCGAACAGATGGGCCGGCAAATATGAGGCAAGCTCGGTCTGAGCCCCTATCATCCGTCACAAGGACGCAGTGAGCGAGATAGAAAGAGAGAGAGAGCGTAAGTGCGCGCGTCCCTTTCGCTTGGAAACAACGAAGCGCACCAAGCCCTCAGATCCGAGGCCGAATTCCGCCACGTCGCTTTTCGGGAGCGGTCGTCTACACGGACAACATCCCCTGCTGCCTCTGCCGGTACTACTGCTGCTACTCCTCCCTGCTACCCCTTCCTTCCCTCCACTGCCCACGTCTCCCGTCTCGCCACGCTTCCCCATTTCTCCCCATCTGCTCCCGTCTGTTTCCTTTCCAGGGCTCAGCGGCGTCTCTGTACGCTTGTCGGGTTCGGCGTGATAAAGACACGCGCGCCCGCTGCTGCTTTGTTTTAGCTTTCTCCTTCGCCGCGTACGCTGGTTACCGCACTATTCATTTTGCTTCTTTTCTTTATTTATCGTCCGTCGCTCTGGTTGTTTCCTGTCGCTCGTCTCTTTCAAAACAAGTTGCGCTTTTCGGGAACACGAACGTCGCTGTTTGTCTACAAACACGTCCACTGGAGAAGAAATGGCTCACAATAGATGAGAGAGAGAGAGAGAGAGACGTTTCCAGTTGATTTTTGGCCGCTACGCAGCGACACGCTGCAAAACAAAGGTCGTCTTTAGATGTCAAATCCGGAGGGCGTGCGTGGGTTTAAATTTTCTGAGTTTCATCCTTTCATTTTTTCCCCCTTTTTTCGAGTTCGTCTCGTGATGATGAGCTGGTACATCTACTTGTCTTGCTGTTGCTGCTCGTGAATGACCTGCAAGCAACGCACCATACACATGCATGAAAATCTGCTGTCAGGGGTGCAATACTGGTCTTCTTTCAATTTTTCTTAGTTTGCATCTAACCAAATCATGTTACAGCTCGTGAACAGACTTCACTTTATTCCTGGAAGCTGTACATCCATTTCATTTAGCTGTTCTACACTTATTCTTTTCGTGTTTGTATTCTGCCTTTTGGGGAAAAGAAGCTGTGGTGCGGCAGGAAGGCCTGTGATGTCAATGATCACGAACCTCTGTTGATATGTGCAGCACGTTGTTGGCTACCACCCGCGGGCCCGCAAACGCAAGTTGGGCGTTGCATTTCCCCTTGCTGCTTACTTCGCCCAGCACACATAAGCCGATACAGATACAAGCACAACCAGAAGTGCTCTTCCAGAGAGATATACGGACACAGGCACAACCTCGCCCTCTCATGATCACACGCGTGCACTGGCGCACGCATGCGCCCAGAGGAGAGAAGGAGAAACGCGGGTCACGTTTAGCAACGAAGCAAGCGGGGGCACGGGATGCAGTAATGTAGGCGCAAGCAGCTGTGCCTGCAAGGCCTCGGAGAAGGAACGAGCAGAAAAGAAGGAGGAGGAGTTAGCAGGAAAAACAGAAACGGCCGGGCTCATCGACGTGCTGGTCAAGGAGCCATCGTGTTGCATCCTGTAACGAAGACAACACTGACCGCCAGGGACCAGGCTGGGTGCGGAGATCCCTCCGCTGCCTTGCAGATGCAACTAATTCTCCCTCATCCCACGCGCCCTATCGCCTGCGCCCTCCCCGAATCGAGTCAGCCGCTGCTACCGCCGAGATTCATCAGCGGCGAAGGCGTCGGTGAGGGAATGCGAACGAGTAGAGGAGAGGCACTTGCATCGGAGGCCGCTGCAACTACCGACGCTGCCGCCTCTGGCCGAGAGCTCATCAGAGAAATCAATGCATTCCCCGGTCTATTGAGCCGGCAGAAGCTTAGGGAAAGAAGCGAGGGCAGCCCTGACTTGCCCGCCGAGGCCTGCTTCCTTCTTCAATCGTACTCCTCCTGCATGTCTTTTCTCCTATTCGCAGATTCTGCGCTTTCTTCGTTTTCGTTACAACCTTCTCTCATGCGCCCCAGTTCGTTTGCTTGTTTCTCCCTGTGTATCTTTGCTCACGCGCTCCCTGTTCGTTCGCTTAGGCGCGCCTTCCTTATTTCGGCTCACGCGCAGCTGCTGGCAAAGTCGACCAAGGTCTGATTGCGCTGGTACGGTATCAGTGCATGGGCGTTTCCGCTTCGCATGCGTTTGCGGTTCGATAGGGCAAGGAAAAAAAAAGGAATGAAAGCTTTTCCAGGTGGCGGCATTGGTTTTCCGGGCGATAAGTATCACGCTCGGGACTCCTGTTCTCATCGTGTAGAGCTTACTTTGTTTTCTTGAGAGGTGTAACATGCCGCTAGATTGTGTTATATCAGAGTGTCCTCTTCAAATCCCCCCTTCGCTCTTCCCTCACCGCCCTGCTGTCATCACTGTGCGCCTCTAATTATTTCTCGCATCATCAATGTTTTTTTTTTCTCAGTATATCTTACGGCTCAGAAAGATATCGCGCTTTCATTGAAGCACCTGTTGACAAACGACGAGTAGAAGAAGAAGATGAGAAAAGGTAATTGTCGCGTTAGAGGGCATTTTTGTTTTTGTTTTTTGTGCTGAGTAGAGGACTCTCGCTTTCTGGAACATTGACGGAAGCTGTATTTTGCTCCGACGTATCTTACATGACACAGGTGAAGGAGTTGCCGACACGTTAAACTGAAGGCTGAACCGGCCTGCGCCACAAAGTCACCCCCCATACTCACCACCTGTTATATCGCTCCTGATGCATCTTTGGTTGTGGCAAGGTTTGAACGAGAATGTATGTACACACTGGAAAATGGCATGCCATGCCATTACATTTAACGTCCTCTTTCGCATGCTGTGCGGTGTGCGTTGGTTGCTATAGACGACACAGAACAGGCGTTTTTGTATGCAAAGGAGACTACACAAATGTTAATTATATAGCATAGTTGTATTGCGGTAGCTGAGAGTAAAAATTTGATTCCAAGGGAAGGAAAGCGTAGCAAGGGCGGCAGAAAATTAAGTGGGTGGATGAGGTTAATAAGTTCGCAGGGATCAAGTAGATGCAGCTAGCACAGGACCGGGTTAATTGGAGGAATATGGGAGAGGCCCTGCAGTGCTTATAAGACTACTAATCGTGATGATGATGACGATGATGGTGGTGGTGGTGGTGGTGGGGGGGGGGGGGGGGGTGATATATAAATAGAGTCGGATTTAGGCGGAATCGACGTTCTGTCAAGATTTTCTTCTTCGGCGGTTGTAACAACTGGGATGACAAACATTTCTTTACACAATCTACATTTCGTGTTTGCAGTCGTACTTTGTGTTTATCTTCGACGAATGGTCATGCACAGTGCAACGTAAGATGTATGCGCTACGATTCTGTGCAATATAGCCAACAATGTTTTCTTTGTGTGATGATCAGCAGTGTTTCCGTGAAAAAAAAAAAAAAAAAAAGGCTAATTTAACGATATGAAATTTTACTGCACGTAGTGGGGCAGAGTGGACAAATTTATTACCCTCTGTCATTTGATGGAACTATTAGAATGCCCGTTCTTTTATCTGAGCTGATCTATTAAAATCCAAGGCGAAGTCACTTGTGAACTTGTTGATATTTTTATTCGATTTATGTTTTTAAAATCAGTGACAACGCACACGTGCGCGTGCCGCGCGAGTACCACTCTTTCGCTCACTCACCTACCCCCCTTTTACTCACTGTCTAACTCCCTAAATCTCTCCCTTCCTCCTTCCTCATGACCCTCACTTGCTCTCTATTACTCACTCTCTTATGCACACTTACTCACTCCACTCACCCACCCGCCCACTCACTCGCACTCCCTCACTTTCACTCACTCACTCACTCACTCACTCACTCACTCACTCACTCACTCACTCACTCACTCACTCACTCACTCACTCACTCACTCACTCACTCACTCACTCACTCACTCACTCAATTATTTACTCAGAAACTCACTTACTTACTTAATTACTTATCCAGAAACTCACTCACTTACCTTATTCAAACCTCGGAATGTTTTACACATCTTGGATGTAGCAGTAGGCTAATTTTTATTTCAATCCTATGTTCCGTATTACCTCTTTTTCGCGCCTTCAGCCGCACCTGATTAGCGTGTGAGCTTATAATAGTAAGCAGTAAGTGCCTCGCTTCAGGTATGGAAAACATGGGCGTTCGCACTGCAGCTTTTCAGTCATCTTAGCCACATTCTTACGACTGCAGCTGCGTTGTCAATGTTTTCCTGTCAGTCGTTGTCAACAGCACCTCTCATGAGTCATACGAAAGATGTCTGCACGTTAGCGGCCCTGATTCTTTCCGTGATATATACTCAACCGTAACAGAAAGAATACTGTAGCGTGTGCAGAATAATAACCAAGACTCGAGGATAGGTAGACAAGGACGGACTGTGCGTGCCGTCTGTATACTCTACGTTAACACTAGTACACAAAAAACTGCTCCTCCTGACACGCGCACGCAACATCCACGTTTTGCTTTCACCCGTTCCTGAACGCGGGCTATTGCACGCAGTCTCGCGGGACGGCCCGTACCAAGTCCCAAACAAGGAGGCGGCGGTTTCTCTCTTCGCCTCGAGCAGATCTCGTCCTTTGTCGCCGTCAACGGCAGCGATCTCGCTGCGTGGGATAGTCGGGCACTCCTCGTTTTTTATTTCCCCTCGCCTTCATTACGTGCTGCGTGTGTCTGCTTCGTCGTCTCGTCACCACTGCCGGAAGACGAGACAAGATTTTCGTCGTCCAATAAACGACGTCATTTGGAGTTTTACTCTCTCTCCATTCTCCTCCTCGTCCCCTTCCATCCTGCGCGATCGAAAAGTGCTCTTGGAGAGCCCTGCTGAAGGGGTCTCGATCCCGCTTGTATTGATCCATTAAAAAATAAAATAGAAGCAGTGAGTAAAAAGACTTGCTACGCACGCCACTTGCTGCGGCGCGCAGAATTTCTCATCCTTGTTCTCTCGGTTCGTTCAGTTTGCCCTCCTCCTCATTTCAGTTTGCCTCGGTGCGTGCCAACACCCGCGCTGGGCGTTGGCGCGCTTTTGGTTGACGCGTTTCTCATCGTAGCTCTACTGGTGCTCTTTCAGACAAACTAGTCCGCCCTCGTGCCTCTCTCCTTAAACCGGCTTGGTCCGTCCATGATCGTAGGCCGTTTCGAAGATGTAACGGAAGTCGCATGTGAAGCGTCACTGATTTCCCGACTGCCCACGCCCGTGCATGGGCAATGCGGACTGATAAAGCGACGCATTATTTTTCTAATTTGGAATTGTACCGGTTTGTAAGCCGTCTAGTAGTGAGGACGTACTCTTTTCTTTTTTTATGTATCAATTTGAACATATTTCTCATTTTCGAATTTATTTGCATATATCGCATAAGTTTCCGAGAGATGAAAGTACAGAAAATGGAACTACAAAATATTTGAGAAACATTTTGGTGAAACTCATAAGAATTTTTTCTAAAACAGAGCGAGAATCGCTCCTTCTTTTAGTTTCTTTGCAGTGTGTATGACTTACGAGAAGAATACATATCCACATATGCTTCTACAGTCAGGGAAATGCGTTTACCTTCGTGACTGGTGCTTCGCGCAACCCTTCGCTCAAGGGTTGCAAGTGCGCCGCTCGCCAAGTTGATTGATTTTCTCGCTTGCTGTGCGCATGCTCCTAGCCGGAGGACGATACGCCAAAGTAATATGGTGTCACGAAGTCACCCGCAGACCCTCCCGTTGAGTCACTGAATAAAGCTTTTTATTTGAGCCTACCTTTTTGTGCCACTTTGGCGTCGGTCCTTTGTTCTCTTTAGTAGCGCGACCTATCGGCTGGCAAATCACGACAGTAAAGCTTTTTGCGTCTTCTCCGTGCACTTTTATTATGCGTGCTGCAACCGACTTGAAAAACACACTTTCTCTTTATAAACGCTCTTTCAAATGACATCTTTAGTCATGACCACAGTTGCGTGGCTAGCATGACCGTATCTAAAACTTCCATCTGCGAAATGTGAAAGCTCGTACAAGTCTAGAAGTTAGTAATTTGTTACAGCAGCTATGCTGGAGAGCCAAAATTAAATCCAGTTTACTTGACGATACGCGAAGAGAAAAAGGAGGTTATATAATACTGCTCCTTGAAGAGACATATCCTCGTGGCTTCAACTGCCAGTGGTCTTCTCCTATGACAAGGTAACTATGCAGAGAAGCTAGCTTTACAGGTCAGTCAAGTTTGAAGTTTAAATGCTTGCTACCAAGAAAACAAGCACTTGGCTGCATAGCTGGCCTTAATACACCTTCAAAAATTTCCAGGGGCGAACTTATGTCTCCTTACGTGAGGATATGCGGGCGAGGAATACTTCCGCGCCTGAGGAGGAGCTCCGGGTCTAGTTCTGTTCCGTAGTTCTGTGAGCTCGTTCTGCGTTTCGTTGGGTTTCGAAGGTGTACAAGCTTATTTTTTACTTTACTTACTTTTTTTAGCATAGCTTTTATTTTCTCGCGTTTTTGTCTTATTTTTATTATTACATTTCTCACTTTGTTGTCTTATTTTTATTTTTAGTTTCTTTATATTTCTTTTCCTTTTTTTTTTCTTTTCATTTTTACATGTGCACTGACTATACTTATCAGTCATCTCATTTTTCTGTTCCTGAATGCCCTCGACTGACCTTACCCTAGACAAGGACAATGGCGCCGGCGTAGAGTAGAGTAGACGCTAGCGCGCTTGCCTGCGACATGAATGGATGGTGATTCGAGGTCTGTCGTGGGCAGCATTTCTGTTTTCTTTTCTTTTTTTTAAGTTCATGAATGACAGCAGAATGTGGACGCGCTCTGTTCACACATGCTGTCCACAGCTTCTGAGGACATGCGTTATTAACCCCACTTTTCCTTCGGATGAGGCCAGAAAGTCCTTCGCCTTAAAATATTTACTATCTCAGCTATGCTACGAACCACAGGCATCAGCTTGATGCAGTTATTGAAAAAAAATTTCGGCGCGGTTGGAAGGTAACCGCATGCTTCAACCTCACGCCAATCGCCGGGGAGGCGCGAGGTACGGAGAACAACTAGAAGCTTTCTATGCGCACGCTTCATCTAACCAGTTATCGTACCCAACTAGTTTGTTAGGGTTAACAGCGGAGGCTATCTCTTTCATCCGCCGCCCCTCTTCTTTATTTCGTGCAGTGATATAAGGTCGACCGTCAAACAGCGCCGGCTGAAGTCCCTGTCTCCCCTTTCGATCGAGTGAATTGATAGCGGGAAAGACTCGGTTCTCAGATTACGTCTTCCTCTGGTGATTAATTAGAGACGTGCCAAAGACACGACATCGCTCGGCAGTCGGGTCCACTGGGCCGAGTCTCCAAAAGGGACGCCGTTGCGACAGCGGGGCCGACTTGATGAGGGATGGACCGCCCGCTTTCACGCGAAGCTATACACGCAGCCTGCGTATAAATGTGTCTGGCCTGCCGCCGCCGCCGTCCGGCACGCAACTTGGTAAGTCTTGGGAGGAACGATGGTAGAGCCACCAAAAAGAGAGCGAAATAGCTTTCCGTGCTGGCAACAACGGCAACAGAAAAGGGGGCAAAGAACGGCAGCCTGCTAATCATCTTCTTGTCTTCGTTATGATTGCAGGGGGCAATGCCGACCGAAGTTGCGTTCTCTTAGCGGCATTCGCTACGCTGCCGGGTCTTCACTCTGTCCAGACCGCGGTTTCTGTGTGGTGGGACTGGCTCTTGCCTGTTTATTATTTATTTATTTTTTTCCCCTCGCGAATGATACGCGGCATGACACATTTATTACGGGCTGCACTTTCTTTCTCGACTTTTTTTTTTCCTATTCTTCTTATACTTTGTGTCCACTCTCGCTTGGTCGTCTCGCGGTCCTCCTTAATGCTCCTGCTTTCGCGCGCGTCTTGTCCGCCCTGCTGACGTTTCTACATTACGCCACTGCCGTCTTCGTCATCATAAACGGCTTAGCCGGCAATGGTCCGAGTACTAAGCTTAGAAATTAACCGTCTTAAGCCCTCGCTTTTAATATTCAAAGAGGGGATTAGGTACTGCTCGAAAACGGCAAATGGGATTCGACACACTATACTGGCGGATATGCGCGGCTCTCGGTCGAGTGCTCGTCGGACCCTCTGCGAAGGAGAGCAGCATGTACCGGCGAAAGTGACTGGATGTTCTCCACCCTCCTTACCGCCCACCAGAAACCGCCGCGATTTTTGCGTTCCGACGAACAACGAGCTTCCACTGCAAGGATTATTGAGCTTCTTCTTCTTATTATTTTTTTTTACTTTTTTTGTTATGCACCTTGAACACGCTCTTGGTTTCCGTTTTATTCGTTATACCTCCTGCCTTCTTATCCTTGGCGAGGAAGCCGGCTAAATCTTAAGCTGCGCGAACATAACCACGCGTTTTGAAGACGGCAGACAGCTTAGCTGGTGAACGCAAGAAAGCTCGTGAATGCATTAGAATGACGAAGGAAAAGGTTCGGGTGCTTTTCTTGTGGTAATAGGAAACGCTTTTAGGAGCCGTCGATAAAGGATTTATAAATGGGAAAAATTCTAGGAAAGTTCCAAAATTCGAACACGAGAAGAAATAAAGAATGGGTAAGGAGTTGGGGCTATATTCTGAGGTAAACCGAAGACGCAGATGTAACGGCTTCTACATTGTGTTTTTATTTGTTTTGCGTATGTGTTTCGGTTTCTGCATCCTTCGTTCAGTGAAATAAGTTCGCTTTAATCTGGTCGTGGTCAGTAATAGCTGTTAGAGTCCTTTATGGCTCTTGCATTTTCGGTCAAACGTGTTTGTCATCATTTGGTAACGTTCCCATTACCGCAGCGATGGCCTGAGGGATCCATTTTAGTGCCAACGGTTACACAAACGTTTTACAGTAAGCTTTACCCTAGTGTGGTATTCGGCTCTTGAGAGATTTGTTCTCTCCTCAACTTCGTACAGGCCGAACACGTTGATCATGGCGGTCATCAGCTTGGTTGTGCACGCGCCATCACGTTACGCTCTTCTTTCGTTCAAGAACTTTCGTTGAAGAATTCCAAGTTTTCTAAGATGAGATTAAGAAGTTCGCAGGGGTCAAGTGGATGAAGCTAGCACAGAACCGGGTTAAGTGGAGAAATATGGGAGAGGCCTTCGCCCTGCAGTGAGTATAGTCAGGCTGATGATGATGATGAAGTTTTTCAGGCAGAATCCAGCCTATCGTCAAGTGGAGATTCAGTCAACATGTACACGTAAGCATGCCGGATAACTAAGGTGCGAGAGGTATTGAGATAATTTGGGCAGACACGTGCGTAACTCTGCATAGATAATCATTTATTAACAAAATGTATCATTTCCTCGTGTGCACAAGACGCTGCAGGCAGAAGAGATATGTCGTACGCTTGATGTTTCGGATGAGCATTATTCGTTCTCATTACCACATACGTCTCCTATATTATACTCCACATTGGACGTTAAGTTTGCGAAGATCACATAAAAAGAAAGAATTGGTACATGAGACTTTTTTAATTTTTAGCTTGTGCTATCGCTGTAAGTTGGCCCTGGACACTAAGTCTTAAGGGCACTAACTAGTTTGGTATGTATGTATGTATGTATGTATGTATGTATGTATGTACGTATGTATGTATGTATGTATGTATGTATGTATGTATGTATGTATGTATGTATGTATGTATGTATGTATGTATGTATGTATGTACGTACGTACGTACGTACGTACGTACGTACGTACGTACGTACGTATGTATGTATGTATGTATGTATGTATGTATGTATGTATGTATGTATGTATGTATGTATGTATGTATGCATGCATGTATGTATGTATGTATGTATGTATGTTAATGCTGCATGCGTTAATGCTGGTGTTTCTATTAGAACTTGGCCATTTTTACACAAATCATCCTGAATCTGCAGCCGGTAAGTGTGGTCCCAGCATGTGCCTTTGAAATTAAATGCTTAGAGTGATTAGTCGTTTGCTGTGCGAGCTCTTAGCCAATACGTTGCTCACTCTCTCCATTTTTGTTGAAGACCAGGGAGTATTTGTACAAAGTTAATGGCGGCATGTTGAATACTTTTTGTTTGCTCCTTAGCTTTGATCTTTGTGCTTAGGCCGTTTTTTTACATTTATGGTGATTCACGCGAGTGTTGTTTGTATTCCGCGTCCACATTGGTAACTAATAAATCGTAGCTAGCGTAGGGTCTGCCAATTTCAGAAGAGCGAAGAAGGTTACTTTACATAATAATAACATGCTCCGGTGATGAAATCGCAGTTAGTTTATCCCTCTCTTAATATAGTCTGCTGCCTACCTTATCCCACGCATAAAAGCGCGTGGCGACATTTCAGGCGACCGCGATTCTAGGGTTCGTGGCATTATGCACATCGCCCCCAGCGTCGGCAGTTTGTTGTCTAAGTGACGCCATCTGGAGTTTGCCTAGGCAATTGGCGCAAAGCGGAGCTCTGGCGCCTGACCCTCTAGATACCGGGAAGCCCCGCTCCCTGCGGAACGCGGTTGTGTAGCGAACGACGCGTGGGTCGCGTATTATGTGGACACTCGCGCCGGCACGGACCGCTCCCGGCGTAATTGGCTAATTCAACTCGGGAAGAAGGGAGACCACCTCCCCACCGAAGGACGCGAAGTGTGGGCGGTTTGGGGAAGAGAGGCCGAGGTGCAAGACTAGCGACCGCTCAACCTCTGGCCTCTCGCAAACACGAATTCACGTCAAAGAAGAGCTGGAGGTGCGGGGTTAGGGGGTTGGAAGGTTAAAGGCTCGCGAGAGATGCGTTGCGATAATCTCCCTCGCGCTCTGCGCCTCTCACTTTTCACGGAGACTCTCAGCTCGCCGGCAACGCGCTCGCACTATGGGCCTCCGCATGACCGCGCGCGCCATTCCCCTTTCCTCACCTCCCTGATGCTCGGGGCATTTCTGCGTCCTCGGCGCTCAAGCGCGTTTCCTCAGTCGCTCGCCTTAATAGTTTTGGGCACCCGGCGACGACGCCGCAGCGGTCTCTTAATTTTTCCGCCCTTCCCTTCTTTCTCCTCTCCGCCCCTCTCACCGCCTCCGCTCTCTGCCTCGTGGGCACCCGATTCTCGACCCCTGGCCTTGCGAGCGTTGTCCCGACCCAGAGGCCTGACCGCCCGTGGCTGGCGCGTCGTCGCCACCGGTCCGGGCGTGTTTGCCCATATTTACGCGCCGGGGAGAAGCGGCAGGCTCGCTCGCTCGCTGTGCGCCGTGGTGCAACGGGGGAGGGCGGAGAGGCCACCCGGGCCCGTATTTGTCTTTGCGACGGCGCGGTGTCCCAGCTGCGTGCGGCTGATCGTCGTCCCCGAGCGCACGCCCGGAAGCCATAACAAACACCCCTGGCCGGGGCCGTCTTTGTTCGGCCCCGCTGTACGCTCGTGTGGATGCGCTCGTGTGTGTGTGTGTGTTGGGGTGCGTGCTTGCCAGAGACAACATTCGAAGACCAGCCTCGCAGCCGCGGACGGACGGACGGCACTGCCCTCCTCTTCCTCCCGTCTCCATCTTCCTACACGGTCTTGTGTGCGGTCGGTGTACGTCGGCTGCTGGCAGGCCGCATGCCCGGGGAAAATTTGTGCAAAGATTAACAACGTCCGCTTCTTTCCCGTTGTTTCGATGTTGAGTTTCTGTCGCGTGCTCCTGGCGCGTCTTAGTTTATGCTTGCGAAGCTAGTTTCGCGCGGTTTTTCTCGCTCGCGCGCTTCTTTTCACCGCGGGCTTGCGCAGAGAGCGAGGCCTCTGGAAATGACAGCTTGCGGAGTGAGAATTAGAACAAGAAGAAGCGCGGGTCCTGAAGGCAGGAAGCTTGCGGAAGCGAATGCTTCGCATCTCTCTCTCTCTCTCTCTCTCTCTCTCTATATATATATATATATATATATATATATATATATATATATATATATATATATATATATATATATATATATATATATATATATATATATATATATATATGTATGTATGTATATTTTTTTTTTCTTGTAGGCTTTGGATGTAGGGTTGTCATTTTCGCCGCTCTGATAATTCGGCTTCTGGCGCTGCTTGGGATGTGACCGGTTTCGATTAGAAATTTTTGACGGACTGCTTGAAGCGAACAAGAAGCGGCAAAGCGAGCGAAAAGCGTCGGCAAGGTGAAATGGCTTCAGCGAAGTATTTGCCATCTAAATATACAGGAAAGGAGAATAACCTTTATAACCTCTCGCTCTGTTCAATATAATTGCGATTTTTGCTGCTTTTGTTCAAAGTTAAATCAGCTCAGATTATTGTCGGTGCATGAAGCGGACGCTCTGGTTATCCTCTCTCGTGATGGAAATTCCGCAATGATTCTAGAAATTTTAAGCGATATTGATTTTAAGCGATCAGTATTACACCTGAGTTTAGATTTCCAGCCCAATTTGTCACCAACCCAAAGTATGTGAACAGCTCTTATTGATGCGAGCTTTACCAATCGCATTAGAGGCTTCTGGGTTCTGGGCTGTACCGTCTGCATCAGATGAAACGTGAATAGGAAAACTGAATCGCTTACGGAGCAATAAACGATGCTAGCTGTTGGAGAAGATATTTAGCCGCGGAGTCTATAAAATCCCCAGCGAACTCTTTTCCCGCTTTGAAGTGAAACTCAAGTACGCTACTTATCAGTTTTCAACCATAGATGCTCCAGTTTTACTGTTTACGTTGCAGTTTTGTTAGAATTTTGCTGACGTTGACAATAATTTGTCAGGCTTCGGGTATCCTTGCTGCGGGAATCCTTGCGCAGCCTGAAGTTTTCGCCCTAGCCAAGTCCCCAGCCAAGTCTTACACGGTTTAAAGCGACCGGCGCTGAAATGGCATTCATTCGCAGTGCGTTTCGCAACAGAGGCCACCGATGACGCAACGTCGCCGGGGCACTCTGCCGTCGGACGTGCCGCTGTAATCTTAGTTGTCACCTCCGCCCCCTCTCCCGTCTATCCGGGGCCTATACAGCTCGTGTTGAATTTCGGTGGGCGTCCGCAGGCGGCCGACGACTTGATAAACGCCACCTGACTGTGACATGATCTAGGTCTTGGAAAACGAGTTGGCTCGGAGAGGAGGGGGTCGGGCGTGAAAGGCGGTGAGGTGTCGGAAAGATGGCTTTATGCAATCCGCGAACGGCACGTTAAAAGACGTATCGAGCTCTGTCAGTGCGGCCCCTGCTGCGGGCATATATCTGCGCGCCGCCCGACGGCACGCAGCGAAACCCTGCCAAACTGTCGGCGCAATAAATCGCGTATCTCCGTCTCGTGCACGGTTTACGTAACACACGGTCTAGGCTATTTTCGACGTAACTACATCACGGACTTGCTCGCTGTGCGTTTCCCTCCTGTTGGCGCCGATATGGTCCTTGGGCCTAGAAATAAAAAGAAATAAGAAGAAAACGTAGCCGGGCTTGCTGGCAGGGGCGGGTGCGAGGGGAGAAGGTCGAAGGGAGGACCGCGTATAGCGTGCTTCGAGTACGGCGTCGAACGCGGTCGCACATGGCGCCAAATGTTCGCCAGTGCGAGGAGGTCAGTCAAGCTGGGATTGTTCAAAGTTCTGATAGATCCGCCAGGTGCTGTGTTCCTAATGTTTGGGCGCCGGCCTGCAGGGGGAACAGAACAACTTGGCAGGAAAGAACACGAAGAAAAATGAGAAAACAACGAAATAGAAACATAATGAGGAGTCGAAGCATTGGGAACGAGCAGATTGGTGGGGAGGGCCGTGTATCGCCTCTCTCTCGGGGGCCCGTGTCCGCGCGCGGCGGTAATCAGCAAGAGGGGACGAGCTGGGCCATAATGCGTTCGTCGGGCCAGCCTGCAGCATGGCTATCGTGTGTGCGGGTGTAGGCTGTGCGTTCGTGTACGGCCCGACCGAGTAGCAAGCAGCAGGGCGAGCAAAATGTGCTGCGGGGTGCGAATACCGGACCGATGTTGAGCTGAGATTGCGCCAGGGAAAATCGGGCCGCCCTTCGCACCCCGTCCGCCGATCCCTGACGCTTTCTCTCCGCAGTCGACGGTCAATGAAAGACTGAGGGTGGAAAGGGGAAGGTTTGAGGAAGAGAAGTACATGATAGGCATAGCTTGGTCTCAAAACCAACGAGACCAATCTTTCTCTTCCACCTTGCCGTGTTGGGTGCTTCGGTGCACTGCTATGTGATGACCCGAGTTGGCAAGCAATATGCAGATATCCATGTGGTGCGTTGTGTTGTGTTCGTTTCGACAAATGAATGTGGGTTAATATTGCCAGTGCGGAGCCGATCCAGGGGGCGCTCGGAGCGAAAGACTTTGAAGTGGCGCTCCCTGGCAATATGAAGGTATTGCGCCTTAATCCCATTATACTACACACTGCATGGGAACACCATCGAGTAGAGCATACAAGATCTTCTAAATGAGGTACAAAACCCCCCTTCCCCCCGCGCTCCCCCCCCCCCCCCCCGCACACACGCACACTTTCATGATGCAAAGGAACAAACGCTCGCGCTTATGCTTTTATTTCCCTCCTTTCTGTTAGTGACTATGAAGGCAAGCATAGCAGCACATAGACGACTTCAATGGAAACAGGAAAAAAAAAAAAAAAAAAGGCGTCTCGAGGATACCTTTCTCCTCTCACCACTTTTTACTGTTACCGCCGACAGGAGGATTAATGTCACTGTGTATCAGGCGGTTATTGGTACTTCAAGGGCCCTGGTTACACATAGACGTTGGGAAACCGCAATCTCGAAGCTCGCTGGCGAGAAAACGCACCGAAGCATTTCGCGCTATAGATATAGATAATGGCGTGTAGAAAAATGCGTCGTGCCATCATCCGGCGGAGAAGATATCAAGATAACGTCATTCGTTCTATTGCGCAGTCGTACCGCAGACACCCGCGCAGTTTCATAACGTCGAACTGACGAGCTGGTTATCACCAGCCAGATGCCCGCGTCTCTTACAGCCTACAAGTGTTTCGTGGGAGCAACATATACCAGAGCGCGAAAATACGGGGTCGATGTAAGTAGGCAATAAAAGTGAGCGTCAGTGGCTTTGACATACTGTCTTTCGCGGACGGAAACACACGGCGAATCCTAATAAGTTGCGCAAGATCACGAAGGCTGTGAGAACATGTGCAAGAAAGATTACAAGAGTGAAAGGCACGTGCGGTATAGAGTGACGTGCGGCTGCTACTCCTCGAGAGGAAAGTACAAAAACTAACCTAGAAATGCGACTATATAAGTAGATACAAACAAAACAGCGTGGCTCCTTTCTGCGACCTCTAGACTTTAGCTTTGTCTACGCGCTTTGGTTCAACGGTGTTTCTTCTACGTGTTGGGCACAACGGGCGGATTAAAGGTTTTCGATGAGGGATGTTTCTTTTCCATCTCACGTGGCTTGCTGGAGCAGAAGGAAACAATAAATCAGGGCAGAATCTTTTCGCTTTCTCCCTCAAGATGCGTTTCGAAACAATTCTCTGCCTACAGCACTTTCGATGATTAACCGTCTCGAGCTAGAGTTCTTTCATCTAGCCGCCCCAGCGGCTTTTGCTTGGCCCCGGATTTATTTTTGTGCAAAGGTACGTATTTTCCTGTCTTGCCGCGTTTAATTCTGGCCTAACGAAACCTCTTAACATCTGCGACTAAGATCTGTCTTGGACGAATTAAGCGTCTGTCCGAAAAAAAAAAAAAAAAAGAAGAAAACGTCGGAGCAAGAATAAGCCGCTGTCGAGATGATATATATCATTGCGCAAGCCTGAGGGCTCTCTGATGGCGTCATGTGTAGACTAGAACGCTCAAGGGAAACTACAAAAATAAATTGCCGCAAAATGTCGACATAGTCAAAGGGACTGTACTGCAACGATCCTTTTGTGCTTGCCGCTCAAGCCACTTATCTTAGTCTTCCCTCGTGGAGATGAAAAATGCACACAAGAAATTTCGGAAGCCTCCTCAAGTTTCCTTCTTTGTAAAGTATACAGCTGAAATGGGGAGAAACATGGTGCAAAGGCAGCAGTCGGTCAACGTCGCCTAGATAAAGCAGACATAAATAAAATTCCGCTAGATGGCAGCAGCAGCGGCAGCATAGCTCTAGAGTGAAAAAGTGTAGTCACAGTACCTGAGAGAGCACTTCAGCAAAGAGAGCGTCTATGCATCACGGGATTTCTTAATTAAAAACTGCGAGCATGCCTAACTGGGAAAAGTGCCTCATGTAGAGTCAAGTGTCGCGGTCTCGTACTCGCTACGAGGACGGAAACGAGGGCGGAAACGAGGACGAGGCAGATGAGCAGTCATCAGTCTGTCAGAGGCACCTGTTACGGGGAAATCATCGCTGAAAGACGCTGCACAAGCAAGATGCGAAGTGATAACAAAGCTCTCCCGAAACCCATACAGCCAGCGCTAATATAAAGCACGCAAAGTGTTTAAATCCTAGGCACTCCCTGTTTCTGAACTTTTTTACTCACGCTGGTGTATTTTTGATTAGGCGTGGGGAGAGAGTCTGCAAGACGATCTATAAAGAGCTAGAAGAGGTTAAATGAATACTAATGATAAATTAACGTTAGCTTGTATCCTGGGTTATCGTCGGTAAAGCACCTACTCTCGCTCTGAACAGAGCCTTCATTAGTTGAAAACCCACGCAAGAAGTAATATCGCCTCCACGTTTGTCTTTACGTACTAACGGCACGGACTGACGGCACTTTCATATAAATTGGTACAATCTTTCCCCTAGCCCGCTGCGCGGCTTCACTGGGGCAGAATTGTGCGCACCAAAAACATATTAGCCAGGTCGTTGTTTGTCGAATCTTTCCTCGCGTTATGAAAAGCGAACCATGATCCCACGTGTCTGAACCTGTCTGTTTATATAAGCATGGGATCCTATAGCCGGAATACAAATGAAATGTAATTAGTATTGTTGTAACTGCGTAAAGACGGTTTATTTCTTTTCTTTTTTTTTTTTTTCTTTCTAAACGCGTTAGGGCCGCACAGACGCTGTACAAAGCAAGAAGGGGCTTAAAGCTAGGTGTAAAATTTCTTAACATTTCTAACTTTATTAGCTTTTCGTGTATGCTGTTCGAAACGGGACGTTATCGCTTTATGGTCTAATAAGCATAATCTATAAAAGGAAGAAGAAGGTAGGTGCTTACCATCCCTATCACACAGGCAATCTCGATGCCCTTTGAGCTAAGAGCATTCGGTTAGGTGGGCGACCCAAGGAACAATGGAAATAAAATTTCGTCTGCCTGCGCTGCGTGAGCGAATGGGAGTCGAACTTATTTCTTGAAACTTACCTGCTTTATTCTTTCACGCAGAGACAAGATTTACCAAAAACTTCTTTCGCATAGGTCGCTATCCATGTGGAGACTTTCACTACCTGGCGTCTCTCATGGCCTTAGTCGCTTTGGGACGTTAGACCCAACCCAACCCAACAAACCAACCAACCAACTTTCACTGCCCATTGAGCTCAATGGCCATTAACTAGGAAGAGGAGCATCGAGGACCTTCGAAAGTTCAAGGGCCGGTCTTCGATAAAAATAATAATAATAATAATAATCCACGTACTGCACTTGGAGAAAAACGAAGCATGTGTACATTGATCTGAATAACACTGTCTCGCAAAATTAATCGTATAGTGCGCGTCCCCTGACTTAGTTTACTGTCCATTCGAAGCGACAGGTATGTCACCGGTGGAGAGTGTGTTTAATTTAGTTTCGAAGCACAAATTGACAACTAGCTTGGCTGACGTTGAAGCGGGGAAGACAAAATGAATAAGCGAGGAAAATAATTTTCAGCATGCAGTTCGCCGACTCTCATGACCTTAGTCCTATGCGAAACCGAAACGTCATTTTGGAACATTTGGTACGCAGGAACATTGCTAATAGCACATCACTGAGGATGGACTGAAATTGTCCTTCATATATGAACGAAATAATCCTAGCGACAAGGGCGTCAGTTCAACTGAAATCGGAGCTTTTTTTTTATTATTATTACCTAGGAAAGGTTGAAGAATGAAATGCACGTGCGGTCGATTTCTCAAGCAAGATACAGTGAACCTGTACATTATCTTGGTGCGGACCTCAGAGGTCATGTTTAACAGCCATTCACTTCAAACAATGATCACAGAGCATATTTCGATTCAACACGTCGCGAGTGTCGAGAGGCGGCAAAATCTATACTTAATTTTCTGAGAAACGCACGCGGCTTTCATTTCCGGCCAGGTATGAGCGTACCGTGGGAATCAATTTTCACCGGCGGGTATATTTGGTCGCGTTATCCGCAATTTATTTTTTGATATCCACTTCATTCAGAGGGCAAATATTCTCCTCGCATCTTTATTGCCTTTTCATCTCTATAGTGAATGTCAGGTCAGGTTGCTGGCAGCTCGTCGTAAGTTTGCCAATCATTTGCGTGGAAGCAGCGAAGAGTACAATACGGTAGCGTCGCTTTCATAGTTATATGACGTATTTCTCCTAGGCTGACCATGAGCTTAGGAATTGGGGAGGCCGCACTGCTTGGCAGAAAACGATCGAGTGCCCTCTTACAGTGGCCGCTGTCTGCCAAGAATGGCGTCTCTAACGGACCGTTCAATGAGCGCTAACGGACCGCTTTTTGGTGCGGAAAATATCCGCCTCGTCGCTTCCTCTCCGTCACTGATGATTAACTAAGGTACCTAAAGACGACGGTGGGCAGCAGGAAAAAAAAAAAAAACAGATAAGTGTGCTAACATTGGCAAAAAGTAAATAAATGGCCGCTACTTGGCCAACATCTGGACACGGCCATAAATCTACGGCGGCCGTGAAGCTTATCGGAGAGACACAGGGCTTCCTTCCCGGCTCCCAGAGTATCACCATAGGGCACGTGGTCTCCGGAGAGAAACGGGATTTCCCCTTCTCTCTCTCTTCTCCCTCTACTCCCTAGCGATGTGGCGACCGCTGCGTGCTAGTTAGCTTCGCTCGTTGTATCACCGGGCGTTCCAGACTAAGGTGAGGTGCCCGCCCACCCAACCGTCCTTCATGGGCGGCGAAATTCGAAATGAGGGCGAAGCGGAGGAAGACGGGCTCCGTGAAAACCGTTGGCGCAGCAGAAGACCGACCGTGAAGGGAGATAAGCCGCACTGCGCTTCCACAGTGCAAGCGGTAGCAGGAACAGCAGCGGTGATGGCGGTCGCACTCACCGGGATTCGGACAGGAGCGAAAAATGACCAAAGAAGTATAGAAAGCTGATGAGTCGGCGCGCGTGAAAGCACGCGAGACCCGGAATGGTGACGCGTGCGCATTGCGGGCATGGGGGCAAACCCCGGCGTGAGTTGTCCTCTGTGGGGTCATAAGTCGGGGAGAGCGGAAGGGCAGTGCGAGGAAGGTGGATGGTCCAGGGAAGTAGGAAGAGCGTAACAGATGAATCATTGTTTGGCTAATGGAGGACGCCGCGTGAGAGCACAATGAGCGCTCGCCAGGAAGAAGAGACGCTGCTTGCCGGTTGTAACGAGCTGAATATTTTTTTTTTTTTGTATATTGTGACAGAGTTTGCCTTCGTGGTCAGTCACTGCCAGCAGCGTCATCGCAACTTTTCACCCGTAGAGCAGTTGGGGACCTGAGCCGCCTTCGACCCAGCATCGGCTTCGGTGCGGAAAGACATATCCATCCCATCTTCCTATACTACATCGCCGGACCTGGGGAGAGCCCAGAGCGCCCGTGACTAAAGCCATGAGCCCTGACTACAGCCATTTTGTCGCTTCAGATCTGGAGCTGGCCCCCTCAAAACGCGCTCATTGCTTAATTTTTTTTTTCTTTTTCGCCTGCAGTCTCCCTCACCGCGCCCTTCAAACGCTGTCCCCCGACCCACCCATTCCTGAAGCTGCGTTGTACCTCCGGCAGGCGGAGCGCGTAGCGTTTCATCTGTTCGTTTTTTTTTTTTTCTTCTTCTTCTTCTCCTTGCTCTACAACTGCGCTTTGCGGGAGATGAACGCCGGAATGAAATGGCTTACGCCGCAATCTCCAGTTACCGCGGAGCATGTAATGTCGCGTTTTCCTCTGCTCGGAACCCTCGTTCCTCTGAGTATATGTGCTTTTATGTATCGCTTATTCCTCTCCTTCCTTTTCATCCCCTCCTTTCCCTTTATTGCTGTCCTCGCAGTTGGAGGCGATTATCCCTTGTCGCCTTTGCCCGCCTGGCTTCTTAAATCTGGCGGCTCCGTCATGTCGCCCTGATTTTGTCGTTTCCTTTGGCGCTTCTGCTTGGATTGTATTTGATTTGAGACAGCCGTAGGAAGTGCCTTCGTTTCTGATTTCCTTTTGGTCGCAGGGTTCTGACCGCTAACTTGACACTTGCGCCGCTCTTTCCTCGAAAGTGTTCGAGGTAGAAACGGCGCATTCCAGCGACGGCTTCCAACTTTTACCAGCTTGTTTTCCTGCGTTATTGGACATCGTGGGTGACAGCGACGCCAATTCTCCTCTAGCTCCTCTTTGGCTGCCTGTCTTTCTGCTTATGAGCCGTCGGGAAAAGCAGGCTTGTTGCTACTAATTTGGGGCCGAAAAGGCTGATGGCAGTCGGCAGGGCTTGTAAGTCAACATCTGTTTGCAGCGCTCGCTATCTCCTGACCTCGGGGTTCGCTTTTATATTTGTTCTGTAAGCAATTTGTGGCCGTAGACGACGCAAACGCCTAGATTGGGAATGAATGATAGTTTTCACTGGCAAATGTTGTAACCTTTCGTCTTCGCCAGAGTTACTAGAACGTATACAAATTGAAATTAATGACACCCTAGTCGAAGTCAATAAGGAAAAATGGACATGGCCAGGACACGTAATACGAAAGCTAGATGACCGATTATCGCTAAGAGCAACTACTGGGTTTGAAGAGGAAATCAAAGGTAGCAATGGGCAGCATAACGTTAGGCAGGCGTATGGATGGACGGATAAAATGCTTTATTAAGTACCAAAAGGATATTTCAGAGCCGTGATGGGCGGACCTTCTAGTCCGGCAATAAATTGGTCTTTAGCGCGCAGCTTCAGCCGTGTTCACCAGTCCTCGCTGGTCTTGTTGGTTATCGCTACACGGAATGGCCTCCAGTTGCTCGCTATACAGGTTGGGGATTGGATCTACCTGGAGTGTATCCTGACATTCCCATATCATGTGGTATGTATCTGCAATTAGTGATAACACAACTGACACAGTAAAGTTAGCTTCCTACGATAAAGTTCACGAGAATGATTCCTCGAGGAAAACGGTCGGTAAATTTAATTTCCACGTTGCGTTCAGACTTTTTAAAGCAAATAATTCAATTGCATCACTGTATTGGCGCAAAACTACCACTTTTCCTTTGTCAAGCGGTATCACTTTCCGGCATACGCGCCGCGACAGCGCCGGAATCGATTCTTTTTTATTTCCGAAGTTCAGCATCAGCGTCTGCATAAACAGCAGCAGAAACGGACAGGGAGAACTTGTCACGGGAGAAATTATTGAGAGCGCCGCAGTGCACGCGAGACGAGGAAATCAGCCCAATTAACCAGGGGCCGTGACCCATGAAGACGCGACCGGAGCGAGCAAGAGAGCTGGAAGGAAGCTGCCCAGAATCGCACAGAAAGTAAAGAAAAAAAAAAGGCATATAAGAGGGAGGAGGTCGAGCGTGCAAGAACCGTGCTAACCCCGTTGCAGGCCGCCTGCGGGGGACAAGTGCTGGGGAAGAGGAACAGCAGAGGCGAACAAGAGGAAGTAGAAGGTGGGCAGAAAACAAAGCAAATGCCGAGTTCCGCGCCCTGAGAAGAGCAAATGGGCTCAGGGAGCGATTCAATCGAATTCTTGGAGCCGGCAGAGAGCGCAGGCAACGGCAGAGGCCCACTCCTGCTGCGCCGCGCATTCTTCGGTATGCAAGTCTCGAAAGACCGCGAGTGTTCTGAAGAGGGTAGGAAGATCGGAAGAAGAGAGTCCGTGGATCCCTGCGCTCCCTTCTTCCCTTTCTCTGTTTTACTCCTTTCGTCATCTTCCCGGGGATGAAACGAACCAAGAAGGGAGAGGTAGCAAAAAGGGAATGGCAAAGGAAGGGATGAATGGAAGGGAGAGAGAGAGAGAAAGATAGGGTACTAAGGTTTGGGTGAGCGGGTGTTGCGGGATCCCTGCGCTCTACCCCTTTCTGTATTTACGTCCTTTCATTGTCTTCACAGGGAATAAATGAAGCGAGTGGGAAGAGGTGAGGAAATGGGGAACAGAGAAAGGAAGCGATAGGTGGGAGGAAGGGAGGGGGTTGGGTAGGTAGGGAGAGTGGATGGTGTGGAAGAGTCTTGTGGGCGTGTGGAACGTCGGCGGCGGCAGCGCGCCATATAGCGACGCCGCCTCTGGCTGTGGTGCAGCCGAGTCGTTAAGTAGAAAGCGGCGCAGCGAAAGCAACAAAAGTACACGCATATTGTTTGCCGCGCGCCGCTTTCTCGGCGCGTGCTTCCAACTTTCCCGCGGCACGCATACCCCTTTGCCTCTCCCGCCTGCTCCCTCTCCACCCCTCTGGCCGCTCCATTCACCTCCGGGCAAGATTCTCCTTTGGAGCGCTCCCCCCATTTCGCACAGATGACTTACTTTGTATTCAGGTTGCAGAGGCACGAAAGGAGTTGAGGTGGGCTCTATATCTAGCGCTGTGAGGCGGCGGCTTCCCGGCGATGAAGAAAGGGGAAAGGAGGGCAAGGAGGTTGGCGTATAAGATCGTTTTCGCCATTCTTCTGTTTTTCGTTCTTTTCTCCGTCCCTGCCTTATTCAGTTCAATGCCGGAGTAAGTACTTTCCGACTACGGCCACGGGCGAACGCCATTGGTACGGCGCGCGAGCCTCGCTTCTTTACCTCGTTTATTATTGTTGTCTCTTTCCTCACTTTGTTAGCGCGATACTTTTCGCCCTTCTTTCGCTGTGATACCTTTCTTTCTTGTCCTTCGGAATGCTCGGAGCAGTCCAAAAGCCAACCAACTGAGGGAGCGATTGAAAAGTGATTTGCTGCGTTGAAGCCCGCATATTGTGGCAACTGGAGCCTCTCACGATTTTCTTCTCCGCGCGTGTTGTGTTTGTCCTCATGCGTGAGGTCTAAGCACCACAGCTATTCGTGTTTCGCTCGCCGATAATATATGCATCAAATTCTGGGAGGAAATGCAGGTGTTGAGAGTGAAGGTTTTGTCACGGTTGCTGTGTAAAAGACTTCGTAGGCGTTAGAGCCAGCGCAGTATGCCGTAACAGGCAGACGCGTTGGGCTCGTTCCCCCAAATGGCTTGACTAGGTATCACGAAAGATAAATTTAGATAAATTTCGTTCCGAGTGGCGCTAAAACTCTAAGACTACATTCCTGGCGCATTCGTGGCTCGAAAGCTCCACGATGGAAATAATGAATGACGCAAGCTGCCTTGGTGCAAGGAGAGGGACAAGAAATAATTCAAGTTCCAGGAGCCTAAATGTTTTCAGGCTCCAATAAACCTTCGCCGTCGTAAACATTTTGAATTTTTTAACAAACACAGAGCGTCTGCCACTGCTTCTAAATCATTATTTATGTGTTCATTTACGTACCCCTTTGTTGAATGAACGACTACTCAGTGCACAAAGTACCCCCCCCCCCCCCCCCCCCACCATTTCACTAATTTGCACGAGGTAGCGTTTCGTCTCCTTGCATTTATTGTTGTGAAAGCGTTCTTATTCTTGCATGCTTTGTTTCCTATGCTACATGCCATTCTCTTGTTTGCTTCTTTCGCTCGCTTTGTAGCATAAATTTTAGCCCAACAGCTCTCATTCTATATCATTGGCCAAATATTTAGGGAAATCCCTCAAGGTGGAGTAGGTTGTGCAACCGTAAGGCTGCGCTTGGGTGGATGTCACTGAGTAATTACTCCCTTATTATTCAATATCCCTAAGACAAATTTATGTGTACGAGTGCAACAATAGCACACACCTGGTGACGTTATAAATTTACGGAACAATACTTAGCAAAGAAGTTTCTCTGCGTTCAGAGTGCGCTTCCTGAGATAGAGCGATGAAACGTGCGATTTTCACTCTTAGAAAGGAGCTGCACTATATGCTTTGCCAAGCTGCGTCCAAAGCCGGTCACATTGCGTTTTTTACCCCTGATATTCATTCCCATAAACATTTAAGTGCAGGTGTGCGTACTAAGCATCATTATGGCCTCCTTTATGGAGCGGGTGATTGCGTGCGCGCTTTTGCTACGCTCCGTGTTCGTGAGAACGAGCCAGCATATGCGCTCTTCTTCTGCACCTGTACAGGTATAATCGGTATAAAGGAAATCAGCTTATTAGCGTGTCATAAATGATTAGCCACCATATTCTTGTGAAAATAACACTTGATAATCTTCGCTTTAAGCAGCTTTCCTCTAGGCACTTGGTATCTTCAGTGCTTTCTGGAATTCCACGGAGGAAAATTTTAATTCAGAGCTTGATAGTGGGTTAATCAGTGTTCAGTTTATTTTTCGTGGCTGTTGGTGCGGATTTTGTCTGTTTTCAGCCCCATAAATGTTGGGGATCTCAATTCATTACCAGTGTTTCCGTCCAAAGCTACTTCATAAGCCTTGACGCTAATGCATTCCGCTTTATTTTTTTTCTCCCCGTCTCTCCGCAGTGCGCAAGAAAGGGAGTCTTCGGTGCTTCGGAAACTGTAAGTGCCTGCATTTTCTTGCACTCACGCTGAAACTTATTACCTCGGTTTCCCTAAGTGGGCGTAGGTAACCCTAATTTTCCCGAAACGCAATCTTTCCGCGTTTCCGTTTTGTATAGGTAATCAGCGCGGCTTCCGGCTCGCCTATAGCGCCTTATTAAGGTATGGTTAGCGAAGGCTGGATTAACTGTGGAACCAGAGCTTCATCATGAGCTGTAACTAATTTGGTGTTTACTTAGAATCTTATATTTTCGTAATACTCCGTCTCCTTGATCTATACACTATTCCTCATTGAATCTGAAAAAAGGGTAATTTCGAGAAAGAGGTTGGGAAATGACTGAGTGAGACGATTCTTTCACTGTAGCGCAGCTCCATAATATGCATACTTGTCACTGAATGAAATTCTGCGTTGTAGCTAGTTGCTTTCACCAGTCTTTAAGTAGCGCTAATATTTTTCTTATTCAGTCATATTACAGAAGAGAGGTCTAAAGTGTTTGTGTGAAAGCCATTCGTAGATAATACGACATCTAAAAGTCACCGTGTATGTACAAAACTGCAAAGTATACATAAGGGCAGCTAGAACGTTTTTCGTGAAAGTTGGTTTCACTTACTACTTTCTGAATTCCGTAAACGACGACGCGCAATTCATCACTCGTTGTAGTGAAACAAACAAACAAACAAACAAACAAACAAACAAACAAACAAACAAACAAACAAACAAACAAACAAACAAACAAACAAGTAGTGCATGGTTCTCAGTACGGGCCTGTCTAGCCGTTTTGTTTGTCCATGCAGCGCTATAGGCGACACATGACGGCGCAAGACTAGGCCCCGCATTCGTCGAAGGATGCAAACACGGAAAAGCCAGAGATGTTTACTCCACCTCTGGGAGAAACGCGGCTAGAAAAAGAAATAAAGAAAGAAAATGCGCCTTAAGTACACAGGACTATCTCGGCGGCCCTTTAAAGAAACATGTGCGTCGCAGTAAACGCTTTGAAGTGTGGCGTGCTTCGAGAGAAGCATGATTTTTCAAGCATAAAACGAGGAGGAGGATGAGGAGGATGAGGAGAGGGCTGTACGTTTCAATTAGTCGGAGCGGTGTGCACAGTTTAGCAAAGCGAGGAAGGAAGGAAGAGACAAATGAAAGGCCCAAGGAACGCACGGACGCCCGGCGCAGCGATAAGGAACGATGGATGGGCTCCTGTTGACGTTAGGCACGAATTCTGTTTATGCCGACGCTTGCATCGAAATGAGCCGAGGGGTGGAGTCGTAGCGGGTGGTGCCTATCTGCTTTTCGCAATTTCAATCGAGCGACTCCCGAGACGCCCGCTCGCGATACACCGTGTAAGACATGTCAGTAATAAAACGCACGTCGCCGGTCCAAGCCCTGCAGATAAGACGTTCGTTCCTTGACGTAACTGCAGACACGCCCTTGCAGGTGCATTAAGGGCCTCACTGTACGAGAACGCCGCTTATCACATTCTCAGGTGCACGGGACATTTTAAGAGCGAGATTCTTTCTTGTTCCGCTCTAATTTTTATTTCGTTTCGTCTCGCCGCCAGAGTTATTAGTTTAAAAGCACGTGTGCTGCAGAAGGAGACGGGGAAAGCAGCACTAAATAAATTGCTTCGCAGATAGAGGAGGGGGGGGGGGGGGGGTGAGGCTTAAATGGCTGTATGCTAGCTGAAAAAGCAGGAACCTGTTGTACCCGAGCTTTATCATTCGGCTGATATCGCAGCGTTTGTTGCAGGCCTACCAATGCTGTACAAGATGTTTATCTGAGACCTTACAAATCGACGAGGAGATTATAGGTGGACCCTCGGACCCAGGTGTTTGTTCAAGGACAGCAAGCGGGAAGATAATTCTCAAAGGAGAGTTGGATGAACTTCGTACACGTCGGCACGGCGATGAATTTTGCTTAACTGCATAAATATCACTTCGGTTGCATCAGACCCATGATTTGCGATGCGCTTGTTGTGAAATTTACGAGGTTTTTCACATTAATTTGCCGTACTACTAGCAACGAAGAGAACGGTTCAAGTTGTAAACAGTGAGTAAAAAGACGCACGCTTTTTAGTGAATTTCAGCGTAAAGTCACATAAGGGTTCCGCCCGGCGTTATCAGACTAGGACTAAATAAGCTTAACAAGAGGTGAGGTTTATCGAGCATACTCATGCACGCGGAGAAAGAGGCTTAAAGGCCATCCCACAATCAACTCCAAGCACCGTCCGCATATAAAGTCGTTAACGCAAATAAACTCGCTCCGGGTGTTACGCCACCGCTCGGCTATGTAGAACACGGTTATATATTTTGTCGGACGCTATCTTCCATCTAAACTGCGCTCAAGTCAGACCTCTGGCCTGTGTTTTAGCGCACTCTTAGGGCGGCGCCTGACCCCCTGACTTACGGTAAAGTAGATTGCAGCCTCCAGGGGATCGCCTTACCTCTCCGATGGGCCTGCAAGAACAGAGAAATGGAATGAGCGGTGAGCCGAGAGGAGCTGGACGGAGATAACTCGGCAGCCTCGCCGCAAAAACAGACGTGCGTGAGCAGCATTGCGCAACAAGCCAGCAGTCGGGTATTCTGCGCCAGGGGTTCTGGGTCAGGGGCTCGCGTTGAGGAGAGGATGGGTGGAGGAGGTTGTCGCGTAATAAAGAGCCTGCTTGGCTGCGGCTGCCTCTGCGAGACGCGTTATCGCACCATAATGCCGTGTTGCTCGCCTGTGCACCGCAAGCCGACGCCGCCGCCAGCTCGGAAGCGCTCATTAAACACGTCGTCGCGATACGGCGTAGATTAGGGCCTATTCAAGCGCGCCGCGGCCGCCGCCAGCGCCTCGAGAACGCTGGCCGGCGACACTGCGGAGGTGCCGATAAGGAAAGCTTCCCGAAGCATCGGCCGCCTCCCTCGACCCGTCTCTCCCTCCTTCCTTCCCCACCTATCCACCCTTCTCGTCTCCTCCCAACACGCCCCCAACCAGCACGCACTCAGCGTGCTCAGGCACTTGCCCAGAGCTTGGCTTGGCTCGGCCCTACTTGGCTTGGCTCGCGTTCCCTTCATTGCGTGCACGCGCTCGCTAGTGCGCGCTGCTATCGGGTTTGTCGGAGTTAATTAAAAGTTGCAGAATTTACCCAAGCATTCGAGGAGAAGACCTTGGCTATATCGCCCATCGCGCTTCCAGAGCCTTTCATACAACTCTCCTCTTGCAGCCCCCTCGCTGTCGCGTCGCTGCAGCGTGCTGGCCCTTCCCTTCAGCCTTTCGTAACTAAGCCTGCTAGTGTTTGCGAGTTGAAAAGTCTTTCGCGTTTCGAGTGCGGTCTCTAGCTTCGCAGAGCCCGTGTTTCCCATTGCCGCTGCAGAATAAATGAACTTTTTGAATACGACCGATAGCGGCTGCATCCTATCGGCAGTAGCGTTGTGAACACCCGATTTCGATCTGTTCTGTTTTACGGCCAGCCATGCTTTGTGGGTGCATAAGCGCAGACGGCCTGCTTTATGTAAACAAGAAGCGCATAAATATTTCCCTCTGGAAGTTGAACCTTTGCAGGCGCCGCATATTTGACTTCTTTATTGCCTCCATGCGTACGACGTACAGACGGTGTAGCTGTGTTAGCGTTTCAGAAAATCATCCTTTTCGCATGCGAGAGATGCGGCGTAATTTCGTCCTGCTCACTAAATTCAGTATGTCTTCCTTTTCTGCGTGTTTTTAAAGCTGGTCCCGCCGCGGTGGCTCAGTGGGCTCGACCGTGAATCATGAGGACGTGGGTTCGATCCCAGCCGCGGCGGCCATGTTTCAATGGAGGCGAAACGCAGGGCGCCCTCGTGCTGTGCGCTGCTAGTATACACGGTAGTCGATACCCGGGTGGTTGAAATTCCAGGAGCCTTCTATTGCAGCATCCCTCATATTCCGAATTAAACCATTTTAAACCAATCCATCCTTATGAAACCCATAAAAAGACAGTCTTGCTCTGGCATCAGTTACCGTGCGGTAAATCCGCTAGGCATTCACAAATTAATGTGATAGCTCATCAGTATCTCTGTGTAGTAAAAATGTGCGATATAGTTTATTCCACTTAATTGATTTCCACCTTTATACAATGGCAACCAGGATGAGACGTACTTGCTTACAGATATAGTAGCCTGGCGATTTTCTTTTAACTGTTAAATGGCCATACGAGGAGCATAATAATTATAAAACACCCTGTAGTCTCTCTAATTATGCAATTTCACCTGTTCACTTGGTCGGCTTGCCCGCTATGCAAACTTTGTGCATTTCCAAGAGAAATATCAACCTGTGTGTGCCGAATGTTTAACTTATGCACGTAATTTCATTATGTTCGCCTATGCATATTCATAGCCTTAATTGGTACATGTAACTGCCCAAAAGTAAAGCGAGAACGCTGAATTGTAATGAAGAGACTACTTACCATTAATCTCACGTCACCTTTTCCAATTGTTGCATCAACGCACTTCTAAATAATGTTTAAGTAACAGCTGTGCCTGTCGCAAAAGGAAGCGGAATGAGTGGCTCCTTAGTGTTTTGTCTCGTCTTGCGAAGCGTGTGCGGAGATTTTCACGTTGACAACGGAATACGTGTATTGAAATCCTTTTAAGAGTAACAGGGGCTGTAAGCTGTGACAAGCGATAAACGGGAATGACGCCGGTCAGGCGGCTTTGTGCGCGGATCGAGAAGCGACGCCGTAAATGTTCACCACCTAGGCTAGGACTGCTCGTAAAAAGGTTAAGCAAGGGGGACAAGCTCGCGAGCTGGTGCGTGTAAGCGGTGTAAGCGCAGAGAACGGGGATCGCAGCACCTTTTTGTTCCGTGCTTTGCTGAAGAGTGTTTTGTGTGCTCCTGAAAGCTACAGTTGTCCTAGCCTGGGCGGTGCAACTTCTCTGACCACAAGCTTGTTCTTCGCGTGTGTCTCTTATCATATACCTCGCAGAACCTGGAATTATACAAACCTCTGTTGAGGCCTTTCTGCGATCCCAGCTCAAGAAAGTACTCCGCTTCGGCAACACCCACGAGTCTGACAATTGTAACTCATAGTGACGCGAGAGTGATTTACAATAGCGAGGAATAAGATTTTAGCTTTGTGAGCACACACACACACACAAACAGTAATAATGAAAGGGAAGTAACAAGCTCTGTTAGTCGGCGTAGATACCATCGAAGCACAAGTTTGCTTAGTAAAATACATCGATTCCAGTATCTCAGTTTAGTTGCACGCGTTAGGCGCAAGGTGTGCTACACGTGGTTAAGCACAACATAAAGCTTGCATCTGCGTACTATAGGGTTGTAGACGAAACGCCTTCCAAATCGAACTTGAAGGATGTCCTTTTTGTCCCACGCTCTAGCTCAATTACGCGCCTTACCGACAGTTCCACATTGAAAGGCACGTAATTAAAGTTTCACGTTGGGAATAGGGAGCAAGCCTAAGTTGATTGTGTTCGGGGTTTTGGGACTGGCGGACTTCGTTAGTGACTCGGAGTTGGTCCGGTGGGGGTGTGACAAGGGGCGCCGAGACACACGACACGAGGTTGGGGGCCGAGAAAAAAAAAAAAAAAAAAAGGCCAGTCACTCAGGTCGGGATCCCCTGTTCGACCGCCCCGTGAGAGTCGGGGTCGGATGGAACTGCAGGTAACGGTAGTACCGGTGGGTGTCCCGGGTTGCTGGTGCGAAGGGGGAGAGGAGGTCTTCGACACGCGCCGCGCCACCGCGACCAACGTGGACGGAATCGACCAGACAGATGATCCGCAGAGGCAGCGGATCATTAGTTGAGGATTAAAGGCGCGGGCTTGCCCCCTTCTTTTCCTCCTTGTATTTATTATTTTCGTTCTTTTCCTTCTCAACGCGCGCACTCCTTTCCCTCTTTTCGCTTCTCCGCTAAAACGCTGTGTTGTGACAGCCTTTAGCTTGGGATAAGCTTCGCTAAAAGGGGAGGAAACAACGCTAAGAGAAGCTGAGTGTCGAACGAAGTCGGTAGATAGCGAAAAGGAAGGAATCGAAACAAGAGAGAGCTTGCTGCTAAGACGGCCTGAGAAAAGAGGCTTGGCTTCTCTCCGTCCGAAAGCGCCGGCGAAGAGCGTTGACTTCTGATGGGTGATGCGGCAGCCGCGGGGATTTCAAGTGGCGGGGAAGGAAGAACTTTGCGAGTCGGGTTACAGCAAGGCTCGACGCTCCCTCTGCAGTTTGGCCAGCTAGGAAAGAAGGTGTAACAAGCTTGCGCCGAAAAGCAGATTTGAGGGAGCGTAACGACGGGACTTTTACAAGTTGACGCGCAATTGGTCGAAAGCCCGCTTTTGTGCCCCGGCTGCGGACCTCAGCGCTCGTTTTCTGGCGCGGTGGCTGTGTGTGTGTGTGAGTTGAAGAGGTGGATTTTGCTAATCCTGCAGCCTCTCCTTGCGATACAGCATGCAAGAAGTTGTGCAACCAGTAATGCTTTGGATAAATAGTTACTTTTTTTTTCCTTTTCGACAAGATAGCTTGACGTGACAGCTTGATCGTCGTTCGATATTTTGTTTAGTTCTTAACACATTATGTAGTGATTCTTACGGTTCTAGATTTGTTGGTGCGATTAAAATAAAAATCAACTGGCCTTATATTTGTTTAAGACAACCTCATACTGGATGCTTTTCGCAATATGAAACGAGAATGACGCCTTGTTGTTGTAGCTAGAAATGTTCACCTAATTCAGAAAACGCTTATTTACTGAAAAATTAATTCATGACAACTATAGCTGCCATCTTTCAAATATAATTCGCAAGCATTTGTCTGTGAGAGTTCAGAGCGTGCGTTCTTTATTCTGATGGACGGTTATGAGTTATGACTGATCATGACGTCTTTTCCATTCCACTAGTATTAATGGTAACACTCCAAATTTTCCTTGGCCTTTCAAATACTGTTCCTTCTAAGTCAAGGCGTTACTTGAGTAGGTCATTTGCGCGAGATGTAATAAAGGTATCAGGCGTGATATTGGAAACGGTGCTTTCGTTACATGACTTACTGAGGGATATAAACCCCATGCACATATCAATCAGGTCCATTGTGAACCATGCCCTCACTTGCTAACAGTTCTTATGCTGAGTTCAATCAACTTACTCAGACCGCCAGGATTTGAAATTGCTCGCTATAGTGCGCCATGTGTTTTTCTTGTACTAATGTTTTTCTTCTGCATCTTTAAACGCATTTTTATTACGCTTCATAGGACATATCTATTCCGTCGTGCATAAACGATGCGGCCCACTTCGTCGTTGGGGCTCATGCATTTTCAGAATCCTCCAAGTGCCCCCGGGCCGAATTTGCGAAATTCTGAAATAAATAATCATTTTATTTGGGTCAACAATAAATGTCAGTGTTTTGTTCATTTTTTTTTTTTGTCTTTAAATAAAACCGGTACAAGATCCTTTCGTCTTTTGACATACAAGGCTGCCTAAAAGTATGTCCATGCTTTGTTATTAGAAGCCTTCGATTCTACACTTTTATTCTTGTACCTGCCGTTTTTACCGAACGTAGGAATAAAAATAAATTCGCGCAATTTTTGCCTGCTGGTTAAAGTGTGCCGTTGAGCTTCTTGAACTGATTGTTAATTTAAGCTTTCGATAGTGTAGTATTATGCAACATGAAACAGCAAGTAATATCTTTCTGTCGCGGTGAGCAAGGTTGAACCGTTCGCACTGTTACAGAAGAACTACAGTAGCTAATCCTCATAGCGCAAAAAAAAAAAATCTCTTCACTGGGGAAAGGTCGCTAGGATATCGCACAATGGATAATCGCACAGCGTTTGCGCCACAAGTGTTACATAAAGCGTGAAAGTTAACGCGGCGCTGGTGGCATCACGGCTAACATAGTTCAAGGTATCTTTGCGCTTCTACTGCAGCGACATACTATTAAACGTTTTCACACCGCCATATGGAGAGTTATAGCTAATGCGACCTAGAACTGACCAAAAAGAATAAACAAAAGTGTAGCAGCAGGAACAGCAGCAGCAGCAGCAGCAGCAGTAGTAGTACATTAGTAGTAGTGGCATTAGTAGTAGTAGTAGTAGTAGTAGTAGTAGTAGTAGTAGTAGTAGTAGTAGTAGTAGTAGTGGTAGTAGTAGTAGTAGTAGTAGCAGTAGTAGTAGTAGTAGTAGTAGTAGTAGTAGTAGTAGTAGTAGTAGTAGTAGTAGTAGTAGTAGTAGTAGTAGTAGTAGGAGGAGGAGTAGTAGTAGTAGTGGTAATAGTAGTATTTGTAATAGTATTTGTAGTAGTATTAGTAGTAGCAGTGGTAGTAGTAGTAGTAGATGCCTATTAGTACTGATGTCGGGTGGCATGGAATAGCAGCATTGCTACTTCAGCAGCATATTGGCAGTAAAAACAGTAGTAGCACGTACATTCTTAACACAGTACAATCATCGCTATGTAATGGAGTAGACACTTTCTAATCAATGGTATTCGAAAACTTGTGCCGTAACTTGATCGACACTAGGAACGCCCCATCAGTAACCATGCGATGTAGGTCTGTTGCTGTGCGCTTGTGAGAGGGGCGCTTTATGGAAGATGGGCGTGTAAACCTATCTCCAGCAGGGGGCACAAGGTCTGTGAGGTTACAAGCATCAACTCTTTATTATTATTATTTTCTTTTTTTTTTTTTTTTTAACGTTGAGATGAGCTCGAAAGCAGCTTTCCTCCGTGTCTGGACGGCAGCAACCTGGGAATGTTCTTATACCCTCTGTTTAATTTTCTTCACTCGTAGTAATACAGCTTATTTGCGAAAAAGAAAAAGGAAATGAAGCAGTATAGAAGAGCAGGCGGGTTAGGTTTTCTTAATCAGCATTTTCCTGACGGCAGTCCTCCCGATGCCCTCATGTTGACTATAGCCAATTGCAGGAAGTTTGTTTTCTACTTAAATCAATAACATTATGCGCGAGACCAAACGGTTCGGTGTTGTACAGTGATCGAAATGCGCTACGCGTAGTTTACACTCTGTTTGATACTTCGGCGGAACCCAATTCACACAGCGACATTGAGGAATAAAGATTCAGAAAGCCAGAATTTTCGATCTAAATTTCGTGGCGTAAAGAGTTGCTAGTAAAGGGAAGGAAAGAAAAACATAAAAAAATTACCTAACAGGTAGAACGTGCCCATAGGGAAAGACGACCCGCAGTAGTATTGATCAGCTGACCGAGTAAACTGAAAGGGTTCGCAAAGAACTATCGCCGAGAAAGGAGGAAGTGGGGGGGGGGGGGGTGAGGGGCAGAGCAGAAAAGTGCCGGAAAAACAGATGCCGAGGTGCAGGAAAGCCATCAATTGGAGCCGCGCGTGCACGGCGCTGGAAGCGGACCAGTCCAATCGTGGCGGCGTCGTTAATCAGTGCCAAAGACAAGCGGCGGCCAGCTACCTGGGAATCTAATTGAAATGGCTCAGCGCGCGGTCCGATTGCTCGCCTGCCTTCCGTCTAAGCCGGTCGTTCACGCGTCTCATTGGTTTCGCCGACAGGTCTGTCTCGGATGGCCGCCCTCCTCCTCCGCCTCGTCCGCCCTTCTTCACCTCATGAGTTCGGTTTTTCTTTTCTTTTTTTTTTTTTTTTCTGGACACTCCAACGCTGACGCTGTCAGGAGTCGGTATCGAACTTTCTCGTGAGCTGCGTACACTTTGTTTCCCTATCCGAAAGGGCCTCCATTCACCTGGAGCCTCCGCTGACATGGCACGCGGCTAAAAATGCGCCACAATCCGAGAAGCAAATAAGAGATACTTACATAATAGAATCGGAAAGGAAAACAATAGAACAGGTTTTCAATAGCATGCCACATGGCTGAGAATGCGGGGAGAAAAAAGAAAATGTTGGTTCGGAAGAAAAGAAATATTTGCCAAATAGGAATGGAAAGCATGCGACAAAATATATAAAATCGAGGGATAGCACTGGCTGCAGTTCGAAGTAATAGAGACGAAGCGAAAGCACGGGAGGCCTGTGCACGACAGCTTCCATGTGCGTTAGATTTGTATAGTCTCGTTATTGCCTCCAACGGTTTTTATATTGTTTACCTTCAATAGCTGCATTTTTCATTTCTTATTTATTCCCATTTCATCACGTTTTCCAAATAACGTGTCTGGTTGCCCATTAGGGGTCAAATTGCTTTAATAATAAGATAAATTTCGTGTCAGCAAACAGCTGTACTTTTGAGCGGGTATCAGCAACCACACTCACTTTATTTCACGTACAGGCTGCAGCGCTCGTACCCGTGCCCGATGATTTTGTCGATTCGTTTCTTTTTTTTTATCACGTATTCGGAAATGAAGGTAAAGCGCTATAATAATGAACCTATTTTCAACTTGAAGAAGGCACAGTAATGCCACTCCGTATAACGTTGACAAAACAGTGCAATGACGCGTGTTGGCGGCGAATCCTGGACGACCAACCTAGTCAGCAGGCCAGAAAATAGAACCTAACTGACCAGGATAAACGAGCTAGTAATGCACTGCCTATCAGGTTAGAGCACTCGTGCTTTGCACGCTGAGCACGTATTCCCTGCGCCGCTAAGGTTGACAAATACGCATATGCGAGACAGAGGCTACACCGACGTCACTAGACTACACTTCGCAAAATGAAAAGGGCATACACAGGAGAGGAATACAAAACGAAACCTCCATGCATGAGAACATTGATTTTTTTTTAACTTGCTGCTTTGAGAGGGAGAGGCCTATCCGCTAAAGGTCTTTCAGCGCTGTACTGTACTAAAGGCGCAGCGCCTTTATAAGAAAAGGCTCAATCAAGGGGAGCCGCCAATGGACAACACAGGTAGGCGTCTGAAACGAGTGATCCATTTCTCTTCCGGTCTGCGAGGCGTGAATGAGACAAAAGTTAAAACAAGATATGATTTCATATCAGTTTCTAGAAGTGTGAGCTAAACGAAAGAAAAGAAGACAAACTTCTCTCTCAATTCAGCGCCGCGCCGACCGCAAAGCGCGGCAGCTTGGTTCCAGCAACAGTGCCAGATGAACAAGAGCCGCCCGCATAGTTAGTTTCCGACCCGGCGCTAAACTCGAGAAGCAGCAGAGAAGAATGGGCGCAAAAGATGGCGCGGTCCTAAGTGGCGCGCGCAGAAGTTTGCCAGGGCTCGTCAGTTTTGTTCGGTGCTGCGCTAACGGACGGACTGGCAATGAAGAGCAGCGAAGGAAACAAAAAAGGAGGAGAAAGAAGGAAGGACCTCCGTGCATGATGCGGGCCTGTCTGGTCAAATGGAGAGAGCGCACGTGCTCGCGCGCGTTGCATGCCTGCGTCGCTTCCTGGAACGCGGAGCTCTTCCCCGGCTGCGAAGGGGGATAAGCTGTCGGGCCCGCTCGACGCTGCGAGTGTCCATTACGAGTCGGTAATGGCCGACGCTTCATGTTTACGCTGGCGGCGCTGTTGCCCCGGCAGTCGGCGCGCCGCTTCTGTTGCTGCTTCGCTGGCTACTACTGCTGGGGCTCGACCTGCGCGATGAGTTTTGAAAAGAGCGCATCGAGCGCGACCTTGCGGGGTTTTGTGCGTTCTGCCGACGAGTGTTATGGTTGTTGAGTTGCGTGTCGGGACTCTGCTGGGCGTTTGCTGTTTCTGTCGGTGTTTCACTCAGTCGGTGATCGCGTGTGATCGATGGCACGCTTAACAAATGAATTCTGCTGGTCGTCAGCGTTCGTTCTTTGCCGCCGGTGTCTCTTGCATCATGATGTGCTGGGCGGCCGACGCAAAACGACACGTGCCGAATGGTCATTTGTGCTCGTTTCTTGTTCTCTACTTTCGTTTCGTTAAATATAGCGAGAGAGGAAAAGTTGCACCGAGTCGTTTTTAGCGCTTTCAGGAGGCTTTTCAATGGTAGACACTGAGTAAGTGCATTTTGAAAAGTTTGAACTCTTACAAAGTTTACTGAGCGATTGATTTCAGCTCGTTGTTCGTCAGTGAAATTCCAGAGAGGGAGATTTGTCTGTTGGGAACGCTGCGTTACCAAATGCGAAAAAAAAAAAACGAAACAAAGGGTGAAAAAAAGGCTGCGGGCGGGGAGGGCTCTTTGCCTCCATTTGTTTTCGATAGAGCAGCATCCGCACAGATACTGTCTCTAACAGCGATTCATTGCCTCCTGTTTCTTTCTGGTATCTGCGAGAGACTTTCTGCAAGCTGACGAACTTTTGCGAGACGAATGAATACATTTAGTTATGGTTTTATTAGTTGGCAAGTACTAGAGCTTTATCGCAGTCATCACATTTTTCAGTGGAAGGTGGATAGTCTTCTGGGGATGCTGGTGTGATTCTATTCTTGGGGGTCAGCTTGAACTTAGAGACAAGGAAGACACGCAGAAGACAAGCAGGCTGCGTTTCTAACAAAATTCACCCTGCTTGGTGACCTGCTTAAATTCATTTACTTCCACAACAAAGACTCATAAGAACGATAGCTTTGTATCTGGAATTTCACAGCATTTTCCAAGTGCCATTTCTTTACGGAATATGTTAAGCACTTCTCATTGTGATGGCACCTTGCCATTGAACTGCGAATGAGACCAAGCGAGAGATCTCTGCGAAATAGTACGCGGCGCGAACCGATGGAGAACGAACACCACATCTCTATATTGATTTCACCCACTCAGACTCACTCCATCGATCGCTCACTCAACTAGCATATGGTGCTTAGCATGCTTACTCCACTGCCGGTTTCGTTCTTTTACGCTATGTTAATCTGCTACCTCCCCTTTTTTGAATTCCAGTCGAATGTCTCCAAAGAACTCTAACAAACATGCTAACAATACTCATCTTGGGCCTTTTTGCAACATCTATTTATTCCAAGAAAGGCGCCGACCTAGCAATCTGTTTCGCTGCATGACTCTGCTGTTGAACAAGGAATCCGAACCACAAAACAAAGGCGAATTCCCCGCTGTCAGCCTGCAGGGTGATATCGTGTTTATCAAGCAAGCAGGTCAGGCCAGTGAACATGGAGGATTATAATCACAAATAACGTAACGGTAATTGAAATATGACGTGTACAGAGAAAAAAAGTTACCGTAGCTAAAGAAAACTAAATCAGCGAAACCTACAAAAATGAGACAAAATTACTGCTCTACGAAGTCTAGTAAAAGTAAGCAATCGAATAAAATAGGAGTCACAGCTACGAAGGGATATAAAGTGGGCAATATAAGAAAGGGAAGGAGAGAACGAAGCGTTAACTACAATTTTCGTGCCTCACATTATAACGCCAGACGTCTTTCCGTTCACCAGATGTACAAGCAACTGGCTGTCGTGCTTAAATCGGTGGGCTTTAATGCCATATGCCTCTCTAATCTGGGTGAATTCAATTAGTTTCAGGCTGACTGCTACTTGTTGTGCCAAAAGCTATCATTTTTGGCATGACACGTTGCTGCACTACGCTGGACCCGTCTTGACTAATGCGAACGCGACTTGCGCGTCATAGCTACGGCATACTCATGGCGCCTCCACACTGAATCCCTACTTTATTAGGTTTGAGTAGAGCGAAGGCTTATTGTACCTTTTTTTTGTTTAAGGTGATGATGCTTAGCGGAGGAAATAATTGCGCGAATCATTCGAGATATCAGGTAACTGTACACACATTAGAACAATAGTAACCCCATTGCGCCAGTGATAAAGCGAACGATATCGACACGTTTCGTGAGAAGCTCTCAATGAGTATACGCACATGCCGCAGCCATGTTCGACTTTATTCAATTCGTAAGAGCGAAGAATTTCATCGCTGCTTTATCCAAACGAAATACGAGCACACAAGTGGGACAAATACACAAGCGTGTGCCGATGGCAACTTCAAAGTCATAGGCAAGATTTGAAAACGCTTAAAGGCGATCTGCGACGGGGTGGCGCGCGCTAACGTAAGCAGCGATTTGTGCTAATGCCGCGCCCAAAATACGAAATATGCTCGCGGTGTAAGAATCAAGCATGTCGCAGTTGCGCGATTTGCTTCCTCCTCGTCCTGCAGAGAGGTACCACCCCTGTTCCGGCGCAGCATCTGTCGCGGTTGGCCCTACACAGCTCTTGCGCGACCCGTATGCCCGCGCATGCATTATTGCGCGCGTTTGAAGGGACACAGCGACACTCGTGGACATGCGATGCGCTCAGCTCCCCTCGTGACGCCAGGGTTGCTGCTGATCGCATTCTAAGTATGTCCCGCGGTCGCTGCAGACGTTGTCGCTCTCATAAATGTGCAAATACGAGAATCCCCTCCCGTCGAAAGCGTGTTGCGAGGAGAGAGAAGGCGCGTGTTCACGAAGAGACGAGGCTGCGGCTTCCTCCTTGCCTCCGTATACGGTCTTTCCTTTACTGCGGGGACCTTTTGTTTCCGCGCATACAAATGTGCGCGGCGCTTTATGCGCATCGTTCTCTTGTTTGGTTTTGACGTTATGCACCTGCGTACGTGTCAGCTTACGTGCTAAAGCCGCTCTCATCGCCCCCCCCCCCCCCCCCCCCTTTCTGTATCTTATCATGTTTTTATAGGGTCGCTTGAGACCCTCCCAGTGCTTAGGGCGCTTGACTACTGTGCGCAAGGATGCGGGATCAAATCGCGGCGGCCGCTTTTTGGTGGAGGCGAAAAGCAAGGCGCCCGTGTGCTATGCGATGTCAGGGCACGTTAAAGAACCCCATGCAGATGGTCGTATATTCCGGAGCCCTCCACTACGGCGTCTATCATAGCCTAAGCCACCTTGGGACGTTAATCACCGTAAAACCAAACCAAACCAGGCTATCTTGAGGAAGCTTTTATTTTCAGGAAGTGGACTTATGACGTATCGAAAATGCGCTTTTTTTTTTATGCCCGGGAAAAATAAAGGCAAAGATACGGGAGGCTGCAGTTTCGTTCATCATCAGCCAAATATAAGGCGCTCCAGCTTCGACCATTCGCTGAAAATAGCGACGGAGATTTTACTGAATGACTCTTCCCTCTTCCACGCGGCTCCCTTCCCTTTTGCTGCAAGTTGTACTTGTGCTATGATTGACAGAGCAAAACCATGCGCAACGAACGCTGACCACACGGATGCGTGGTGCAAATGCGTTCGGCGAACGTTGCATGGCTGCCATTCACCCATGGTGACGCCTACTGAAAAATACCCGGCCGAAAGCGGCGTGTTTCAGATATCAGAGGAAGTATACTCTGGCCTCCTTCCCGCCGACGGTAAAGAATTTTGGACCCTCTATTTCCTCCATAAACCTGAACAGGGGAAGAAAGCGCCCTCTTTTATTTAACTCAAGACACGAGGGTCGTGTTGTTATTTTCTCCTTTTGCCGCTAGTTTCGTTCGCTCACCTTTGAGAAGGGAGTTGTTACGCGGTAGGCTTGGACAAATAAACCTCCCGCAACGAGGGAAGACGGCGATGAAGCCTAGAGTCCTGGTACCGGCCGTGAAAGAGAAGCAGGAGAGAAAAGGAAATAAATGAGAGACGAGAGGAAAAACAAACAGGGGACAAAGGCCTGTCTTCCGTTTCATTTCGAGGCCGGAGCCGAAAAGCCCAGTTTACGACCCTCGGGCTCGCCTCTTTTTCACGGACCACCGCATCACGCGGCGCGCACGACCCGAAGTCACAGTTAGCGCTTTGTGTCCCCGACGCCGCCGAGCTATACCGACCGACTCGAGCACCACCGCCGAGGCTAGTTCCGTTTCTGATATGGTCGAATTAAGGGAACGCGGGGCGGGTAAAATGAGAGCACTGGGCGCTCTTTTTGGCGACGGCCAACGAAGCCGTGCGCAGAACACTGCTACCCGCCGCCACGTCATGAGACTCGGTGTCTGAGCACCGAAGCGAGAGAGAGAGCAAAGGGAGAGAAAATGGTGAAAGAGAATAAAATGGAGGGCATATAACACCACCAGACACGAACAGTGTCCGAAACAAAGAATAAAATGAGAGGTCAAAACAGGCGTCCGGCAGTCGCCTTTACGAAGACGGAGCCGTGGGCCAAGTGGCTTCTCTCCCCGTGATGCCGCGTTTCTATGGCGGCAGCCCAACCGACGTTCCGCACGCTTGTCGGGCGCCCGACTGTTTGTCCAAAAGAAGTCGTTTCTCTTTTTCATTTGCCCTCCTCGTTCTTACCTTCCTCGTCAGCGTTTTCCTTCATGGTTCCAGACACCGTTTCCCCCGTTTCCCCCCTCTTCCCTGTTCCGCATCCGCCCTTTGGCGCTCTATTTCTCCCTTCTCTTACACCTTCCCCAATTTTTTTTTTTTTTTTTTTTTAAAGGGGAGGTTAAGGACGTGCGCTGAGGGACCGCCGGTCTCCTTTTCTCTGTGAGCGCGCTGGCGGTAAATTGAACTGAACGACGTGTTCGTCTTTTCAAGGAGGACCAATGCCACTGCTCGCGCGCGCACCCGGAAGCTCGGAGCTTGCACTTTGTTGTTGCTGCTGCCGCCGGTGCTGTCGCTGCTGCAGGTCTCCTCAGGTTGGCCGCATAGCGTCGGAATAGGAAGGAAGGAGGGCTTCCCGGCTGTGGTGACAACGCTACTCCTTTCCTCATTCTCCCCATTTTCTTTCTCACTCAACGTCTTTCTCTGTCATCCTTTCTTTCTCCGAGGGCTATTTGGAGTCTACTTCCGTCAGGAACGGCTCTTCTACATTTCGAAGCCCGAATAGCGCTAAGAAAGAACAGAGAGTGCAGGCGAACTTTTCCAGTGGCGGAAACGCGTTTCCTGTCGAGCCCTAGCTTCTCGTAGCTAGGTCCAGTTCGAGTTCTGGGAAGAAAATAAAGATAAAAAAAAAACGCTATGTGGAAGGAGGCTGTAACAGTGCAAGCAAGAGAAGAAGGTAGAAGGAAGCTAGGAGCAGTGTGAAGGTGGTGTGCTGAGAGGACGCGCATTGGCAGCGCCAAAGTGAACGCAAACGATGAGTGACACGTGGCAACGACTTCACGGTGCTCTACAAAAAAGAAAAAAAGCTCGGGAAAGAGAAGAGCAAGCCAGTGAGCACGCCCTTCTTTTTACGGGGCGGCAGGAAGGAGGTGTTGACGTTGTGATTCACGGGGAATGAGCCGAGAAGATCGTGCTGGCGAGGAGCACTCCTTCGGAGACGTGTGACCACCGACGCGAGCGCTGGAGCGTTTGCGCGTCAGTCCTTGCGTTGTCGAGTGTGCCACGTGAAGAGAAAGAAACAGAAATGCAAGGCGACTTCGAGAAATTTCTTTACTTTTTTTTTTTCTCAGTTTCCACCGAAAGCGACAGATGTGGCCTTGTAGGGGAATGGCTCAAACTTGCTGCCCTTTGCTATCTTAGCGCGTCACCTGCCTTGCGGACGAAGCAGCACAGCGGCTCATCATCGTAGGCAAATACCGTCACGTAGTTAGCGTTCGGGAATCTTTCACATGCTAAAGGACGTCAGCATTTCTTGTCGTCTAGCCGTAGAAGGTTTGTAGGCCATCCAAGAATTTTATACGAAGCCCGTTTCCTTTTGGACGGCACGTGCTGTCACAGTGTCACTCGACAAGCTCGTTTTTTCAGAGGGGACTTAGATGAGACTGGCAAATAAAAGAGAACAAATTAGCTCCGCCTCCCACAATGACTGTTCCGAAAACAAAAATTTGTTACTATATATAAGCCCAATACAGCGAGATTGTTAATAACAGCTGTCTTTATGATGACGAGCTTTCCAGGCAATCACTACAGTCCACCACGTCTTTCGGCCGGGACAGAGGTGTAAGACTAAAGCTTTCAGAAAAGAAAAAGGCACTCAGTAAAGCATGGACTCCTTGGTTGTGGCTCATCCTTCCGTACAATGTTTATACACTTTACGAAATATTTTATATTTAGCGCATTCGACGAACTGAAGCCAGCGAAATAACCACTTTTGTGCACAGGCCGATTTCTGATCATGATTCGCTTGTGTGGCCAAGAAGCTCTAAAAAGCAAGGTCATTCACCTCGCAAGTTGCATTATCCTCTGTAGCCGTGGCGCATCATACTGTGTTCGCCCCGTGAACCCAGCACTTTTTAACAATTAAGGCGCCAGGAGAATGTCGAACAGCGGTTGGTTGGTTGGTTTATAGGAAGGGAAAGGCGCAGTATCTGTCACACTTGCTCTGTGGACACCTGAACCGCGCCGTAAGGGAAGGGATGAAGGTGGGAGTGAAAGTGGATAGAGAGAAAGGGGGGCCGTAGTGGAGGGCTACGGAGTAATTTCGACCACCTGGGGATCTTTAACGTGCGCTGACATCGCACAGCACACGGACGCCACTTCGTTTCGCCTCCATCGAAACGCAGCCGCCGAGGCCGGGATTCGATCCCGGGCACTCCGGCACAGTAGTCGGGCGTCTTACCACTGGAAATTCGCGTTTGAAGTGGCATCCGCAGACGCGTAGCTGGAAAAAAAAATGTAGCCTAATAACCTAGAAGTGTCGCATCGTCATCGTCAGCACCAGCACCACAACCATGACCTGCCTAACTACTCCCATTATAGGGTAAAGATAGCTCTTATTGCTTCAATTAACCACCGTTCTGTGCCAGCCGCGCATAGGCAGCTGTGCGGGCGTCTCATAGGGGTTACTGATGTTCTTCCTGCGGCTATCACGCACCTCTGTATCAAGCGAAGTCTCTGGTCAAGAGCCAAAATATGACGATGGTCGCGAAGACGACTACTTATAGTCATAGTCATTGTCGTGGAAGCGTATACTGTATAGTTTCCGGAAAACAAATGCCGGAAAGAGCTTGCGAAAATAGAAACATGTTAGCCGCCAGCAGAGCCCTTTCTGCTCGGGCTTCGTGTTTACAAGTTAGCGTACGAGCGTTTTTGTACGGAAGAGCACTACACTAACCTCGACACGTGGAGCTCGCGTGGGCATGGCTTTAAACTTCAGCCTCCCGCGCACGTGTCGTGAAACACGGGGACAGGAAAAGGGCGAATAAAATAAGGAACAGGGACGAAAAGGACGAAAAAAGAAAAAGACAGAGAGCTGACAAAAATAAACACGGAGCGGACCAGCACCGCTTGATGACGACGAGTTTGAAGGAGAATGAGTCAATATTCCAAAGACAGGCCGCCCTCCGGAAAAACTTTTCCTTCCGGTTTGTTTTTGAAGTGGGGCAGAATGAGAAGGAGGCGCCGTGGATAGAGGCTGAACTAACGTCTCTCCCGCGCGCCATGTTCCGCTGTGTTCGTTTCACGACGTCGCACCGCACGCGCTGAAAGGAGGCGTGCCCACTAAGCTGGGCAGGGCACATAGGTGCCCACCGGTGTACGTGTGTGTGTGCGTTGCAGTGCGCGAGCGCGAGCGCGTGGGCGCTCCTAGCATGTGGAGCCAGGCGATCCGATCTCGGCAAAAAGCAACAGCGAATGAAAAATTAAAAATATACACACATGAAGGAGGGAGGAGAAAACACAGCACATATTTTGAAGGCGCTACATTCACAGGAGCCTCCCCTTTCCTGTCGACCTCTCCTCCCCCTCCTCCTCCCAGATGAAAAACCGATTTGTATGCGTGCGAACAAAGATGTATGCACGCGAAGGGGTTGTCCTTATTTGCATGTGAAAGAGATCGGCCGCCTCCACGATGCGTTCTCCGTGGGGTCCGCTCCCTTCGTGTCCCGTATGTGTACGCTCGCTCCGCAAGAGAGCTGTCGTGCTGTTGCTTCGACGTCGGCCGGGCCTGCCGCTGGCCGCCTCTCATCTTCTCTCCTCGCTTGCTTTTCTTTCTGGGGCCTTCCTCTTTTAGGTTCCCTCCTAGGCGGCAGCGGCCTGGCTGCTGTCTTCGAGCCCTTTATTCCACCGGTGCTGCAGTAGTGTGGAGACCGCTGCTTGCTTCATCGTGTCTGGCCTGGCCACCCTGCCCTCACTGCAGCTATGCTGCTGATGATGCCGCTGCCATCCTGCGCACTGGGGAGGGGGGTTGTACACGTCCCTTTTGCTCCTCGGTGTAGCCCATTATGATGTGCGCTTGTTTATACATCTCCGGGAAACACAACAGAGTACCAAAAAAAGGAAAGTATGGCGGAATCTTATATGCAAAACTGTCGACCGGAGATACACGAGACGTGCAGCCGCACCTCCTCCTGGTGTGTTTCATTGATGAAGTACAGTCTTCTCGTTGTTCTGGTGTGCTGGAGCGAGTCATCGTTCAAACCTGAACTTTCTCGAGTGAGAGAAGAGGGAGGGAGGAAGAGTCGTTAACCTGTGTCGCAATGCCAGCGAACGCTTTTCGCGAGTGGTGGAATTTTGGGCTTTTGTAATGACTTCAAAAAGAACGAGTTGGGTCCAGCTTGGTGAAAGTTGCGGAGCTCTGTGCGCATAATATCCCTGTATAGCTCTCTAATAATGTATTCAGGTATTACGCAAGGTGGTGCTCAGCCAGACGCAAAGATCAAGGTGAGGATATCCGGGGTTTATGCGTTTAGGTAAATGCAGCGTTCACCGGGAAAATGTGCTGGCTAACAATATACCGATGCTTCATTCTCTCTCTATCAGAAGCTGACCTTTGTTCGTGCAGTTAACGCGCAGTTATTTTAATAGAAACGAGCCTTATTCACACCACGGGAGCAGTGAATGTATCAGGAAAGCTCTGTTTTAGCTCTTTATATTCTTGTTGATGTTGCAGAGTGGAGCGGCGGCCATTTTCTCGGTCTTACCCCACGCGTTTCCTTGCAGTAGCGTCGGCGGTCACTGGCACGCGTTACGAAAGAATTCTCCAGAGCCATCACCCTTAATGAAGAAATCCAAGTTCATCGTCGACTGCGTGATTTGATTAATGATCTCCTCCTTATTTTCAGAGACGCGCACGGATGCCCACTCGGCCTGCTTCTGAGGAACAGCTAAATATCCTTCTCGACCTGATAGCTTCTCAAACGCGCAAACAAGAAAATAGAACGGGGCAGCAAGAGTGAGCTCATGCGCGAGCAACCTTGCCGCGCAGTTGCTTTTCTCGGCCGGAACTGCGCAGAGGGCGCCGTTCTTTTCGCTCGGGGATCGAAGCCCCTTTTTAAACACCCGTGCCAGCTAGCTACACACGTGGTAAAGTTGCGGTGAAATGAGACGCGGAAATACCGAGGAATAAATAAGAGAGAAAGGGAAACAACAAGAAGTAGAATGGAGAAAAGGAAAGCGGAGCGACTTTGGGCGTGCGAAGAGGTTTGTTTCTGCATGCGAGTAATGGCGCGTGAAGGAATCTCACAAGAGTGTGCGATTCTGCGGCGGACGCGCGTCCGCGAAGCGATGAATAATTTATCGAGAACCCATAGCTCTGCGCGGGCTCTCACTCGTCGGCTGCCGTTGGAGCGATTAGAAAGCAATTAGGATGGCCGGATGCTAATCGCGACGCCGGCTGCCTCCTCCGCCTCTTCTAAACCATCTCCCCTCCACATCACTCACTCTCTCATCCTCTCGTCGCAGCCCCATCTTGCTTGAGCCCTCCCCTCTTATCCAACGCCCTTTCTTTCCCGTACGAAGAACCGTGGGAGACGGCGACCCAAATTGCACGTCGTGGTATTCTCGCGACGACGTCTACGCTTGATACGAGAAGAGCCTGCCTGCCTCCCTGTGTGATGAAAAATTGCCAGACACTCTCCCGACGGCGTAGCAAAATCAATCGAGATGCGTAATCGATACCTGCTCTCGCCGTTTCGGTACCGCGAGGGAGATGCTTCGGAAGTCACCCTTGCGTAACCGTCTTCCAAACGCACTGTGCGAATCCCCTTCTTCCTCTCGTCAGGATTTTGTTGCATCGGCGGTCGCAGGAGCAAGCCGATTGCATTCCAATCTTTACCTTGGACCGTGCCGCAGCCTTTCTGCCAGCCTCTTACCCTGACTGCATATTTCGAGTGCATGCTGGTTAAGTTAACTGAAGATATAGCCCTACCACCTTCCCGGCTCTCATTTATGCCCTACTTCTGTGTTCTTCAGTCGTTTTGAAGTTCGTTTCAGCTCACTATTGTCCTTCTCCTCCCCCCCCCCCCCCCCCACACACACACACACACCGACTGCATGCCCTGTTCGATAGCGAGTCGAAATGCAGAAAGAACTGGCTTTGCGATACCCTGACGAATGATCTCATTAGGGGCGATATATGCTTAGAGCAGAACACACGATGTAACCAACGCGAGTGCATATGAATATGTCTGGCTGAGATTGCGGTACGCAGTGAAGCCAATTATTCGGGAGCAGATGTTTGCTATCAGTTATTCCATGAAGAAGGCTGACCGCCGAAGAATTGACGCGTTTGAATTGTGGTGCTCTTGAGAGTTCCTTGGACGGCCAGAAAATCAAATCAGTCGATATTGTCGACCATAAATCCTGACTGCTCATTGGAGGGTCAAATTCTAAAGTTAAAGCTCAGCTACTTTGGTCATCTGATGAGAAGAGAGGAGTCGCTGGAGAAAGATTTGATGTTGGGAAAGGTTGAGGGTCACCGGAGAAAGGGTAGGCAGCGAACGCGATGGTTAGATGGCATCCTCGAGGCGCTGCAGATATAGTTATGTGATGTTAGGAAGATAGTGAGAGACCGGAAAGCGTGGCGTGATATGGTCCATAGGGTAACGAAGAGTCGGACACGACTGAACTGAACTGATTCCTTGAGACGCAGAGATCAATTCGAATTGTTGAAGAACTTTGATATGCGGCACTGTATCGCGCCCTTCTTCGGATAGCGCTAAGAAATTTTCTTTTCGCTGGATAGCAGGTCGCGAATAGCGCTGCCATTCATTCGTACTGAAATCGTAGTCGCCCTCAGATACTCGCGGAAAATGAAGCGGAGCAGCACACACATGCATGCATGTACCGGCGACTCGCCAAAAACTTGCAAGTTACGCTTCCACAAAGTTAGTCGTGCTGATTTGATGTGCGTAATGCGAATTTGCATATAGCCCCATAAGGGAGCAGCGCCTCGGTGATAGTGTTCACTTATATGCGCGCTCTTCATCTTTGTCAGTTTTTGTGTCGATTATCTGAGAGGTACTAAGTTGCTGGTTTGCTGCGCACCCTCTTTATTGCTCATCGGTTATATATGTGCGATTGTAATTGTCATATCTGGAGGCAAATAGAGAGAGAGAGAGAGAGAGAGAGAGAGGGGGGGGGGGGGGGGGGGGGGGGGGGGCAAAAGTGATAAGGCGCTTTTCCTGAATTTTCGGGTGTTTATTTTTCGGTCTATCTGTAGCCCCCAGCAGTTGTGAGACCGCATATTCCCCTCTTATCCGCCCTTCCACACCTTTTCTTATGTTCTTTCTCCCTGCCTGTCTCGCCATTTCGTCCCACCTTCCGCGATGCTACATTCTTATTCCTTCCTATGATCGTTCTGGTGAAGTTTATCTGCCTACTGAACGCGTTATGCAGGCCAGTGCAGCGCACAACTCGCAGTGGACGGGCGGCTGGTCATTCCCGCACGGGTCCTTGCCCTCTGCAGCCTGCGCGCTCAGTACAAGCGTGTGTTTTCAGCCGCCTTGTTTGCGATAAGCCGCATGCGACAGCGGGTCGCCCCGGCACTGAAGGTGGGCGAGAGTATGGAAGAGCGGGATCGAAAGACGGAGCTACAAGGAGAAAGGAGGCCAGATGGGGTTGCGCGCGGCTAGAACGGGAGTGCCGAACCTCACCGCGCGCGCCGGGAGCGAGCGCATCGGGCGCTAAGCAGCTCGGCTCGGTGTAATACAACACGGCCTGGTCAAGCAGAGAAGCTGCTCGATCTATGTCGTCTGTCGCCCATCTGAATGAGCTTAGCCGCCGGTTCGATCAGCTTTCCGAAGCATCGCGCGCGGAGGAGACGAGCCTCGCATTCGGTCCATCCTCGGCGGTGGCCGCGGGGGTCAGTGCCTCGTCACGCTGGCCTAACGGGGCTTCTTCCTGGGCTCCTCAACCACACCCGCTGCTTTAGCCTCCTTAGAACCGGTGTTTGCTTCCCTCTTTCTTTTCTCCTCTCTTTCCCTCTCCTCGCGGTGCTCGCCAACTGTTGTGTCGAAGCACCGCATCATTCCGTGCCGGGAACGTGTGACGTGTCGGCATCACGACTTCCATACAGAGTTGAGCAGAAACCTGGGACATATGGGAGTCAGCCTTAGAGCGTCTTCCAACACCATGCGCGGCTACGCTCTTCGCATCTGCGAAATTCGCCATCACTGACCTCAGTGACCTGTGCGCCACGTTTATGGGCGAGTGTCTGGTTCGTTGGACTTATTGTGTATAAGTTTCAAAATATGCCACCAGAAACATAAAAGGAACAGACTATAAACTTGCACACTGGGGGGCACTAGCGCGTCTGTTCTATAAAAACGGAGGATACGGAGTGGACGTAGGAATAGAGAATAGACTGTAGTGAAATGGTGCGTTGCGGTACCCGGAAAGATCAAGTAGCCTCGACTTCGGCCGCGCACGGGCACACCCTTGTCAACGAGTCGCTTCCACACAGGCAGGCGTCGTGCCTTGCAAGAGACGTGGAGGTGGACTCCCACTAACACATGTAATGTACTGGCGATAAACCGATCTGCAGCTTGACTCCATGCAGAGCCTGGAAAAACGCTCCGCACCCGCTCGCAAGCGCAAAGGCTGCTGTGTGCGTGGCCAGAGGAATACCGCTGCTACTGAAAGTTCCGAAAAATGCAACCTCGTGTTATATAAGGGATTCTAAAATAATCTTATGTTTAAAACAAGAAAAGAAGCAACATATATCAAGCTAGATGGAATATAAAAGGAATGAACGAAAACCAAGCCCTTGGAACGGAGCGTGGCACAGTTGAATACAATAGGCACTGTTACTAACTGAAAAAAAAAAAAAAAAGCATCAATTACTAAGCCGATCGTAATAAGACGTACAGAGCTTAAACTGAAATTTCATTAGTACTAAACGTCATACAGAATAACTGTGCAAAAATGTTTTTAAAAGGTAAAGCTGATACTTCTCGCTGGTACTGTCAATGACTGCCGCTGTCTTCTGGCATCTGCGCAGCTATTCCACGTACATATTCTAAATCAGCATTTTCCTCGCAGCGTAGTACGTCACCCTAGCTGCTTCCTGCCAATCGCGTATCTCTGACTTTTTCTTGCTTCTGGCGTACTTTTAGTTCCTGTCGAGACCATGAAATGAGGACATTATAATGAACAAATAAGGCACAGACGCAAAAAATTTCTAGGTAAAAATTAAGCTGCTTTCATTACGTAACATGTGTTATTTTTGCCATATTGTAACAAAGAAAAACGTTCATATCACGCTGCATCTCCACCCCAACTTCCAAAGGTATGAAGGAAATTGCATTGAGTAGTAATATCGCTTTGCTATTTTTTATTGTGTTTTCAAATGAACTGTACACTATCAAACCTGTCCTTCCTGTTTCAGGTTTCGGTTTTCACGTTTTGCGCGTAGTGCGTATTCGCGTTTCCTTTCGCGTTCTGACCTATGAGGATCTAACAATACTCGCTTTTAACTCCGAGAACAAGACCACTAAAGAAAGAAGACTTCAAAAATAAATCAAAAACTTAAATATCTTACGCTGCTGAGGCGCTTCAGTGATTTCAGTGAGGCATACGCCTTTGAGCTTACCCATCACGTTCTTAGTAAAAGCAGGCAGAAAATATTTCGAGCATCCCTTTATCCGCCGACTGCGCTCTAGAAGAAACGGCAGAAACCGTACTTACTTGGCACGTAGACTGAATACTTGTCATATTTTATCGCAGTGCCAGTCGGTGCGTGTCTCTTCCCTGTAGTTTTCCTTTACTTTTCAAGGCTTACAAAGGAGCCCCGTATCGTAATTCAAATATGCCGATGCTTTTTCGGACTGCTGTCGTTGCGAGAAGCCGCTGTTCGTTATTTTACCTCCCTGCGTCGTTCGAGAACAGATCTGTCGATCTCAGATATCTCGCAGCCGCCGCACACGCTTGGTGCGGTTTGACGTTTTTACGCTTCACGCCCAGGGCCTGCAAGTCGTCACTGCTGAACGGACGAACACGTTTGTATGGTGGAAGCAGAGCTCACTGCTGCTAAAGTAAAGCGACGAGATAAGCTAGATTTGACGCCTACAAACTTTTGAGTGACGTTCCGGTTGTCTTGAAATGAAGACACCGTCTTACCCAGACCATATTTGAAATAAAGAAAAAGCATACACAATTTTAATCGAAATGCTGCAATGTTTGTGCATGAGAGAGAGAGACAGAGAGACGACCTTCGTATCTAATCACTCTGCAAAAACTGTATAGCACTTAACAGTCACAATTTTGTGGTGAATGAATGAATGCTTTCCCTACTGACGTTCACTACAGAGATAGACTGCTCTTCTTTTTCTTTTTTTTTTATGAGGTGCTATATATGCTCTGTCTACACGTCACGTTAAGATTCTCATCGCATTGCCATTTCTTTATAGGTTTGGCCTACGGAGTATGACGTCCCAAAGCGACTCAGGCCGTGAGGGACACACAGTAGAGTCCTGTCTTGACGCAAACACGTTTCAGTATGCGCACTACTGACCTCCGAAGAAAAAAAACGTAAAGCTAAGGATTCTAGCTGGTTTATTTGAACTCTGAGCGCTCCGTTTACACAAAGCACATGGCATGCGCTCAGTTGATTATTTCGCGCTAGTATAATTAATTTTTAGTTCAGCATAAAACTTAGACTTGCTGGCACTGCACTTATTCTTTTTCTAAGGTAGCCAATTCGGAGAGAGAGAGAGAGAGAGAAATAAAAAAAGGATATTCTCCACACAGTGCCTGGCGGCCTGCTAGTAGCATGTTCCCTTTAATGTTGCTTCTACTTGTACGTATGGACGCCTGAGCGTGTACTCAAAGCTTCGCAAGACCGGTTATGAACTCCAGGCTAGGAAGGAATTCGAAACGAGTCCCGAGCGCGGTCACGCGAAGACGCCACAGCCTTCGGGCAATTTTTCGTGCTCGCCCCGGACTCCGCGCACGGGGCCAGCTCCCGTTCGCAGCTCGACAGCTACAGATTGCGACCACGCGCGCAAGCGGACACGCGACACGTTTATTACGGAGGGCCGCACTAATTCCGCGCGACCCGAATCCCGCGACAACGCGGATTCCTCGGCGAAAGCTCGAGTCACACGTTTCCCTCTCCGCCCTGCCTTCACGTCCACCTTCACATCCGCCCTATCCCTAACCATTCCCGCCAAGCGTAGACAACTCTGGAAGCAAGAAAGCGTCGCTGAGAAGGAAAGTGAGGGAGGGAAGAGGGGTGGGAAAGAGAAGGGGAGGAGGTTGACGTCAAGGGGTTGCCTGGCGGCATGATCGGTAGCCGCGCACTCGCACGCGCGCTGTTTGTTGGCGCGGAAAAAAGTTTTCTCCTCCCTCCCGATATCGCTGGGCCGTTGCTGCGGGCATGCTCGCGGAAGGGTAATCTAGCTGCTGCCGCTCTCTCAGGAATTCCCCCACGTCTCGATCACGTGCGTGCCGACCCGCAAGATGAAGAGAGAGCATGCCACGGCTGCCGCCATCGTTGGCTAGCCGGCTTCATCTCCTGTGCTCACACGTTGTCGAGCCGCTGCTCTATATCGAGCCCCACTCGGCTGCTGGAGAGAGAAGCCTGTACCCGGTGCTCCCGTTCCTCGCTCATGTTGTTTGTTGTTTCTCGTAGAGAGCAATAATTTTTCACACGTTCTGCTGGTTTGTTTCGTTAGTTACCGCGATAATGTGCTTACTGTCTCTCCTCGTGAAATAGGCTGTGGCAAAAGGAAAAAAAAAAAAAAAAAAAAAAAGCCGGTTTCGGGTTTTCGTTTTCCCGGGCCTTCCGAACTCAGCTTCACACTTATCTCATTCTCGCTATATTTCACCATGTTCTTTCTTTTTTCTCTCATTCTCTTGTAGTCAACGTTTTCGTGGGTTCTTTGTTTTCCTTCTTACCGCACTGCTAAAGTAAAGACCAACTAAACGTGCCACAAAGCTTTAGGAAGTAAGGGATTTGCATCGGACAAAGAACAAGAAAGGCTAAAGCAAGAAGAAAGGAAGCTGTAGCGGTCAGTGCTGCTGCTTCTCGGAAACGTTTCGAACACGCTTGCTACCGTCACGTTGATTGAAGAAGGCGTAGTCTATAAGGATCCTTCCCTCTCACAGCCTGCCGCGGCGTACTTCTTTGTTGCTCAACCTCTCGTGTTTCTCCTGGAACAAAGGCCGCAATGAATTCGAGGATTCGAGAAGAGCAAAGTCAACACTGGCGAGAAATCGGAAGTCGAAATAAGCAAAGCAGTACTGATGGGTTGGCGGCGCAGCGTACAAAGACAAATCACACTATCGAGTAGTGAACCCGACACGACCTTTCTGCAAGAAGTCGGAAGGAGTATGACTGCGCTACAGATTCTCAGAAGGCGGGTTACGAGCGCTTTTCTGCTGACTACATGGGCTGAATGGTTGGACGTGTTTCCTAACTTCAAGGACAAATATTGCCGACAAAAAATAAGCTCATCCAATTAGCTTGGTTCACAGGCGTCTAACTAGAGCACTACCAAGTGGAATGGGCACTTTTTTAATGCCGGTCGAAGGACGAGACCCTGGATGCACTTTTCCTATTGGGATTCACCCCATTTCACTTCACCGTTGCCTATATGTTGTACCTTATGATATGACACGTTGCTTTTATTTTTCCTTCATATCTTGCGTTTAAGGCGTTAAGTAAGCTGCTTACCACGATAACAGAAGGTTGCATTGTCTTTAATCTTTGATTGCTATTGATGTATTAAAGAAGATCAAATTCTATACCCGGAGGTGTAAACCTCGCGGCTTCAAGTTCTAAGAATCAAAGTCTAGACTGTCCATAATTAGGCCCGCTTATCGTATTATTTTGAAATAAAACAATTCAATCTTCATTCTCCACTCTCGGAGTGCATCTACGCTTGCACTACGTCGCATTATAAGTTAATTGAGCTCTTGCGTTTATGTCTTCCAAGCTGATTTGCATTTCGCAGCATTATCAATAGCGACTCTTGCAGCCTTTTTTTGTGTTACGTATTTTAGGATTTTTTTTTTCCACTCAGGCTTCCTGTTTAATTATTATCGGAGTCGAAACGTCTACCACGGGATTTGTCATCGGCTACAGAATAATGTCTTTCTTTGTCATTTGTGCCTGCATTCCTATCTTCGTTCTCACAAAGCTCGGCGCCGCTTCTTTCAAATATTCATCCGAGTCAGAAGCCGAATCGCCGAGAAACGTCTGGCCCTTGGGAAAACAATCAGACCGACCGCGATTTGCGGCCAATAAAAAGATGGCCTCGACAGGAGAACAGGCGAGGAATGTCGGAATAGCATCGCGCTTGCCGAAGCTAATAAAATATATAATCTGTGACGTCGGAACAAGAGGCATGAGATGAAAAGGAAATCGTTTGAACAGATGGCACCGGGCCAGTTGTCAAAAAGAATCTTTCCGAGTTTCCAGTGAGGACGGTCGAGAATCGAAAGAGACGCGCGGTTTGATCTTTTTCTTTTCTCAATCTTTTAGCACGTCGCTACCAAAGACAACGATTTGAATTGTAAAGGGAGGAGTGTGTGACACCCGGGAAAACGCGCTTAAATGAAAAGAAAAAAAAAATACATCCACGCTGAACTGAAGAGAGGGAGAGAATGGAAATAGGCTGAGGAGAAGGTGGATGAGACGTTCTTTTGTTCTCCACAATCGAGGACAGCAGCTTTCAGCGATGGTACCGCCCCCGTCTCCGCAGAGGTGAGATACCGCGGCTGTCAGCAATGGAGAAATGAATGTCTCGGAAGAGACACGTATTTATGTGCCTGCAACCATCCATGGTGAGATGGAAATGCATGGTTGCCGAAGGTGAAGAATCGTTTTCTCCCTTTCCTTATTGCATTCGTCTCCTTTTAGTTTTGGAATAGGCGAATCGCTTAATGTGGGCAAGAATTCATCGCGGATCAGAGATTAAAACTCGCGTTCATAGCGGCACCTTGATATAGCCTTCGCAATAAATAACAAGAAAAGCGTCAGTAAGTGCACGGGTAATTAATAGAATCCCGGTGCTAGCTAAGGTCGATATTGGGAGAAGGTTAACCATTGCGACGTGTTTCTCTTTTTTTGTCAGCTTATGAGCTCTTTTTTACACGAATTATTGTTCTGCCTTAAAAAATACGTTATAAGAGCAGTTAGATTTCGTTTCCTCTTACTATGTACGGTTATGATCGATAACACCTGGTAATAAATATTATTGAACTATCGGATAATCGGGATCATTTTATTTATTCTGCGTAGTTTTTCCTTCTTTCATATTGTGCTATATCGCAATATCTATAATCGAATATTTATAATATTTATAATATTTATAATCGCTTACAAAGCTTCCTTTTTTACCTGAGTGCTTTCGTCCGTAACGGTGGCTGACTATTTTGTTCCACAGTGTCTGAATCAGCCATTCTCTAATTTCGTTGAGGACAACTCGTTTCACTAGTTTTCCTTTTACTTTTGCTGTCACCGGTCCTTTAAGGCTTCCATTGCTAACCGCCATCGATCCTGCCTTCATTCCAAACGCAGCACAGGCAGCAGTAGTCTATCGATCAAAGCTAATGCGATAAAAATTGCGAGCACGACTACTACTATTGAGATCCCTGAACACGTTTGGGCTCACGTTTCGGTTATGTTATTTTTTACAATTCAACTTGGTAAAAGTAGCGCAGCCGACGAGCTTGGCAACACTCGCGTATACCGCGCGTGTCTTGGTGTGCCGCGCAGTTCTCGAAAGGCCTCGCAATAACTTCTGTAAACAGTCTATATACCTTGTGTAAACAGTCTTTGGACGTTATGTTAAAAGAAAATGTTCTTAAAGGCTACAGGGTATGCAAATAGTCCTCTCCATTCTGTCTTGAAACGTCTTCCACGCACCGTATGCACTAGCTTGAGGACATTATCGCGCGTCGCAGAATACTGATGCGAATTGGTTTTATGACGGAATGCGTCTCTTCGGATGGTGTTTCTTCCATTGAAGATCTATCTTCTCTTCATCCTTAGTGAGAGCAATCAGGTTTTTGTTAAAAGTCCGCACACCACAGTCCGTTCTCAATTTTCTTGTTAAATATTTTGGGCCAGGTTTTGAGGCATACTGGTGCATCACTGCACAAAACCTGGGCACAACTTAATGCTCTGTCTCCACAAAGGTTTTGCCAAAATTTGTCATGCTGCTAAGCTGGTTGCAACATGTAATCGCCGTATCAGAAAATAAACGTTTTTCACTCACTCGCTCCATACTCAAAGTCGTGTTTGTTTCCGCGCCGCTCGCATTTGAAATCCCTGGACTTATGTCGCTAAGAAATATTTTAACCGTTCGGAAATCCATGAACGTAAAAGCTCTGAATTGGCATTATCAGCTTCGCTGCATAACTCAACAGTAGCCAGGCATACGGATCAACTTTTTACTCACTGTATGCTTGCTTGCTTATATTAGCAGAGATCACAGCTTTGCGTTCTTAAACGAGAGCGAACGAATCTACGGTAAACTTCTTTCTCACCTTCTCTGCTGTTCCGAGCAGGCCAAATATTATTACACGCATACCTTTACGTCACAATGCCAAGGCCACCATGGGCAGTGCCGTCGGAAGCAGAACAATCACAGCCCTCCCATAAGCAAAGCGGCATTGTACCTCCCTTCCCGTTCCCATTAAATCCGTGTCCTTCTCACCAGACGAGACGACGCGGACAACACCTCCTCCCACCTCTCTCTCTCTCAGCCCGTTTTCAGCCACTGGCGCGCGTAATACCGGAGGCGACGTGCACAAAGCCAGCAAGACCGGTGTGCGTTTAATTATGCATCGTCCGACGTTACCTCAGCCGGAGCAGGACGCCGCCGAGCGTCACGTCACTTAGAGTGACGGTGATGGCAAAATTATTAATTTTGTCACCGGAATGACGCCAAGGTCTTCCGCCTCCTGTCCCGCAGCTCTCTTTGCTTTCGCGGGCTGCTGCGCTTTGCAGGTTGAGCTCAATAATTTAATTCTGCCTTCTTGGGCGGTGAGGCAAGCCGGTGACACCGAGCGAGCCCGCAACACCGGGCTCGCGGGAGGAACGCTCTCTTGTTGCCTGGCCCGCATATTAATGCGCATTTTCTTTCGCTAACCGAATAGCAATCCCACGCTGCTCTTGCAACTCGAGCGTCTGTTGCTGCAAGCTTCAAGTCGCCTGGTTTTGCTTAGCTCTTCAGAAGGAAGACTAGAAGAAATGTCATGCCTTCCTTTCTTGGCTTCTCTCTTTTTTCGTACAAGGGCATTTTTTTTTTGTTTACCCGTTCACAGCTCGTCTTTTCACTGCATTCAACTAATGAAGAATCAGATAACGAATCAAAACATTTAATGTAATTCGGGTGCGTACTTTTTTTTTGTACACGATGCAGCGGCAAGGCCTACTTTTGTCTCTCCAGTTTAGCAAAGTTTTGGTTTGGCGGAAACAACGCTACTTTTAAACACGTATTTAGTGGCCAGACTAATGGTCTCACTTTGGCTCAGAATATCAAAAACCATTAGGTAGCGAAGTACTGGAAGTAGTAGGCGAATATATCTACTTAGGACAGGTAGTAACCGCAGATCCGGACCATGAAAAAGAAATAACAAGAAGAATAAGATTGGGATGGAGCGCATTTGGCAAGCACTCACAGATTATGACTAGCAGCTTACCGGTATCGCTAAAGAGGAAAGTATATAACAGTTGCATCTTACCTGTACTCACCTATGGGGCTGAAACGTGGAGGTTAACCAAGAGAGTTATGCTTAAGCTGAGGACAACCCAGAGGGCCATGGAACGAAAAATGGTAGGGGTAACATTAAGAGACAGGAAGCGTGCAGAGTGGGTCAGAGAAATAACAGGTTACCGACATTCTAGTGGAAATTAAGAAGAAGAATTGGGCATGGGCAGGACATGTAGTGCGAAGAGAGGATAACCGATGGTCGCTGAGGGTAACAAACTGGATTCCAAGGGAAGGAAAGCGTAGCAGGGGGCGGCAGAAAGTTAGGTGGGCGGATGAGATTAAGAAGTTCGCAGGGTTCAAGTGGATGCAGCTAGCACAGAACCGGGTTAAATGGAGAAATATGGGAGAGGCCTTCGCCCTGCAGTGGGTATAATCAGGCTGATGATGATGATGATGACGACGATGCTGATGATGATGATGATGATGATGATGATGATCAAAAACCAATTCCTAAATATCTGGACTATCGACTACCGCATCTGATTGGCGATATTGTCATTCTCTAACGCGCTATGGAATGCCGAAATGATGGGCTCGAGCTATCCATAAACATTTACTTGTTGCGAGGCGCTTTTATGGATCGGCTTCCGATTTTCCGTCACCTCCTTTTAGCTTCAAAAGTTCATAGTTTAAAACGCCCCAGGCGTCAATGAGGATGCCTTGGTGATGGCTCGTCTTCTTTGGGCAATTTTTAAATACGCCTTATCAGAGACTAATAGGGAGGACTCCCTTAGAGCGCCACTACATTGAGGCAGGAACAAAGCTACCTTAATGCTCCCTTACCTCGCTCCTTGACCTGAAAGCATGCTTCAGTGCAGAACCCCTTTCTCTGCGCTTGCGTAGCAGTATCTCCGACTGCTGCGATGACATCGAATTCACACAGGCAAGGAGGGCAGATTACATGTACTGCCAGCCCAACAATGTTATCCTGCCAAACCATATTGTGCATCGGGCATATGTGTACGCACCTCAAAGAAGAGTGTTGTTTAATTACGTGCGTCTTTTGTTTTTCATTTATATAAATACATTTCAGTTATCAAGGCTATGCATGATCTCTACATTACACGCGTACATGCGGCTCCTCGTCGCTCTGAGTGTCTCCTAGCTGCTAAGGTTGGTTGGAATCAATACCAGCAAATTGTAAAGAAGGATACAGGTGCACGTTTTATCAACTTGTGCAAGAGTGACTAAGCTTATCGTGTAAGTGTCTGGTAGAGCAGCTACACTGTCTGGGTCGAGGGGCTAACTAAGCTGAGCCGTTTCAGTGCCGCCCTAGCAAAGCATTCACTGCTAAAGCTGCGCTATCCAGGAGGGTACTCGCATTCTTGTCGAGAAGCTTACGATAACTGCGACTGAAAGCTGCATTTCAAATAAGTCAGTGAACTGAACGTCCAGAGATTATTCACTACACATTTAACGGCCTAAAGCCTAACTCAGTCTTGCTAACTACTGTAGACAGAAGACGGTGAAAGAGTGTGCAGATTTGTAGAACTTAAACTTTTTTTTTTTCGTTACAAGTTAAGAAATGGAGCTCCTATCCCGAAGGACATCGCGCACATACGTGCGCGGGTCTTAATTTATACTTCTCGTCGTTTTCAAGTTTTACGGGTTGGTCGTAAGCACTCCTTGAAGTTCATCATTCTTTAAAAATTTGTTCTGCGTTCTTCGCCGTAGACACTTGGCCAGATTTATAAAATCAGCAAGGACCACATTTTTATCGCGAAGAAATTATGACGCAAAGTTATCTCTTTCACTTCTTCAGCAGATTGAGTTTACGGCAAAAAAAGAAATCATCTTCCGCACCAGAGCCTTCTTCGCTTAGCTTCTGTTCAAATCTTGCGAGGCTCCACCTTACATATACCTCCGAGTTTCAGTTTCTATTTTAGCGATGTGCGCTTAGAAATAACTCTACCGGGCCCGTGGCGCGTACTCAACACGTCGTTTCCGTGCTTACTTATTCATTCGGCACCGGTCATTATGACAGACATTCCGGCGCGAGCTCTGTAATGCTCGTTTTCATTGCACCGGCGCGCTATTTGTGGCCTCAACACGGGCCTCCTCGCCCATTTCAACACCGCCTCAGCGCAAGCAAGACCTGGGTCTGCGCGAATGTGCTAACGAGGCTGTGAAAGCGATGCCGCTGGAAAGGCGGCAAAGAGAAACGAAAAACGGGAGGACGGAAACCCAGGAACACCCCCCTCTCGGTTTCGGTAGAGGCGTCTTGCTCGTGAAAATGTTGGTCATTAATTATTCCCCGCCGTACTGGGACCGTCGTTTCTAGCTGACGGCTCTGTCTGTCCGTCTGTCTCTGGGTACGCGTAGGTGTTTTTGGTTTCCATCCGTAAAGGGAGGTGTGACCACGCAAAGTTTTTGCGACCATTAGGTTTGCGGGTGGAGTAGAGAGCCAGCCGTGAATAGTATAACCGCGCCTGGCTCCGCTGAATGCTTATGCAGGTCGTTTCGTTTTGCACATACGCCGTCGGCGCCCCGGCAAGTGTACATAAGACGTGAAGCTGTGAGTAATCTTAGCCTCACTTCCAACGCCATGCAGTGGGTGCGGATAGGCATGCGTACTTGTTTGTTAATCGCTGTGACAGTGATAAAACGCTAGTCCGGGCCTAAATGATATATATAACAATTATTTTCTCCTCAATCCCATTTCATACCCTCACTCCTAGTGCATAAGGCAAGTCCCATTGGTAGTGGAGGGATGGCATTGCTTTATTAGAATGGGGGAAAGCAAAATGCATGAAGTGGAATGAAGTCGTAAATTACTGTGACGATAAATTTTTCGCGTCGTCTATTAGATGCAATTTTTGTAGCCACTACGCAGGAACACCTGCGCAGAGTTCAATGCAATACATGAAACTCACATTTAAACAATGCGCAGGATTACTGGGAACACTAACTTTTCCTTTACGGAGCCTGGCGATCGTATAGTAAGGCATTAAGCTACGCGAGCACGCGCCGACCCATTTCCTGAAATCATGTCGCGCGCTGACTTCAAACGATAGAAGGACAAAGAGCAGCCCTTTTTTCGTGTGTTTCCTCCTACATTCCCAGGGCACATTGCGATGCGCTCTCGTCGCGTCGCCGCGTAGCGGCTATTGTTATTATTTTTTTTTTTTTGCCCTTCTTCGTCGAAGCGCCATTCTTCTCCAATCTTTGCTCGCTTCGGGTGTGTCCAGCTGGCGGAAAGCTTGTTTCCATATAGAGAGGCTTCGTCGTCCCTGCCACCAAATATGTCGCCGGCTTGCCCTCGAACAAGGTACTGAACATAAAAAAAAAATAAAAGGCAAGAAACTCGTAAAATGGCTTAGGGACACCCAGAGCAACCAAGCTTGGGCACGGGAGTTTCGACCGCGCGTCATCGTTTCCTGATTTATGATGGAGAAAGGAGAAGAACAGGTGAGGAGGTTTGGGGAAGGATGAGAGTCGGGAAAAGTCAGGGAGGAGAGGTGACTTCTTTTTTTTTATTATCTGTTGGGGAGCGACATCGTGGCATATGGGGCCCGCCCGCCTGGCACCCTTCAGTAAAGTTTCTTTTTCTCCGAGATTACGCGTCACGAACTTCGGTTCGGTTGTTTCCGCACACTGGCTCTCCCATCTCCCGACCGAAGCATGCTGGGCGGCCTCTTTCGCACGAGTCCCTTCATTGTTTCCCGCGTCCATGGCACCGAGGAAGAGAAGAGAGAATGTGCTCTGAGCGCTCGCTTCAATGGTCGCGCACTCTGCCAGCGGGGCTGTGCCGAGGAGGATGGGCGTGCGACGCGTGACTTTTGAAACGTCGCACTGCGCGTCTTTTCTTGCTTGTATGTTTAAAGAGCGTCATCTAAGGGGCTGTCTTGTTGCGTCCAAACAGGGTTGGTTGTTCTATGCCACACAACAAAAGCGTGCACTTAACGCAGATGAAAATGCTGGACTCAGTTCCCTTTTTTCTTAATGTGGTGCTCTGGCGAACGTTGCTCCGCGAATATCTCGACTGGAAATTTTGAACCGCTCGCCGGGTAGTAAAATATTTGTTGGTTTTTGATAGCTTCATTTTTGGTTAATTAGCATGTAAAAGTAAATATATAATAGCAACCACATAAAGAAAGCATGCGAAACGCTCAATAATATTTAGGAAATAAGGTGGCTGTGACCTGCCGGGATGGTGTTAACTGACGACAAATATGCATCTTCAAGCGGGGGATGTAATTGGAATAATGGTGATTATGAACCTACAATATATGTAGCCATGCATTCACGCATTCAGGGTTGTTATGATTAACCACACGGCCGGCATGTTGAATGGAAATGATGTTTTGTAGTCAAAGGCCATTCTTGTGTCACGTTAGGAAGCGAAACAATGAGTCCTTATCTGTGGAACGTGATAAAAAAATGTAAACTTTCTACGTTTATTACGCGTACCTCTTACGCATTGTACGTAGTTACAAAAGTATTACAACGTTTTTTTCCATAATTTCTATCTCGTTTCAGATTTCACCTTCCGTGGGGACAGCAGGCGCCCTTCATTTCGTGCGGTGAGTGTTTGCCTCTTGTTAAAGCCTACTCTGTAACGTTTTGCAGTGGAGTTTTTTTTCTTTGATAGCTTACGGTGTATGCCTTTATTTTTGAAAGCAAAGAAAAAAAAAACGTTCCCGCGGTTTTTTGTGAACACTGCGAAATGTTACGTTGAAGCGCTAACTAGGCATATATAGAGAAAACACAAATACACTACTTTGAAAAAGATGTAGTGCCAAAACGGGCGACCCTCAGAAAGAGACAAACAGGACAGGCGCATCCTGTCCTGCGCCTGTTCTGTTTGTCTCTTTCGGAGTGTCGCCCGTTTTGGTCCTACATCTTTTTCGAAGGAACATGCGTTAACTAGCCTCCTAGCAAGTATTATTAAGACAAACGTACTAAATGAAACACTCCAGAACGCATACAACATGTCCATGGGGTGCATACCTAGTGTGCCTTCCCTGCGAACATAACAATGCTTGTGCGCTGTGCGCTGCCAGTGTCCGTGGACTGTTAGACGTTAGCGCATCTTAAAAATCCCCAGTTGGTCGAAACTATTGCGGAGTCTTCCACTATGGCATCTCTATCTTTTATTCCTTTATTCCCATTCCCTCCCTTCCTTCGAGGTGCGGTTTAGGGAGGAGGAGATGATCTGAAAGTGTTACTGTGCCTTCTATTTCTTCAAAAACTAACTTTCATTAAAACACCTAAGGCGTTAGTATACCAACACGCTATTCCGTTGACTTCCTTGGTACCAGCTTTTCAGGGTAAACGCATTCAAACTGTTTTCGCAGGGATAATAATGCTTCACAGGCTTATCAAAGGTATTACGCTTTTTGAGTGCTGCGGTAGTCGAGACCTGCACGACTGTTCCATCGTGACTACAATGGAAGCTTTGTAGCTGGTGCACCACTGTTATGTGTTTTCGCCTATTCTCATTGGTAACACAGATCGCGAACCCGAAGCAGCTAAATGTAAAGACCCTGATGCCCTATCAGCATAGTGTCTCGGCAACAGTGTCTCTCGAAGCACACTATCAGCGAAGCTGCTCTAGTCGCTACTACTTCTTCTTGCGATGCTGTTATTGTTGTAAATATAGAGAAGTCACGAGAGAAGCACTGGGGACGGAGGGCGAGCTCTGTTTTTGGCAAGCGCACCGGGAGTGACAAAGCCTTTAATGGGAACTTCTCGAAGAGCTGCCTCTGGCGTGCCTTCGGGCGTGCTGTGGTATAGCGGCCTCTGACTGTGTGCAGTCCTGGCTTCTCTTTTAGTTCTCTCCTTCGTCGTCTTTGTTTTGCGGCAGACTCCTGGTGCGTGGCAAAACGAGCTGAAGAAATAACAGGCTGGCAAGATTTTTTTTTTTTCCAACTCCTTGCTTGCCCCCACTGGAGAAGTTGGATTTCCGTTACTCCGGCGAAAGATAAAGAGTTAAAAAGGAGAAAAAACAAAAACAAAAGTAACCTTAACCACCTTGTTGGACAGCAAGAGAACAGAAGTCCGAGATGCGCAAAAAAAAAAAAGAAAAAAAAAAGAAAAGAAAAGGAAACGAAGAAGAAAAACGGAACCGGAACTGAGGGCAGCGTCGGGCGGAAGAAGGCTACTCGCTTCCTTCAGCACCGCCGAGTGGAGGAAATAACGGGAAGTGTATACGAAAGCCGGCTCTGGCGAAAGACTTCTTCGAGACGTCCAAGTGGCGCGCTATACTATGTCTCCTATAGCAAGGCGCTGCCTGTGTAGGGAGCCATGAAGAGGTTTATCGAGTCGCTCTTTGTCGTCGCCACCGCCGCCGACACGCCTTCAATAGCAAGAGAAAAAAGCGTTGGCGCGCTTTAGTTCTCTAAAACTACGCACGTTTTGTTTTGCTCGCAAGCAAACAACTGAACAACAGTTCCTCTGTGATTAAATCTTTTGACTCGCTGATGACGAAACTTTTAATTATCCGCTGTTGTAACCTATCCTGCGGCTGTATAGACCTCCTTGAAAAACACTGCCTCCAGTTTGCGGCTCGGGCGCCTAACGCCCGACGCATGATATTCCGATCACGCCGCTTTCACTGTGAAGCGAGACGCTCTTGACGCGAATATCTCTCTCTATAAGTGTCAGGTATATGTTCGCTTCGCGTCAATGCTCTCTTTGCTTACTTCTAAACCCATTTGAGCAGCAAACAGCTTTCGTGGTCGACTTTGCGTTAGTAAATGGGGAAAGCGTCAGAGGAATTCAGACGCGAGAGGTTTCTCCTGAATAAGTTTTTGCCCTAATTTCTATTTTGTTTTTCGAAAGTAAGAAAGAAGAGACCGCTGAATACAGCGAGCATCGCGGCTGCGTTTTTCGGGAATCATAATAGCGAACGCGGGCGCGCACGTTCTCTTTCTTCGTATCTTGAAGACCGTTTGTCGTTACGATTTGCGGAAGTCACCTAAAGGGCTTTATCCTTTTTTTCTCTCGCTTAAAAAGCTCGGCCCCGGGTAAACAGGCTGTCGCTCGCTGCACTGGCGCGTCTTCGGGCACGCGTGCGTGAATGGCAGCAAATCCTTCTTGGGAAAACGGCGGCGCGTCTTGCAGGAAAAACATTTCCGGCAGCGCGCGCACCACCGTCCCATAGTCATCGTCGCGCTACGGCTGCCACTAGTTCGAAGGCGCGCGAGGAACGAACCAGCCTGCATTGCCGTCAAGCGTTTTACGCGTTTATACTTTTTTTTAGGATGAATCTGTATGCGTGTGTGTCTGTGTGTGTGTGTGGGTGTGCGCTAGTCAGAGCAGCGCTTGGCATTTTGACGGCTTTGTCTCTTACAGTCCGTCTATATATATGCGCTTCTAAGTCGTGTCGTCCTCTCGCCGCGCTAGGTAGAGAAGTGTTGTTTGTTCGGGAATTTGCCATATCGCGCTCGAATAGACACGTCGCGTGTCTCGTCCTCGAAGAGGACGGCCGGCTTACCCCCCCCCCCCCCCCCCCCCTTCTCTCTCTCTCTTTCTTCGGGGTTCCAACTTTGCGCAAGACACAGCGCTTCTCTCGCTGCAGATATAACGTTGGAATTCGTTTTCTTAGAATAACACCTCATTTCCCTCAGTGAAAGGTACGCCGCAGCGAGCGCGTGCAGGCGTTGTTTGTGCAGCCGTTGTTCGTGCAGAAATCGGCTCTTTTTTGTAAGTCTGTTTCAGTTTTCACATTGCACGGCTCAAATAGCTGCTTAGTGCGTCAGCTAGGTGTCCACTTAACCAGGGCCTGTTTTCTTACCCGGTATTTTTTTGCTTGGCCGTGCCGTTAAGCTCTGGTGATCAAAGTAAACAACGGAGATCCGCGAACCTGTGACCAGAGGTGATAGTTTTCAATTAACTAATGTTTGCCTATCCGCCTTGTTTCCCAGACATAGTTCTGTTACCGGAGAATCTATCAAATTTTCTTTCTAAAGCTATGACGTCAGAACGTGTAGCTTCCCGTAACGAAAAGGCGAAAATACAAATAATAAGAAAACAATTGTTGTAAAATGCGTTCGCCAAGGTGTTTGTACTGTACCTATATCGGCATGTCACGTTCAGTCGTACAGTACAGCCCCTTAGCTTTCGTTGCCTTGAGAACCGTTATTGGCCAACAACGACAGGAAGGCAGTACCGAACCGAAATATCTTATTAGGGTACCTATAAGAATAAATTATTGGACCGATAAAGAAAAAAAGGAGAAAGGCAAGGGGGCTAGTGCAAGGTGGGTCAGGATAGTGAATACGAAATGGGAGCACATTCTCACTAGTTTAATGTTTTTGATGAAGAAGATCTCTATGGAACGAGTATATTATATTATATTATATTATATTATATTATATTATATTATATTATATTATATTATATTATATTATATTATATTATATTATATTATATTATATTATATTATATTATATTATATTATATTATATTATATTATATTATATTATATTATATTATATTATATTATATTATATTATATTATATTATATTATATTATATTATATTATACTATATTATATAACCGTGCGTCATAAGCAAATAGCTGCACAAGCTTCAAAGTTTGATGTATTCAAAAATTCGGCGGCACAAGTTGAATACACGGAGTGCGTGATTAAAGAAGTTTTTATTTTTTTTTTTCGTAGGCGTATACTTAATCATTATGGCGTGCTACCTTCAGCGCTGCACTCCAAATGCAGCCAATGTGACTAGCAGGAACGTCGAGTGTTTCTTAAATTTGATCGCAAAATAGCGATCTCTTCCTTACTTACCGTCACAGCACATAAGCGAACAAACGAGAAAAGACCGGCTTCATTGTGTGCTCAATCGAACACGCGTATCTCGGCGCGCTTCGCGGAGCATTAGGCGTCCTGCGACGTCAATGCGTGTTCCCAATATGTCCAACGCAGCTGAGCTCATTTCAGAGAGGCCCGTACCTTCTGTGTCCCCTCGATCGTGGTTCCTACTGAGTACGTAATATGTGGGCTGAGATTAATCTCGTAATTAGGACCGGCAACTCTCTCTCTGTCGACCGGCGAAAAAAAAAAAAAAAGAAAAGATGAAGGGGGGAAAAAAGGCAAATCGTTCTACTCCGTGTAATTCACCCTGAAACAAGATTGTTTCCTCGCTCTGCCGGGGTTTCTCTAATTAGAAAAAAAAAATGAAAAAGTTGATTCTCCTACAAATTGAGTATTGAGCGAGAAGAAATGAGCCCCTTTTGATTTTTTTTCTTTTAGATCTCCGTCGATCTCCATGATGGGTGTTCTTTTCATTCTCAATTTGTGTCGTCATCGGGTGAGCAAATTCTACTCTGGAATTTGCTTATTCTCATGTCTCTTGCGCAGTTTTAATTCTTGTCTTATATTTTCTCCTAATTTCCCTCTTTTATTGGAACGTTGTAACCGAGCTCTGCTCTTTCCTTATGAAAGTGTTGTCGCATTCCTTCTGGAAACAGGGATCCCACATTTCACTTATTTTGAGCTTATATAGGCGGGAAATATCCGCGAGCAACTTTCCTATAAAGTGAATGTAATAGGTTTCATGTATACGGATGCAGTGCATGGATTAAGAAACGTGATGGAAAAAATCGTTTGCTCTAACACGGCACGATGCTGCGTAAAGCGTCGCTCTGTATTACGTTTTTTTAATTGTCATCTTTCAAGTACGTATCACTACTGCAAGATAGCAGAGCTTCCAATTATGCTTGTACTGATGCGGTAAATAATAAGCTGAAGTTAACGCTACTAAATATCCTGATTGCATGATAATTGGTTTTCCTGCATTTTTATAATACGCTTTACATAGATAGCGAGCCTCCATTTTCAATACCGAGTAGTTTTTCTCCTTATACGGCACATAACCAGAGAAATAAGTCAAAATACTCAATCTGAAAGAGCAGTCAATTATTTCTCTATAGTGGATTGTATATGTTTTTATTGAGTTTTTGTTGTTGTTAATTTAATGCTTAAAATCCTGTGTTCCAGGAACGCACACTTCGCGTGTTTTGTATGAGCTTTCTTAAATTACTGTCATTTTATAACCAGAGGAGTGGTTCCGTTTTTAAAAGCTCTCATTAGAAAAATTCCCTTACTCACTGCCGTACAGTCACACGAAATGTGACCAGCTTAACTTTGAACTACCCAGCGTAATGACTTCTGCTGATTTTGACTGATAAGCGCGAACAAAATGCATGAATATAGCCGGTCTCTCCAGTCTCCTGTAATCGGCTGTCTCTTCCATTGTAATGCAAGGATCTGTCATACTAAGAAAGATTTATTGGTCTTACTCGGCCGACGCGAAACCGAACGCCTTCGTACTGATCGACTGATTTTTGCTGTGCATCGTTCAAATAATAAATTAAATATTGAATGGCCTGTCCCAGTTGTTTTGCGCTCACTTCATTCGCAGGACCTTAGCAAGATAGCGCACGCTCAGATTAACCGAACGCGACGAACGAGGTTAGGTTACAGTAGGCTAGGGATAAAGGAAACGTGCGGTGATTGCTTCACTCTGGTTGGACGCCTGAACCGCGCCGTGAATAAAAGCGGGAAATGGAATGCTAGAGATAGGGGGGAAGGAATGGAGGAGCTAGCAGGCGTGGTCTTTCTGCGCATTCGCCTACTACAAACGGTCATAGCAAATGGAGGAGGAACCCAATCAAAATCTCCTCCTTGAAATCCCCGCCCCCGTATACGCACGTGCGTTTCTCTTTCTTATCTCTTCAGCACCTTGCTCCTACGCTATGGCGATTTCTGTTACAATCGTCAGTGTCAGCCCGTAAACATTGCAAACCTCGCTAGCGCATGTCAAGAAGAAGGAAAAGATTCGTAGAAACGACTTGTATTTTTGACTGAAACTTTGGTGCTTACATGAGTTAGGTATCACCCTAAAATATCACGAGGCGCCACATTATTCTCCCCATCACACTGTAAAAGTTCTTAACTATATATTACAGGCGTAGCTATTTACTTTTTCTCGTCCACCCTCGCTCATTTCGATCTCGAGGATGGATCATAGAAAAAAAAAATTGAAGAATGGGGCGTTCTATGTCTCGCAATGAGCGTCTTTACGAGACTTGCAAGTATTGCGGCAACACTTCAGCTTCTTTTCTTCCACGTTCAGTTGCAATTTTGCAGAAAGCTAAAACAAAAATAATCTGTCGGCGCTGAAAGAGTTTCACTTATTTCATATTTCTTCCCGAATAAGTCGGAAACATTTGATTTCATACCATGCTGACCTAATCTGTATCGTGTTCTGGTCATTAGCGTCACCAATACTGCATGCGGCATTGTTTTCGGAAGTTATGATATAAACAGAATTGGTAGGGAAAAATGGCAACGCTAAAAGGCTGCGCACTGCAAATTTCAGAGGCAGGTAAAAGATATAAAATAAAAATGCTACGTCTTGAACCCTGTGCCTGGAATCTTCAATTCTTTTTTTCTTTCTAAATGGCCGCATTCTTTCTTCTGGCCAACTGCGCACGCTGTCAGATTGGCTTTCTTTATTGAATTTGAATTCTAAAAAACATATAGCAGCGAGAGGGAACCACACATACATAAGCAAAGACGTCCACTTTTCCCTCCATAGACAAAAGATGTGCCCCTGTTGAATTCGTAAAGACATAATGCGTCGCTTTGTTTGTTTCACACAGCAGAAAGAACCGCCAGAAATAAACATTACGCTTCGTAATATCCAATCATCGTTTTATTTTTATTCCGGATGGAAAAGGGTGCCGAAATCTATTTTGCTCAGTGCACCCACAAGTGTGAAATCACTGAAGGGGAAAAGAAAACAGAACGGTTATTTTATTCTGCGTCAAAACACCGTAACAGCGTCTCGAGGTTTGCAGATTGCTCCGATGTTTCGGCGGCTCGTACAATAGATATTTTTGTTTTCCATTTCTGCACGCGTTTCTTAAATCGTTATCAAATATTACAATCAGACCAGAAGACACAAAACATTAATGCGCTCGTGGGATAGATTGCCTCTTTCATTCAAATTACACAAAATTATTGGAGCATTGAAATCACTGTGAATAACGAGTAACGCGGGGTACTCTAAATTGTGACAAAATATTCGTAGCCATGGCAAAGCGACTGTGTGTTTTTTGCGTACTGCCTTAAGAGTCCCATATCCTTCGCTCCAGTGATTCGTTCTGTAAAGCTGGCTTTTTTGCACAAATACTGTATATGAGGTGAAGTAACCTTTCAGCTCTTCCATTTTTTTTGGTGCTTGCCTATTTGTTCACGTGAGTGAGCGATGGATGCGTTGAAGTTATGTTTTTAGTAAGAAAATTTTTGTTTCAGTGTTTTTGCTGCTGCACCTCGAGCGATAGAAGGGCTAAACGTGTTACATATTTTTTCTTAAAGCATCAGTGTGCGTACAAACGCGCGCGCGCGAGTGTGTGTGTGTGTGTGTGTGTGTGTGTGTGTGTGTGTGTGTGTGTGTGTGTGTGTGTGTGTGTGTGTGTGTGTGTGTGTGTGTGTGTGTGTGTGTGCGTGTGCGTGCGTGCGTGCGTGCGTGCGTGCGTGCGCCAAAAGGGCGTGAATAGGGTATACTTAGGGCTAAGTTATTAAATTGTTACGTGGTGGCATGACAAGCGATGGAACACGGCGACACAACAGGAACAGAACGACGTGATGACATAACGATGAAATATGCTTTAATGGCCAGCGGGCCTAGCGCGAGCGCTCCGCCCAGCGCCACTGCCTGCTTCGTCATCTTCGTAGCAGTATTTTTGGGTAAAGCGCTGCAAAAGCTTGTGGATTACGGTCTGGACTTTTCACTTACGTCATAATTATTCACTCGAGTGCTTGTAGGGAATACATGAGATGCCACAGTTGCGCTGCAGCGACATTTCGATACAGGCTATGACCCTCCGTGGGGCCACACATTCAAAACCACTGATGTTCTTTTTCATCGTTGGTTGGTACTTGTTCGCATTCTATCATCTTTTTATTTTTTTTTATTCGGCAGTCTTTTTTTCTAATTAAAGACATACTTCTGTAGTCAGTAAGACGTTTTGGGGATACTAAATCACAAGTCGACATTGATCATCGATTTCTGATTTGTTCTTTGTTAAATTTTATCTTTTGGTTGATCTTAAGAATTCAGCGTCACACATACAGGCAGTATAAGATGCATACACAAAAGAAACGGAAATGAGGACTGAGCACAAAGGCGTCTCCACTCATCGACAAAAGAGACGTCTGTTTCGAATTGCCAGCGCTAGGTTTCTTCTGTGCGATTCATTCAGCTCCGTATCCCACAGTGAATAGAGAATCTATTCTTGTGACTTTCTGGCAGTGCCGAACCAATAAAGAACAATGCTTTGCTCTCACCAATGCATTGTTGCTTAAATTCATCAGAATGAACTGATTTGTATTTCTCTTTGGAGTCTAACACCTCTCCGCCTCTCCACAAGAAAAAGAATCGATTAGAATATTTTAGACAGATTTAATTAAACATAAAATACAAACTTTTCCTCTTGTTTGTCATTATTACTTTCCCGCAATTTTGCTGCTTGAAAATACATCAGTTTTATTCACGCGTCCCCTTTCCTACATCGCCACTTGTAAGGGAAAGGTTCATTTTTCACCTGCTGTTGAAATCTACCTCGCTTCCTTTTGCTTTCTATTCGAGGTTCAAGAGAGACGGTGAGATTTCGGAGGAAAAAAAATATGCCCCTTTCTGTTTCTTGCGTCCGGATGACTTTCACTATCGCCCAAAACAAGAAGAAAAGAACCTTTAGTCATTGCGAGCTGGAAATGCACCAGACCGACAAAAAAAAGCACGCGTGCACGAAACCAGCAAGTCTGCATCGAGCACCATGAAAGAAAAGGAGGCGCAGTCCTGATGAGCTTTCTTTCGACAGCGCATTTTCTTCTCAAGTACTGATTGGTGAGGGGGAGAGAAAAAGAAAACGCAAGTAAAGAACGCGATGACATAAGGGCTCACGATAGCAGTGCGGCAGGAGGCAGACGCGTTTGACAGAAAGACTCGCGACCTCTCCACTACAGCCCTGCCTGGATGGTGTTCCGCGACTCTTTCCCGCTGGAGTCGCTGTTGCCGTTCGCGCTCCCATTATCCTCGCTTCTATCTGCCTCTGTTCTCCTGCTCTTAGTTTCTTTATACTGTTACATTACAGCTCGTTGTTTTCACGGGCTTTTTTTTTTCTTTGTGCTGCCAGCGATTAATATTGCATATGTGAAAAGACGAATTCTCTCTCTCTTTCTCTCCTTCTCCTCTTTCATTCAACCGGTTCTCAGTGGCCGGCACTGTGTCTTCTGATCCTTTCCTTCACTACGAACCGCGTTCGAGCTCCTACTACTAACGCGCGCCTTCGCACAACCGGAGAGCGGCTTCTGCCGCTGGCAACAGCCAGGCTCACTTCGCGTAGGCAGTGCTTACCATTTGTCGCCAGATCTCTCTTAACGCTCTCTCCTCCCCTTAATGAAGAGTCGTCCCTTTACGTTTGATGGTCGGGGTCCTCGAGTTTGTTCTCTTTCGTGCTGTCTTGCTCCCCGCCAGAAGGCGTTTACGCGCCTCGTTTCACCCCGCAATACCACTAAGCCGCCTAGTTCGCCAAATCTTCACTTGGTTATCCCGTCGTCATGCGCTTGTGGAACGATCTTGGCTCCTAAACGTTGTTCCTTTTCTTTCCTTCTTCTTTCGCGTATTCATCCCAAAAGGCTTATTCTGCAGTGGTGTGGTACTTCTATTTATTCGTTTTGCGTCAGAAATAAGCGAATACTGCAAACGTACGCAGAGAGCGGAACTTAGTAACGCGCAAACTAGTACGAGCACACGACTTCTTCATCAGCACGAGTAGGAAGTGCTGTGAAGAAAGGCGACACGTGCAAGAAGACATGCGCATGTACTTTCAGCTGGCTCCTCGCGCAGGTGTTACAATCCGGCAAGAGAGTGATTTATGAAATGGTTATTCCTTTTTCTCTGGTCTGGAGCAGATAACTAGGTGTGATTGTCGCTCACAAACCACGAGAGCGTACAGGAATGTAGAGTACTCCGCCCCGCATTGCTCGCACGCCGTCACAAGCTCTGGGTTTCCCACAGAGTCGCCTCAGTTCACCCGTCGTTTAAGAGATGGCAGCCTTCCTATCTTAGTCTGTCTTTTAGGCAAGCACCTCTGCCTTTATATTCTGCCATCCTGCTTTCTTGAAACGAGACAGCAGCCGCCTACTCGCTCTGACGCCATGCGAGGTGTAAGGATTCAGTGGCGGCGTGCTGTTTCAGCCGTGACGGTAGTGACGCATTCAATTACGGTTGCTCGGGAGTGATGTTGCACTCCTGTCGGGCGCAAAACTAGACTTGTGGCAGCGCCTCAGCGCGTGTGCGCGGGAGCGTTCTAATGCGTACACTTTGCCTGCGGGAGACTACGACGTCGTCCTTTTGAAAGCGGTGTGCGAATCACGACGCCTATTCACGGCTGAGGTAACAGAGACGGCTTGCACCTGGAGCAAACACCCCGCCGAATGCGCTGCTTTTGAGCGGAGGGGTAAGGATAAAAGAAAATGGCGGCGCCTTCTCGTTTCTATGCGCAGCAAGCCTGAAGATTTTTTTTTTTTCTCACCATAACGAGACGTTCACTATGCGAGCGAAGGGAAATAAAAATGCGAGCCGTCTCGAAGAGCGTACAGTGCTCTGAGCGTACTCGAGTGTCGGACGTCTTAGTGTTAGGCCGGAGTTGCAGGTTCCTTACAATTTCGGCTGACGGTAACTTGTCGTGTAGGTTAACACGCATGGGATAAACGCGTCGCCGGTGCGGGGGCGCTCGCGCCGACTCTTGCTCGTTTTTTTGGGCTTTGTATTTGCTCGTTTTTTTGGGCAGCTTCCTCCGAGTTTCTCAATATGATCGAGCCATGAGACTTGTCCGTCTGGCTTCGCATGCGACATTGTTAGGCGTGAATCTAAGAGATATGTATTCTTTTGTTACATGTTCGCATTAAGAGGCAGTAACATAAATAGAAGAGGCACGCGCGCGCGACCGTGAGCATACGTGCCCGGATTTACGGGTTGTGTGCCGCCGAGTAACTCTTTCGCTCCTTAGTCGGAAGAATACAACTTACGCATTTGTTTCAACATTCGCACGAATCAACCGTCGCTTTACTCCAAGCCACTTTACGGCGCCCTTTCGCTCGTGGTACGGATTGCGTAGTGCAGCTCAAATTAAGGTCTTAGCGTGCAATCGATCACAGGGGTCGTATATAGTCACATTAGCTTACCAGCGAGTGCCTTGCGGCGCACAGCACGCGCTATTAATAGGTTTAGCTTGAGAACGCTTGCAAAAATAAATACAGCACCAGAGTAGTGCTAGCTTTAAAACGAAACATGAAAAAAAGAAAAGGGGAAAAAGCGCGAGTTCATTAGTCATGAAAGCGGCATAGCGATCTAGCACCTTGACCTTTCTGGCGTGCCTACCGTTAGCGCCAAAGCTTCGCGCCGCGATAAACGGGAGGAAATACGCGTAAAAGGCTTAGGATGGAGAGGAAAGAAAAAAAAGCGGGGGGGGGGGGGGGGGGGCGGGGGGAGGGTTGAAAAGGCATTTTTCAAGCTCCAGATTCTTTCATTCCAAGTGGAAAATTCGATACGCTCACGCTTGTGCGCATACACTGTATTTCTTAATTTCCTTCTCGAGTTCACTCGGTGCTGCATCGTCGGAGGCGGCAAAACAAGGGGCTTATCCGCGATATAGAGGCACTGTATCGATCCCCTTTTCGATGCCGGCGAGACAGCTCCTCGCCGACCGGTGCACGCTGCCTGCAGAGGCGTGTGCACAGAGTCAGTCTGGAGGCGAGGGTATCCCCAGACACGCTACCAGCGGCCGAAGACCAAGGGGGCGTCCAATTTTGGGTGCCGTGTATATAATCTCGTGGCCAGACTGGAGCACGCGCCCCTGGACAGAAGAGTCGGCGCAGGATCGACCCTGTCGTCAATGCGGTGATGAGACGGACGGTCCCCGCCCTCGCACGCTGTCTGACTGAGCGAGTACAACGTAGACGTTACCCGTCTGGGGGGCTGGCAGAGGGGTGAGGGAGAGTGCTCTAGTAACTTGCGACGATGTGAGGGGCCGATAGCGATTGTATCATGTGCAGTTTATTCGGTATCGTGTACACCGGTGGTGCATTAAGCTGCGGCAGTTTTCGCTTGAGTCTATTACATTTTGTTTTCTAACTCGGCTTGCCCGTAGAGGCGCAAGCACCAACCATGTTAATCGATTAGTGAAAAATGTGCGTGTTCAATCGTATATCTAACCACTCTAACAAAAAGTTATGATGACCTAGATATTTTACACGTCCTGGGTGATGCTCCGTGCATTCGATACCGTTGTCTGGTAATATATGGCCGCATATATCTAGTGGTGAGCGTCCCTCATAGCCCAAGTCGTTTTGGTACGTTAAAGCCCGTGTATGTATGTATGTATAACTTTATTAGGGAGCCGGCACACGACGGGTTAAAGCATCGTGACGCTGGCCAAGCGTCTACCCGGGGTTAAGCCCTACTCTGCACTACCTCATTTGGCCCGTTTGTGGTGGGTTGTGAGGCTTGTGCTTTTCGAGCGCACCCCCATAAACAAAACCATATCTGATGGTGTATACTTTGGTTCGTGTGCGCATGCGCCGGTTAGTTGATGATGTTTGGCGAGTGTATGGGGCCATACAAAAATAAGTCGTCGCATGGAGTTGAGCTCTTCCTTTTTTATTATTATTAAAATCTTCGTTGCGGGTCACCAGTTTCTCTGCCATTTGCTGCCCAAAGTCTTCGTCTTTCTCTGTGTGCGTTCCTGAAAATGATATCCAAACGCTGGCCATGAGCCAGGTTGAGCACGGCCCCGAAACGCCGACGATCGACGAGGCGGTGCGAGACACTCGGGAGAGCTTCGGCGTGCCGTAGTCGGGGGTCGCGAAGACAGGATGGACGTGTCGCACTATGTGTATCGTTCGCGCGTCTCCACTCCTAGGCAGCGCCCGACATTTTCGTCCGTACGGGTGGGTTCCGTATCCGGCCCCCTTACCCCTCGGAATGACACATGAGCTTGTGCTTGAAGGGGTGACTCTATGATTCATGAGCTCGGGGCGCAGACAGCGAGACACCGGGTGGACGAGAAAGAGAAGGGGTTGGAAGTAGAAGGGGCGTGCTCTCGCGCAACTGCCTCGTCGCGTCGTTCAGCGCCGCGTCGTTCTGTACGATGTACATGCACGTTCCCGTCCCGCCCCGTCCGAAAGACAGACTTGAAATATCTTGTCTTCCAGCTTCTCATGTCTTCCAGCTTCTCAAGGAGGAAGTACTCTGTTAGCCTATTTATAATACTGATGCCGGCAATGGTAATGCAAGAAAGTATATTCTGCGAGACTTGAGTAAAACAATGAAGACTTATACTCCCCCCCCCTCCCCCTTTCCTGCGAACAAATAACCCTAGGCAGCACTAACTATCGACCCAACATTGAAGTGTGCTTGCAATGCATCGGCCTTATGGGGCGAACATTGCCAACACACTCAAATATTTGGCTGATCGCTAGCGCTGCAAGGGAACAAACTAGCCATTTCTTCGATATTGTAGTAGGAGTCTGAGTACTTATTTTATATAAACAGGTTACAAATGTTTTATATATATATATATATATATATATATATATATATATATATATATATATATATATATATTGTCACGTACAAGGTGATTGAGGATATAAAGAATAGCAAAGGGGTTAGCTCCGATACAACAGCGGTGAGCAGCACAGACGCAAAACCCGCAAGCGACACTTCGTCGTTCTTCACTCAGTCATGCGCCACCTGGCAACGCTAGGTGGCATTACTCCCCCTTCCGAAAAAAAAAAAAAAGTGAACACGGGCGGTGAGAACGGTGTGCAAAGTAAGAGAGTCGTCACAGGAGGTCGCCGTGCGTTATCGTTGGTAGTACGGCTTCAGCCGCACAATGTGCACAATGTCCGAGCTGGGCTTTCGATGTTTTGAAAGTGCGGCGCCGTCTGGAATAACTTCATAACTGACATCACTCACACGACGCAATACTTTGTACGGCCCGAAGTAGCGGGAAAGGAGTTTCTCTGACAAGCCTGGACGGCGAACTGGTGTCCACACCCAGACTTGATCCCCAGGTTTGTAGTGAACCTGGCGGTGCCGGAGGTTGTAGCGGTCCGCGTCAGAGGTCTGCTGCCGCCCGATGTGCATACGGGCAAGCTGGCGGGCTTCCTCAGCGCGGATGGCGTACTGCTGGGCATCTGGCGGAAGCTGGTCATCATCTGGGCATGGGAGCATGGAATCGAGCATGCTCTGAACTTCACGCCCGTACACAAGTCGAAATGGTGTGAAGCGCGTTGTTTCCTGTTGGGCTGTATTATACGCAAATGTGACGTACGGCAGCACCTCGTCCCAGGTCTTGTGCTGCACATCGACGTACATTGATAACATGTCCGCAATCGTCTTATTTAACCTTTCGGTAAGACCATTGCTCTGCGGATGGTACGCTGTGGTCTTGCGATGCGTCGTGTAACTCAACTCAAATATGTGGTCGATGAGCTGCGAAGTGAAAGCTGTCCCTCTGTCGGTAATGACATACGAAGGGGCGCCATGCCGCAAGACTATGTTATGCATGAAAAACTCGGCTACTTCGGAAGCTGTGGCATGAGGGATTGCCTTTGTCTCAGCGTATCGGGTCAGGTAGTCAGTAGCGACTACTATCCATTTGTTTCCCGCCTGCGACAAAGGGAAAGGACCAAGGAGGTCCATGCCGATTTGGTCGAACGGAATACGTGGTGCTCTAACGGGCTTGAGAAATCCGGCAGGCTTCAGGGGCGGTGTTTTACGGCGCTGGCATTCGCGACAGCTTCTTACATAGCGTTTCACAGTTGCGGAGAGTCCTGGCCAGTAATACATGTTGCGGACTCGAGCAAGCGTCCGTGAGTAACCCAAATGACCAGACGTCGGTTCGTCGTGGCAAGCAAGTAGAATATCCGCACGGAGCTCGCATGGTACTACCAGGAGGAAAGCTCTTTCCTGGCCTTGGGAGTTTCTTTTATACAAGACGCCTTGCTGCATACAGAATGAACCAATGTGCCGAGATAGGCGTCGAGGGAGCGTCGTATCACGCCCTTCCAGATAATCGATGAATGGAAGGATGTCTGGATCAGCTCTTTGTCGATCCCTGAGCTCAGATGCACTGAGAGCTCCTAGAAAGCCGTTGTCGCCATAGGTTGCAGCATCGTCAGTGTCAACGGGGGCTCGTGACAGCGCGTCAGCGTCTTCGTGTTTGCGGCCTGACTTATAAACAATAGTTATGTCAAATTCCTGAAGTCGTAAACTCCAGCGTGCAAGTCGTCCCGATGGATCTCGCAGATTTGCCAACCAGCATAAACAATGATGGTCCGTGACGACTTTAAATGGTCGGCCGTAAAGATAGGGGCGAAACTTCATAGTGGCCCACACGACCGCCAGGCATTCCTTTTCCGAGGTGGAGTAGTTGGTTTCGGCGCGAGAGAGTGTGCGGCTAGCATAGGCTATTACTCGCTCAATCCCGTCTTGATGCTGAACAAGGACCGCGCCAAGACCGATACTACTGGCGTCAGTGTGCACCTCTGTGTCAGCCGCTTCATCGAAGTGCGCCAGAACAGGGGATGTTTGAAGGCGCTCGCGAAGCAAAGAAAAGGCCGTCTGCTGCTCAGAGTTCCACACAAAGGCGGTGTCCTTCCTTGTGAGGCGCGTTAGAGGTTCCGCTATTTGAGAGAAGTCCGCAATGAACCGCCGATAATATGCGCACAGGCCGAGAAAGCGCTGAACAGCCCTCTTGTTAGCTGGAACGGGAAACCGTGCGACGGCAGCAGTCTTTTCGGGATCCGGGCGCACCCCATCGGCGCTCACAACATGGCCAAGGAACTTGAGTTGTGTATACCCGAAGTGGCATTTCTCGGGCTTCAGCGTGAGATCAGCAGAACGGTGCGCTTCCAGTACAGCTCGAAGGCGTTCGAGGTGTTGGTCAAATGTTTCGGAAAAAACAACTACGTCGTCCAAGTACACAAGACAGATCTGCCACTTGAGGCCAGTGAGGACGGTGTCCATCATCCTTTGGAATGTAGCGGGGGCAGAGCACAATCCAAATGGGAGTACTTTGAATTCATATAGGCCATCTGGAGTTACAAATGCGGTTTTTTCTCGGTCTCTTTCGTCTACTTCGATTTGCCAATAGCCGCTTTTCAAATCAATAGATGAAAAATACTTCGCACGTCGCAATCTGTCGAGTGAGTCATCGATGCGCGGCAACGGGTATACATCTTTCTTTGTCACATTATTCAATTTCCGATAGTCGACGCAAAATCGAAGAGTGCCGTCTTTCTTCTTGACCAGGACTACTGGTGAGGACCACGGGCTTTGTGAAGGCTGCACAACACCATCATCCAGCATCTCCTGAACCTGCGTCTGGATCACTTCTCGTTCTTTGGCAGACACACGATAAGGCTGCTGTCGTATAGGGCGAGCGTCTTCGTAAGTAATGATGCGATGTTGCGTGATGGGCGTTTGACGAACCTTCGAGGAAGAAGCAAAACAGTGCTTGAAGTCCAGCAACAGTAGCTCTAAGGCCCGCCGTTTCTCCTTCGACAAAAGGCAGTTAATGTCGAGGTTGTCAAGAGATGGCTCATTAGTTTCGACTGCCGTGGATGTAAAACAGACCGGATCGTGCGTAACAGGGTCAGCGAAAGCGATAGCAGTTCCCGGAAACAAGTGCCGGTGCTCATTAGAAAAATTTGTGACAAGGAGTGCAGCCCGGCCATTGTGAAGCGACAATAAACTTCGAGCAGCGCAGATGCCTTGAGCAAGCAGGAGTGAATGGTTCGCTTCCGCTACAGCATCGCCGGCACGGAAATCGTCACAGGTGACTTCCACAAGAACACTGCTTCGCGGCGGCAGCGATACGCTCTCGGCGGAAACGCGAAGTGCGGCACTGCAAGGACTGTTACTATCTCGTTCGGCAGATTGTCCCATCGAAAATGTGACACGTCTATTTCGCAGGTCGATAACTGCTCCGTATTCTCGCAGAAAGTCAATGCCGAGGATAAGGTCACGGGAACAGTCACTCAAAACGACGCAACTAACGATGAACGTATATCTGTTAATCTGAATACGAGCCGTGCACATCCCCTTTGGGGTAACTATATGACCGCCGGCGGTTCGAAGGCACACACCTGGCCAAGCAGTGAGCACCTTCCTCAAAACAGTCGCCATGCGACCACTCAAAATCGAATAATCCGCACCGGTGTCCACTAATGCATTGACTGGAGTGCGACCGTCTAAAATAACAGGAATGTCCAGAGAAACGCTTTTGGCTTCCCTAGGGGACGGTACCAGCAGCTCGCGGTCGGATCGAAGCGGCGACGACGGGAGGTCTTCAACGCAGCGACTACCAGCGGCCTCGCCCCCGAAGGTCGCTGTTTTCAGTTTTCCCGACCAGGGCTAGTCGAGCGGCCTTGCCCCTCTCGCGAGGAGCCTTGGGTGGACGTCGATGAGCGCCTTGGTGAAGGGGAGCGGGACTGACGCTGCGAACGAGATGAATGCTGTTCCGCCAGGTACTCTTCAATAACGCGGGGTCGTTCACCAAACCGGGGAGGAGGCGAGTCGATGCGGAAGCCTTGAAGACCGAGGCGTCGATAAGGACAATCCCGGTAGAGATGGCCTGGTTCACCGCAGTGGAAGCAGAGTGGACGGCGGTCAGGCGTGCGCCAAATGTCGGCTTTGCGTCGGGGCAGGGGACGTTCGTTGAAGTACTGCACTGGTTGCACCGAGGGCAGCGGAACTGTAGGCGGCGCGGGAATGGGTGGCGGTGAAGGAGGAGCCTGACTCTGCAGAACTTCCGCATATGTGGGACGGTTTTCGGTCCCCGACAGCAATGGCGGGCTCGTAACTAGAGGCGAAAGAGGGCTCTTGAGCGCCTGTCGTACCTCCTCTTGCACTATAGCAGAAACGGAAGCTGGCGATTGCTGCAGGGGGTTCCAGAATTTTCTCAGTTCTTCGCGCACGACACTGCGAATTAGTTCGCGCAGAGCATCAGGATGCCGCTCGGAAGATGCAAATGACTCCGCAGTTGTGCCAGTATGGAGAGGTCGGTTATAAGCCGCGGCACGTTGTTGGAGCACCCTTTCTATTGTGGCGGCCTCCGCAAGAAATTCATTTACAGTCGACGGTGGGTTGCGCACAAGTCCTGCGAACAGTTGCTCTTTCAAACCATGCATTAAGTGCCTGACCTTTTTGTCCTCGGACATGGCGGGATCGGCTCGCCTGAAGAGGCGCGTCATGTCCTCGACGTATGCTTGGACACTCTCATTCGGCATCTGGATGCGGGAGTGAATGGCACGTTCTGCATGTTCGCGACGATCCGCGCTAGTGTAGGCCTCGAGCAGTTGACGATGGAATTCCTGCCACGATGTTAGCATTTGCTCTCGGTTCTCGAACCAGATCCGGGCGCCATCCTCAAGGCTGAAGTAGACGTTCCTTAGTTTGGCAGTATCGTCCCACTGGTTCAAAGCAGCGACACGCTCAAACTGAAGGAACCAGTCCTCCACATCCTCAAAGAGGTCACCATGAAAAGGCTTCGGTACTCGAGGGGCCTGCAAGATGTAGTTACAGGCCGGTGCGACGCCCGTTACCTGCTGAGCAGAAGCACTAGATGTCATGGCGGCGGGTGATGGCTGAAACTCCAGAGACAGTCCCTGGAGCCGTCGACTGCAGCGATGCACGGGGGTGTCCAATGGCACAGGGCTGGCGCGACGTCTTTCAGATGGAGACTCTTGCATAGGTGATCTTACCCAGCAGCTCCACCAGAATGTCACGTACAAGGTGATTGAGGATATAAAGAATAGCAAAGAGGTTAGCTCCGATACAACAGCGGTGAGCAGCACAGACGCAAAACCCGCAAGCGACACTTCGTCGTTCTTCACTCAGTCATGCGCCACCTGGCAACGCTAGGTGGCAATATATAGCATACATCTCAACATTAAGCACATCGATCGAGCGATTGTTGAGTTTACAATTTCCGAACAAAAAGTCTGCGCTTGAATCAGAAGCCCCTTTGCAATTGAAAGATTGTCATGGCAGGTCAGCCGCCGTTGTCTACCTGGCGGCGCACAAGGCGCTGACCGATCACGCACAGCCGTTTCGCTTGAAGAGCTTTCTTATGTGCGGCCGAGGGTGGCAACTTTTCTGGCAAAATGGGTTCAAGGCGACCCTTACCACGCGTTCCACTTACGAGATCCGTCTCTACAGATTCCATGCCCGTTGATTGGTTCTTTTACATTTACTGTTTACTTGTCAAGAAGTAAATAATTCATATTGGCGCGAAATTACACGCTGGGAACACAGTCTGTATTTACAGTGTAATCGCAGTGTGTAATGGCACGACGTATAAATTGTAAGAGTACACATTAAAGCAATATAACAAGCGAAAAACTTGCAAGTGTTTTGAACGAGCGTTTAAAGTCATGCTTATTGCAGCTGTTTGCACTTGTAGCGGTGACGAAGCGAAACAGGGCACACCGAAAATGCTCGCTTGTCAAAGAGTACGACGTGGACGCTGAAGAACGATGTCATAACCCTTCACCGGGCGCTTTTAGAGAACAGCTGTACTGCTTCGTATCCTTCGCAGTAATCGGGTGTCTTGCTTTTGTTGCACTTGTTTACCTGAGGTACGGCACGGTGAGGCGGACCCAAAGTAATCCTGTTCCAATGTAAACATTCTTCGCAGTCTGCCGAACGCTCGCCTTGACCACTTTCAAGCCTGATCCCCTCCCTCCTTTTAGTTCTTGTCATGCGCTTCAGCCGATCCGCTTTAAACGAAAGCTCGCCCACGAAACGTCCCAGATGGCAGGGCTGATCTTTTTCTACTCTATACGCGTTCTGGTTCCCTCTCGGTACTCGATGACCCGTGTGAACGGGCGGAAAAATAAAAAAGAATACATCAAAGCAGGAGGTGAGAAAAATAAGAGAAAAAAAAAAAAGCCAATGTGCGGCGACGCCGTTCAATCTCCCGAGTTGTTTACCGGCTTGCGCTGCCCTCACGCGGCTGAGTACACCTGTTCGTCCCTGCGAGATAGCTTAAGAGGATCAGGATCCCGTGTACACGCCGAGCTTACCTTTTGCGATCCCGTTAGCACATTTCTGATTCGGCTCCCTCTCTGCTGTACAAGGTTCTAGGACAGCTTTTGGCCTCCCATTTTCTTCTTTTCTTTTCTTTTTCTGAAAAGGGGGGGGGGGGGGGGGGGTATGGAGGGTTGCTTGAGATGCAGCGTGCGAGATCTAAAGAGAACGAAGGTTTCGCTTTGGTTCTGTTGTTTTATGAAACCTGAACGACGTTTCTACTTCACTGAGCGAAAAAAAGAAAATTAGCTGGGGTTTAGCTTTAGTTAAACCTGGTAGGTTGCGTAAGCAAAGCCGACGTAGCTTCTCTTTATGCCTTTTCTTTTTGTTCTTCTTTTCCTTTTCTCTTTTCCTCCTCCTCTTCTTCTTCTTCTCCTCCTCTTCCTCCTCCTTCTTCTGTTTCTTTTCCTTTCTCTTTTTCTTTTTCTGTTCCTTCTTCTTCTTCTTCTTCTTCTTCTTCTTCTGCGGCGCGGCGTGGCTACCGACCGGATTTATCCGACGGGCTGAAACCTGGCGTAGTATTGCTTACGCAATAAAATTAGAGATTAACGGAGGTCGGAATATAGGCACTGCTCAAGGAGCGCTTGCATCCTCTATACTTTGATGGCCTTTTTTTTTTTTTTACTTCGCTGGAAACTCACTAAAAGCCAGCCAGCAGTCGGCAAGCTATCTCCGCTTCCTCAAATGCAATGAAAATACGCGTTCCTGTTATTTTGACGTGACGAGTTAATCACGTATACAGCATGAATTTCTGCATTCACCGGACTTAATTTTTGCTTCCACCGGGTCGGGAAAAGCGAACTCACAAACTGAAAATATGTTTATTGCGAAAGCAATACTACGCCAGGTATAACCGGTCGTCGATGTGTGCCGTGTCCGTGGTCCCTCATGACGTTTGAATTCACGTTACCCCTATGCCACGGGCAGGAGCTGCAAACTGCTCCTTTCATACGGGAGGGTGATATTAGAATCAGCCTGCCAGAACCGTTTGCATTCTCGTTACCCCTGCGACACGCAGGCACGTATAGGGGAATAATGTAGCAGGCAAAAGTAGCTTCCGCTGTTGCTTTCGCAATTCAAATAGGGTTGACCAGAGCTAAACAACGACTAACTTTTTTTTTCCTTTCTCGTTTTTTTTTTTTTTTCTTCATCGGTCGTTCAACCTAGCACCAAACCGGGACACAACTCAAGGTGTCACTCGAACATTCTATTCCTCTTCCCTCCTGTCAGCGGCTTATTTGACTTTTTTCAACAAACTGACATTTTTGCGCGAAGTGCGGAAAACACGTTGACTCTCCCTCCTTTTCTTTTGTCAGTTTGTTCAGTCGCGGCGTATGCGTCTCGCATAATTAACCGGGGTCGCGTTTCGCAGTATTCTTTGATCATTCCGTGGAATTTAAATCGGATGCCGAACTGCTCTTTTGCAGGACTGAACGGCGTTCATACCACTTTGCCATATACATGGGTTATTCTTTTTTGTTATCCTTTCTTGCTGGGCTCAGGTGTGGTTATTACTTCTTTACTTTCGCTTAAGTCCTGCCTGGCAGCGCAGGTTTGTAACGGAGTGAGATGATTTATTAGCCTAAGCCTCCACTTTTTTTGTCTTTATTTTGCTTCCTGTTTTCCTCCGATCCCATTCTTTCTTTCACGTGCCTTTACTGAAGAGGATGAGAGTGCCGTAGAACCGTAAAAATCAAAATTGACAAAAAGCACTTTCCGCGTAATCTTTTTTTCCGCAATCCTTTCCCTTTCCATTCCACAGTTCCTCCTTATTTCTCTCTCTCTCTTTCTCCATGAAAAAGATTCATTCCAGGAGCGGTAACAGAGCTGCCTGACTGGCCTCATCCTTTAAAACCCTTCCGAGGGGGCCGGCTCCTAAGGAGTGGGGGAAGGTGAGCCCCGGGCCGTGGATACGTGAGAAGCAGGTGCGTGAGGATGGGGCGAGGGAGGAGCGGGGGAAGTAGGGAAGTAAGGCGCAGGCGCTACCGACCGGGAGCGCAGGGACGCACATGCGGGAGACACGGGAGGAGACGAGAGGGAGGTTCCGGGATTTAGAAGTTCACATTTCGTCAATCCCCCGGCCCATCCCGTTATCCCGTATAGCCTGCCGCCAGCTCCCGCCTTGTATCCATCTTCTGTCGGTTGTCTTTGTCTCTGTCTTGGGTAGAAGTCGCCCTTCTCTGTACTTTTTTTTTTTACGTGCATCTTTCATGCAAGTGTTACTGGCTTGGACTTTTCGTTTATTTCCGCTACTTGGAATTCTTGTCGGCGTTTTTATTTTCGCCTCGTCAATCAATAGAAAAACAAAACTCTCGCCGCATTGCGTTCTTCTCACTGTTTCTTTTCCTCTTTATGCGTGTAAAATTCGTTTACCTTCCCGAGCTCAACGGTGAGTTCATACGCCTGTTTTGTGTACACTAGGCACACATGCATACACCAGGTTAGCTGTGTGTATACGATGGCGCGCGCTGCGAGTTTCCGGCCGGAGAAGACTGGAGTTTTTCTCCTTTTTTTTATGCTCCGCTTCCGCTTCCTGGGTTGTTTTTAATAACTTCTCTGGTTTTGCGTTCAGGCGGCACTCGCAGTCTTCGATGCCTCTCCTGCAGTGTTGCCATCTTCTCTTTCCTCGTTCCTTGCTTTGTGGTAATTTCTGTGTGCGTGCTCCCACTATCCAGGATAGCTTGTATATGTTTCCCAGCGTTTGCGTCATGCCCGTAGCCTTGCCCTACTAGATATTCCTTTCTTTTTCTACCTCTGTCTGTCGCTTCTGCCTGCAGGCTATAGAAGACGCGAGGTGTATCCCGCCTTATAATGTTTTGCAAGCATGGCTGTGACTAGCTGTTGCAGACCTCTGCATCGCAGAAAAACACTCGGAGAAGAAAGCGATACGCACAGGCGGGCAGCGGTGCATCGAGGGAGCGAAATGAAAAAAAAAAAAAAAAAAAAAGAACGAAAATGGGAGCGTAAGACAGAAATGGCTCTGAAGTATAAGAAAAGTGAGCTGTCCGAAGCGCGAGCGATGTGAATTCTGCTTGCCCTTCGTTCGAGTGTCCAAGACTGGTGGATGGTTGCAGGGAGCCGGAGGACGCTCAGCTTCGTCTTGCGCGCAGGCAGGCAAGCTTCCGCGCTGTTTCCCGTAGCATTCGTCTCACTGTGACCGTGGCTGCGTCCACCCGCGGTCTTTCTCCTTGCATCCGTTTTCCGGAGTTTATAAACTTCCCCCACCTCCCCCTTCATTCTTTGATGTTCTTCGGTTTTGCTTTTCATAGACAGTAATCTTCTTTGCGCAATGTCGTGGAAAATGCCCCGGGAAGCCGACAAAGGGGCAGGCTTCCCGCGAGCTTGAATAAGCAAAACATCGGGAATGAAGGGACAGACGGGAAAACTGAAAAATAAGAGAACTAAAGGGTCTGAGCCAAGATAGAGAGGGAAAGAGGCAGGAGGTTCAATATATAAAATATCCAAGCGAAAGGTGAGAGCCCGCGCTTCGGGCCCGATGGACGACGAACCCAGGAGGAAAGGGACCGAATCATCTCTTCCCCTTTACTCCCCTTTCCCTCACAACCTGATCGCCTCGCTGCCTGTGCACGGGGCCAGGTCGTAACGGCTTCAGCGGCGCCATCGACAGGCTAGAAGCATAAACAAAGCGGGGAAGAAGGCGAATGTAAAGAGCCTGCCGCGCCTCCTTGCCTGCTTTGTCTCGGCCGTCCCTCTTGGCTGCCCCGGGCGTTTTATATTTCTTCTCAGCTTTTGAGTTTTGAGCGGCAACGCGCCCGGTGCTTCGCCGGTGAAGCCTTTGCCGGAGGAGCCGGCTCTCGCGGCGGCGACCCGGTTCTCGTCGCTGTCCCGTGATGGATGCTTCTGGAATCTCGCGTCGGCGTGGACGGCCCGTGATGCATTTGCGGGGATTGGGCCGCCACTTCGGGAGCTCTTTGGCCGGAAGCCAATCTCGGCAGCAGCTGCAGGCGCCGCCAGCGTTGCGACGTCACGTGGGAAAAAGCAGCGGAGACAGAGAGAGTTGGTGGCTAAGGACGGCGAAGGGAGAGAGATTGGAGGAAGGAAAAAGCCTTTTTCTTTTCGGAGGCCCCTTTTCTCTCAGGCGTCCTCCTCTTTTTCGTGTCCCTCTATGGTCGGTGGTTTTCGTTTCTTTGTCACTTTTTATTTATTTAGCAGCCGAATTTTTACTTTCGCTAGCTGCTGCTGTTGTTTTCTGGTTTTCTGCCCCCCCCCCCCCCCCCCCCATTCCCCTTCCCAGTCAGAGAGCGCACCAACGTTGGATCGACGGCGCGCGCATATAGGTGGCCCGCTTGACTCGTTCGACGCTATCTCGCCTGCAAACTGTCTTGGTCCTCTGCATACAGATGCGGCGCGCCGCTGACGTTCGTCCTCGAAAGGAATTGTCAGGATGAAGGGAAAAGGGTGGAGATGGGCCATTCACACTCGCTTGCGTTGCACCTTCTCACGTACGTCTGCCTGGTCGAACTTTGTGTGCCCGGGGAAACAGAGAAACAGAGCGGGGGAACAACAGGGTGGACTGTATTTTATCTAAGTAGACCAAGTGGCGCTTCTGGCAGGTTCCTTGCAAGATGCGAGAAGCAGACAGATTGGATGAGAATTGGCGTAGAGTATCCCGCGAAGGCTGCGAGCGAATAGACGCGAAGAAGTAAACTACATGCAAAGTTCTTTGGCAGGAAAAGGAAATGAGTAAAATGTTCTGCCTGTCAAATTTATTCTATTCGTGTAACCTTAGGTGTATTCTAAGAAGAAGTATTACAAAAGATATCTCCTCTGAGAGGCACCGTCACCATATGAAAACGAGAAAGAATTCCCTTTAGTGAGTACGCGTTTCACCAGAGCCTCGCTGATAACGATATCAGTATATCATTCCGAAAGTGGTCTATGTGCCCCGAGTGACCGAGTCTACACATCTTTCGTGCTGTAAGCTCTTACCGTACTTCAGGTTAACTATTAGCTACGTCAGGCCCGGCACTACGGCCCGTGATGAGCCTGCATGCAGTCTGCTTTTCCTTATTTCTGTATGCCGTCCATTCGAGGCCGTCCTTCAAGTGTTTTTTTTTTTTCTTTTAACGGACGCCTAAAACACGTTTAACCACCATTTGACCATCTCATCTGGTCTAGTGAGCAAACTGAACAAGCTCACTGAACTAACACTGCGTCGCTTCATCAGAATGGCGTGCGCGGGACCTCATCTCCAACGCACTTGGATAACCCTGAACCATGTTTACAGTGCGGACGACCGCCCCCATAAATTGATATCACGTGGCTTTGCTTAGAGGTGGTTCTCGAAGTCCGCACCTATCGATTTCCTATTGCCCTCTCAGTGCTCGTGAAACCGACGCGCATGGACCCTTTCAAATAGCGCGCAACCATCCCGTGCGCGTCATTTCGATTGCTCCCACCCACAACACCATACAACCGTCTCTTACTCTTTTACGTCTTCCTCTATAGCGGCCTTCCCGCAGGGCGCTTACGGCCAAGTTCAATGAGCAATAAGTGGGATAAAGTACGTGGATGCACGCCACGTTTACACGTGTTCGGCTGTCCTTTCGTGCTCCACTCCCGCAATTCACGCGCGAGGAGGCGCTACGCTTCAGCAGCGGCTCCCTAACGGAAAGGAAGAGGTGACTCTTTTTTTCAGTTCCCACAAGAGATCAAAGGGAACTAGAGAGGAACGGCAAAAAAAAGTATTTCCTTACGCATACGTGAGGCAAGAAAACAAAACTAAGCGTCGAGAATGATAAAGGATTACCGGAGAACGGAGAAAAGGGCAGCAAACATAAGAAGCGACTGAGCGTCATGGAGCGGAACGAGCGGGAAAAAGAAACATACATCTGTCGCGGGAAGCAGCAGAAACAGCAGCAACTCGCGGCCAGGCCGTGTAGCAGCAGTACCAGTAGTAGTACGTGGGGTCAAAAACGAACGGACCGAGCGTGCGCTTGATGAATGCAGACCATTAATCTTGCTCGGCTCGCCTCTGCCGCTCGCCTCTCCCTACTTCCCCTCTCGCAAAAGTCCGCTTTCTCCGTCGGCAACCACCGGGAGCGGGCTAGCGGCGGTCGCCATTAATCGGCCCGTAATTATGGCCGAACGCCTTCACGGGCTCGCCGCAAGTGCGCTGGCGCGGGAACCCTCTTTCCCTTCCTCTCCGTAAAACCGGAGCGTTGTTTTGGGAGTCTGGGCCAGGGTTAGCTCGCCATCCACGCAGCAGCACAAGCAGTGGCGGCGGCTTCTGCTGGCGCGTTTATGATCGTGTCTACATGCGGAGCCGGCACTTTCACTTTGCTCGCTGTACTTTATTTTTACAAGGACGATAGGGAGTGAAGCGGGATGTTGTTCGGGATGTGGGGCAGCAAGGACGAGAGGGATGAGGGAGGCTGCGACGTCGTGGTTCTCTTGTTGTTTGCAAGCGTCGTTCTACGGCTTAGTTGTTAGCTGTTGAAGCGGCGGTGGCGGAGAGGAGAAGACAAGCGCCGCCGGAGCCACCAACAAATGACCCACGAACGTCTGCCGGGGCCGCTTCGGCGCCGAAGCGGTCGGAGCCCGGTCTCCGGCGCTTCCGGAATGGAGCTGCTCCCTTTTTCGACGCCAGGAAGCGGTTCCCCTTTTTATCTTTCCGGCGACGAAGCGGACACGCGCGCGTTTTCTCCTTCTTCTCCTTCAAAATGACTGCTCTCCTTTTGTCTTCACTCTCCGGCGTGCGTCCTCGCCCACGCACCGTTGCGAGATTAGCGAGGCCACTGCTAAAAGTTGTAGTCGCACATTGCTGCGTGGGAGGGGAAAGGGGCATTGTGGTGGGGCAGGGTGAGCCGTGTGCAGTGTGCATAAGCTGGTGCGCACGCGCTAGCTTTCTCAGCTGTTCACTTTTCTGCTTCCCCTCTATTGCTTACATCTCTCCCTTGTCTCAGCAGTTGAGTCGCCTGAGCTTTCGTCGAAGCGTCGTTGCTCGTTAGCTTTGTTGGTCGAAATTACTGTTGAGCGGAATGGCCCGCTTACTGCGAAGTGGGGCTCAGACGATGACGCGTTCCGCCAGCTCGCAGAGAAGCTATGCGTGCATTGGTGCGGCGAGCTCCACACGTGCGCGTCCCGAGCTGATGGAGACGGCGCAGCTTCAGACAAAAGGGCGACATTATCTAATTCAGCGTGGTGTTGCCGGAGTGGCGGCGTCACCCGCTGTCGGTGATTCTGCGCTGCTTGTTGACCGGAGCGGCGGCGAGTGTCAAAGAGAGCGCGCCCCCTTGGGGGAGCCAATGCTTCAGGCGCGGACGGTTGGTTATAGCCATTTTGTCGGGGTGCTGTGTGTATGTGTGTGTGTGTGTGTTGGGTAATTTTTGGCGCCTAGAATCGTGACTGATGTAAGGAGGGTTCTTCGAAGTCGGATACTTTAATTGGGCTCTTTCTGGTATAGCGGTGGTTGCATTTCCTTGCAGCAAGGGCGGGTTGTTCTGTTTAGGTCCCTTGTGCGAATCGAATGTCATCACTGGAGCCAGGGTGTAACTCAGAAATCACGCGCATACGCTATTTTTTATGAGACTAGGAAACGTTGCATACGCCTGCAGTTTCAACTTCTGGCTCCGATTTGGCCATTCCGAGATGCGGAGCTTTAACGCTTTGAAACTGTGTGTGTGTGTGTGTGTGTGTGTGTGTGTGTGTGTGTGTGTGTGTGTGTGTGTGTGTGTGTGTGTGTGTGTGTGTGTGTGTGTGTTTTTTTTTTTTTTTTTTGCTTCTTGGATGCCGGTTCGGTTTATGGGGTTTAACTTCCCAAAGCGACTCGGGCTATGAGAGACGCCGTAGTAGAGGGCTCCGGAAATTTTGACCGCCTGCGATTCTTCAACGTGCCCTGAAACCCACAGCACACCGGCGCACTGCTTTTCGCCTCTATCGAAAAGCGGCAGCCGCGGCAGGGATTCGAGCCCGGATCCTTGGGCACAGTAGTCAAGTGTCATAACCACTGTACCACCACGGCGGGTTCCTTTCGGATGCCTTTCGATACTTTCGTCGCGAGAGGGCATTATTTAACATTCTCGGAAATTTCACCCTTATATGCCACTTTTTTAAAACAAGCATGAAACGCGGTACTTTACTAGATCTATTGGATACTGATAACTCTGTAGACAAAGAGAACTAAGTAAGTGCCTTCACTTTGACACCACTATTTGAAACCACACTTCCCGAGTGAGTTAATGGTACCTCGATACTACTGTCCGGCAATTTGCAACCGCTACTGGGCAGCGTCAACTCTCATTAGAGAACAGTGTGGCTGAAATTTGCTCGATACTAAAACATTCCTGTGCAAATTCAAGCAAAAGTAAAAAAAAAAAAAAAAAAAAAAACGAGTCTCTTCGCCACGACGGCAGAAAAGAGGCAGTGTTAGCTGTCTAATCAGCGCGTAACCATCACTGAAAATGTGTAAGCAGCGCTCAAAACTGAAGGCCGAATAGAAATATATTGCTTTCATAAAAGCATATCTGCGGGATGCCGTGGCATTACGGAGCCTACCATGGTCGGCTAGATAGAACCCCATTGCCATCGGTGAGAAGTTTGGTGTAGTGGGTATTATTTAATTTGTTACATGGTGAAAGGCAGCCATCAGTTAATGAGCTTATCATCGGTTACTTATTCTGTCGACACGAGGTGGAGTAGGAAAGATGTGTGACTATGCTTTTACAAAGTAATGGTTTTAGTAACCGCAACCACCCTGCGAGCAGCTGAACACGCTCTAGTCCAAATCACTGTAAAAAGCGAGGGCGATCATAAAATAGTTGCACTGACGTCATAGCTGTACACGAAGGAGCGTTCATCGTGGTTTCTGTGACGTCACGAAGCGCAGAAGTGAGGCACGTCCGCAGCGTTCGGCCGCTCCCAGACGACGGAGCTCCGCCGTTGAGTGCACGGGAGCGAGTGGGCCGCTCGCGGCGCCGCTTTCAGCGTTGGAAATACGCGCAGCCCGTATCGCAAACGACAGATGGGAGGCTCTTCGGCTCCAGCTTTTCGGGGCCGGAGTCGGAGTAAATTGCGCAAGTGGCGGCAGAAATTCAGTTAGCGAAAAGCAAACGCTCGATACACATTGACCGCGTAGCCGCTGCCGTGTTCATTAACCTGATTGAATTTGGCTCCGGAAGGGAGAGGAGGACGTTCATCGTTCCAGCAGTGTCGATTTTGGAAGGTGCTTCATCTTTTTCGGTCCTCTCTTGCTTTGGTTCTGCGTATTTCACTTTTTCTTTTTTTTTACCCGATATGTTCTGGCTTGCTATGCTGGTCACATTCCTTGATGTGATATTCCATCAGACGAAACACGAAACAGGGCCAATATTACTAAAGATTAACGCGGCGCAATATAGGCTTGGGTGACGGAATGATAGATACCAGAACTGTGTGTGCGGCCGTGCATCGATAAATAGAAAGGGTACTATAGCCATGCATACACCTATTAATTGGGTCGCCGAACATATACGCTGAAATTAGCTCCGTATCGGCTTTAACTACTCCAGGTAGCTGGTTGCTCGATTGGGCTTGCAAACTGGGCATCATAAGGTGATAACATTTGTTGCAAGTTTATGTATCCATTTTCCTGAATATTGTATTTTCTTCGCGTGGTTCCAACAGAAGACTGCAGTGGCTATTTTCGGCCACGTATGTCTGCAAGAGCACAGGCGGGTATCGCCATCATGACTAACGATAAAATTGTCTTTAGAATGAAAAAAAAAAAAAAAAAGTTGGTGCCTCTTTGCCCTTCAAAGTGTGTGTATGTGGTCAGGGTGATTTTCCCGCAATGAGGACGCAGGGTGTGACATGTTCTGTATACTGCACCTCGTGAAATTATGACTCAGTTAGGTTTTAAGTTTACCTTCGGATCACATTTTTTGATATCTGACATTGTATGAACTGTCTTATCGCCTTCTGCGTGGTCGTCATAAGCATCGCTTTGAACCGTTTGAAGCTTCGAGCCATTCACCTAGTGAAGGGTATCTTTAACGGAATTCTTAGCCAAGTATCGCAAAAACAAATGAACCTAAGCTGTAATTAATATAATAATATTATTAATCGCTTTAATTTCGCCAATATTTAATTGGCGCACGAGTAAGCTTTCAGGTGAGCTTCTCGCCGAGTATGGCGAATCGCGATGAAGACCACTTGCGGATATATTCTGTTATGAAATGCCGGCAATAGAGTTCTTTAGAAGTGTCCAGATAAATCAGCCGCACTTTGCTTTGTTAGCCGCACTGAAGGATGACACACGCACGCACACAAAATAAAAAGCAAATGTCTTATCACCCAATATCTTTTTTTTTTCTTTGCCTGTTCGTGATACAAGAAGGAGTCAGCGAGAAACTAACGATGTGCTTAAGATATGCTTCGAACCTTTTATGAGGGTTGTTTAATGGCGGTAGAAAGTAGACGAGGGGGTACCAGCTAGAAAATAATTCAACTTTCACCGGCAAACACAAAGGCGGCGCCCCACATTTTCATAAATCACTCTGTATACGCGCATAGAAAAAAAAAAAAAAAATCTCGGGAGCCATTTCGGCCCGCTTCCAAGGTGATAGAGCAAACAAATATGCACAAAAGGCATGGGCAGGGAAATGTCGGTTGAAGGCAGAAGCAGGGGAGCTTAAACAACCGGCCATTTTTGACGACGACTCGAGCGCTGCCCACGCACATGTACATTCTATATAGCCGCCTCGTACTAAAGGCGAGAGCGGTCGCATTCAGCCCAGCAGTAGCGGAACGACGCGACCACTCGCCGACAACTGTTTCCGACAACGATGGCAAGCACGGCCCTCAAGGGCTCGCCGCATACGCGGCTGTCCGACCGCCACTGTTAGTGCGGGGAAGTGGAAAAGCGCCGCCGTGTGTCGTCGCCACCGCAAGCGCCAGAGAGCGTAAAGGAAGCTCCCGCGGTCGCGCCACGAGGGGTTGGGGGTTAGCGTCTCGCCCGAGTATATTCATTTGCACCTCGTGCCTCGCCATACCTTTCTATTCACTTTATTTTTTTTTTTCTACTTGGAGTGGTGGCTCAGGAGGATTATGGGGCATACGTGACCCCGCATGGAGTCCGGAGTGGCTGGCGTTATTTGGGCTGTGCGCCAACGCACTAACGCACACGCGTTCTCTTCGCTAACGTATATGGCAGGGTCGCGCGGAGAACTAACCCATCCTCCGTTCCTTTGCACCGGCCAGGCTTATAGTCTCCGAGGTCTTTGCTAGGCAGGAGAGCGGTGGAAGTTTGCTTGCGGAGAAAATGGAGCGGAGAGCGAGAGGAATTTACTTTGGCGTGCATTTGTTATAACGCCAAGGGAGGCAGTTACCCCCCCCCCCCCCCCCCTCTCCCTCTTCCTCCCCGGAGTGGCTCTTGAGGAGAAGTGCGCGTGCGAGGCGCTCTTTACGCTATGTGCCGTAAGTACAGAGGTTCCTCTTTTCTTGGGCATGCGTGGAGAATTCCGAGTCGGAAGCTTAGGTACAAGAGATTCTCCTTTCATTCTTTCAGCTGATCACACCTGCGCGTTAGGGGTAGCGCGCCAGATTTCGGTGGGGTATTTGCACAGCAGTGTCGCCGAATCTTGCCTCAGGTGCGTTCTGCTACGCACAGGTATTATTCTTTCTTTTTTACTTATATGTGGATCATTCGGTAGTCATTAGCTTTTATCATGACACTAAAATATTAGCTTCTATCATGACACACAAAGATAACGTTTATACTCAAAGGCTATGTTGGGAGCAAGTACAAACAACAGTCAGTTCAAAAGATATTGAAAATTTCTGCAACGTCGTAATCGATGCTGACTGTTGCGTCAAGCCGCGGACCTTGTGTTTGTGTGCACTGCGAGTGTGCAAACGCAACTTATTGAGCCCGTTTTGTTTTATCGTTTCATTTTGTAGCTCAATTGCCAATTAGTAACTGCAAGTGACCAGCGCGGGATGCATTTAAGGAACAGCCTGCTATTTCGGCAGTATTTTTTTTTCAATTCGTTTCGAGCAAAGAAAAGATAAGATAACAAGCATATAGTTTGTTCTGTGTACGTCAGTTCAAGTAAATGTGAAACCCTGATATATAACACGCACGGTCCAAAATATGGTAACAGACTTAGGCGCGTAAAATGTGGAGCTTCTCCGGTTTCATATCTGATACATGAATTTTCCGGGCCTCAATATACCTTTCTGCAGGTTTTTAATTCGTTTATTAGTAGAGAATATGTTTCGCTGATTCGCTCTCTCGCTCGCTCAATCAATCAATCAATCAATCAATCAATCAATCAATCAATCGATCAATTAATCAATCAAATTATTTATTTCTATAAGTACACATGACACATGGTAGATGTTCAGTTAGACTGGATAACAATCAATCAAATAATCAGTCAAATCTATCTATCTAATATTTATCAATCAATTGATAAACCAATCAATCGCATAAGAGCGAAGTATAGCAACGCAGGAAGGAAACTCAGAAGACATCTTGATCCTTTATGCATTCTGTCACTTTATAATAAAGACAGTCACTGTTAGGAGAGCATTTTAACTTTTTTCCTCGGGATTACGACGCGGTCGGTTTTTATTCCGGAGACGATCATACTGAAAGCGTTTTCAAACGACTTATGCTACATAAAGGCGATGGGTGTGAAGTAGACAGTGTTCAGACAGGGTGTAGAGAGAGAATTACATGGAGCATGACAGTCAAAATTTAAGGAAATAGGGTTAGGAATTCTTTAGTTATGTTTGTTTTAAGTTACCTTTGCCATGCCGGTATGCATGCATGACTGCAACCCTAGCGGAAAGCGAGTGCCTCAACATGCATTCAAAACGATCGAAGTTGTCTTTTGCCCATGAGCACACGATATGCTATTATTCCTCTTTTGTTTTCTTGGTGCAAGTGACTTTGCTCATGCCCCTGTTTCCGGCCACACTCCGCTAACGACTTCCGTTTCGCTCGCAGGCTCCTGGCAGAGAGAAGCCGGCGAGGCGCCTTCAAAAAGCCTTGGGTACGCACTTGCTGTTTTCATACGTCAATAGCGTTTACCCCTTTTTCTTGAATTTGCACACGCCGGCTTCTCGCGGTAGCGTGTAACAACCAAACACGGAATGCATGCGTTCCCCTCGTTCCCTGCCGCGCGCGCGTTTTTCCGCGTCTCTCCGATTTCGAACCTTTTCTTCTCCTCGTGTTCTATAAGGTCCTCGCCCTGTTTTCCGCTTCCGTTTTCTCTTTCTCGCCGCTTCTTTCTTGCGTTTCAATCCCGACGGATACGCGCCCATAAATCATCAAAGGGATTATTAAATGTGCCCGCAAGAAGCCTGACGGAACACGCCCTTTTGAATCAGCGGGACAAAGACGTCGGTCGGCATTCAGTCGAAGCTTATGTATACAGTGGCGCTGCACCCATAGCCGTGAGCTTTGGACTCGTGCATCGGCTGTTTCTCTCTTTTCTTTTTTTTTTTTTTTTTTTTTTTTTTTGTAACGTTACCGCTATTGATAATCGGAAAGTTCCCCTCTCCGCCCTTCCTTGTTTTTTTCTTCTTTGATCCACGCCATGAACTCGAGGACATGAAAACACGGTAATTGCCAACAGGGATGCGATAGATATCGGGTACACTCTAACCGCCGCTTTGAAAGCTGATTACGGTCGCCGCACAGCACGCTGCCGTGCTTTCAATAATTCATCACGAAACTGGAATCCAGCGGTGTTTAGTTAGCACCTGACTCGCTCATTTCTACCGGCTGCACTGCATCCACTGCCTCCCGTTCCTGCATCGAGGCTAGCGCGAATACCGGGAGGAATGAACAAATAAAAAAAAAAAAGAGAGAAGTAGCGACGACGCGCGAGTCGGTTCCACCTTCCTCGACCGGTGTGCAAGTTTCGCGCACCGCGGAACATCTGTAACGTAAGCGTATGCGTACACACATGCCGGCACAAAAGAAAAAAAAAAAGAAAAGAAGAAAACAAGACGGACTCCTTCACTCGCGATCGTGCGAACAGACGCGCTATAGCGGGCTGCAGGTTGATTTCACGGCATTTCTGATTTCACGCACCAAGCGCCAATTTTCTCATTATCCGTCTTTCGGCGCTTCGCCTACGGCGCCTGCACCTTCGGTATCTCTTTGCGAAGCGCACGCACAGACACGCGCGCAAAACGCGGCCGAGTGTTTCGCGCGCGCACACGCACGCACAGTCTGCGCGACTCCGACCGAGCACGCCAGTCAAGCGAGCAACCCCGCGGAGAACCGAGAATCGCCCGTTCGCCGATCGAGTCGCTTAGTGAACTCTGCGACCTCTTACTTGGGCGCACCGTTTGATTATTATCGCCTTCGTCCCGATTCCATCCTCCTCCTCCTTTTTTTCTTCTTCTCCAGCTTTATTTATTTCTTTGGAGATTTGTCCGTATACGGGGGATTCCCTTTGGCGCCATGCAGCCGTGACTAAACCACGAAATAGAAATAGGGAAGCTTCAGGAAGAAATGGTATCAGGCATTCTTTACAAAATAATGAAACATATGATAAAGTAGCCTCATTTAAAACAATCAAATCACTCCTCCCATTCTTCCTTTGGGGGTGAGCCAGCGAGATAGTTCACCTCACAAATTGATCTTCGCTTGAGGCAGAATTAAATAGGCGTTTTTCTGTCTTTTCTCCTTTCAAGTGAGAGGAAAGGAACGCACGCGTCACGGAGGAGACAGGCGGCACACGTTTTATGTCGTCTGAAAATCCCAGCGAAATATCGGGATGTTCCAATTTATTGAGGACAGTCCTAGTTAGCTTAGTTGACAGAGCAGCAACAGCTGGCAGGTGATGACCCCATGCTAGGTTTCCGGATGAGGACGGATTTTTCTTCAACATTGAAACTTCTGGGAAGACTGCATATATTTCGTTTGTAGATTTAGCGCTGCGCTCATGTGGATGTCAATGGCTAATTACTTAAAATTAAAGGTTAGTGCAATTCGGAGTATGCGACCGCGCTAAAATTCCGCTCCCCAACCAGAATCTTCTTCGGTGGCGACAAAAGAGATAGTGTGTTTTGTTTGCCTCAAGCGCGTGCCCTATTCGTAGTAATGCATTCCTTGATTTGATGTCCACGCACCGTCCTGTAGTCGCGCGAACTCGAAGGCACAGCTCAGCGGTCAGCCGTGTTTACATGAAGGCAACATTAGCGCATCGTATCGCATTTCGTAGTGCCTCACGGTAATTTGATACGACAGCGTTTACATGTAGTACATCGCCTCTAGCAAGGTTGGTGGTGCCCGCGCTGCCGCATATTGAAAGCAACGGTGGCGCTTTCGTTGGAACTGGTCTTCTTGGCTTTTTTTTTTTTTTTTTCTTGCTTTCTGGCTACCTATTGTGTGCTTTGTGGGAGAGGATAGTGCAGAGAAGTACACAGGGGAATGATAGCAAGAAAGGGGGAGAGTAAAGCGAGGTCAAGCGAAAGTGTCATTTCTCGGCGGTCGACGAGGGCACCCCATCCACGCTAACGGCCTTTAAAGCGATGCGACCGTTCTCACACGCACGTGCGGAGGAAGTCGACTCACTCATCTCTATCCAGCCCTTCTGGCACATTAATTCGATGCGCTTTCCTAGCGCATTACCCCTGTTTACATGAATGCGGTGCGCTAGAAACCGAATGCGATGCGATGCGCTAGTTGTCTCATTTACGTAAACACGGATAATATATCGGCGGGCTGGCTACGTTTTGAAAGCGCTGTCCGTCCTGGCCAAAGTTTCTCGGCTCAGAATGGTTCATCATAATACGAATCTGCAGTGATCGTCCTACGAAGCACTCCAGTGCATGTAAAGTGTCGGCAAGCAACAAGGAAACTATATTGGCTGTCGCCGCACAAGGGCGTGACATGGCGCACGCTGCCAATTTTAATTATTGTTTATTCGCTGACTCGTACTAACGAAACATTTAATAAAGACTAAGTTCGCCTTAAGTGTGCTGCTCAAGAAAAAGCACAAACGGGCCCCGATAGAACGGGCCGAAAGTGCGATTACCGCACAGACTGGCCCCTTGCCGCCGGAAGATGTCACCGCGGCGTTGCTCCTCTCTTTTGTAACGTGAAGTGAGCCCCTTCCCCGTATTCTCGTATCTCTCTCCACATAGACCGATCTCTCTCCCAGCACTTCGCACATACTTCGCGCTTACGTCCTCCTCTCCTTCCTTTCCTTCGCCATCGGTGGAAGCGCTAAAACAGAGAGCGGAGAAAGACACTAAAACAACGAGAGGGCAGCTAACTGATTAGACGAACGACGGCGCGTATGGGGAAATGATCAGCGCACGTACCAACGCTGGAGGGAACGGGGTGCATAGGAAATTAAACGAAGGCTCCGTCGCGTTTCCGTCGTGTCATTTTGTTCTTCCCGTCTCGTGCCCGGTGCGCGTCTGTCTGATTCGTAACGGCTCTTCTATCTGTGCGCTTCTTTTTTCACACGTCTCTCCAGTCCCGCTGGACGATTTTGGCGGGCTTTTGCGAGCGCCTTTCCCCGGGTCGCGGTGCCTGCAGGGGGTTCTCCCCGTGGGGGGCCGATTGCACATTTGGCGCGACGGATGCACGGTGACAGAGACGCATTGCGCGGTGGACTGCAAACTGCGTCGTAATTAAACACCGGCGGAGGCAGAGGGCGGCTGCTTGTGGCGGTCCGCTTCAAAAGACTCTTTTGCTGTGTGCTATCCCAGTGCATGTTGAAGATGCGGGGCTGGTAGAAATTAATCCAAAATCCTCCACTGACGGCGCCTTCCTTCTCTCTTTCTTCTTCCACCTTTCGTTTTTTTTCCGTGTCGTTGTTTGACTGTCCATCCTGAGTGTGACGGGTGCTGCGCCTTTCTTCATAAATAATTATCAGTTTCCTTTAGTTTGATTAATTTTTTGACAAAATGTTGTATGTGGTTCCGCTTGCTATTTCATCGGCGTATGCGTTCATTGCAGTAGAAGAAATAATAACGGCTCCACCTGATTACCGCGCAGCCAGCGATCAATATTGAACTTGCTAAGCTGTTTTCTTTTCGGTAAACCCTTTAATGCTTCTTCTTAATTCTGTACCGAAGTATGGGATGTAAACATTTGCTACCTCATTTAAGTTTCAGATAAAGATAAAATTAGCGAATGTCGTGGAAAGTTCATTTGCCAGTCACAGTTGAATGCCGGCTCGTTGTCTTTCCGGCACTTGTTTGCGACTAAACTGAAATCCACTTGACAGGGAAACGCCGAACAAATGGTCCAGGCAGCTTGCTTCCCGTTTATATCTTGATTGCAGCTGAGGGGAATATATGATATGAACTGCCGCGGTCACTCTTTTTCTGCGGGCGAGACGTTAAAAGCCACTCTCACCGAGACGTAGGCTTACTTAACTTGAAGAAGCGGTTCAAAGACGGTAACTTTCCATGCACAATCTCTTTAATCACAGCATGTTTCCTCTCATCTGATATAGTTTCTTCACGTTTCTTATTTTTTTTCCTCCCTCCTACCATATAATTTTATTTTTTGCTTCTGTCGCCTCTTATTCCAGGACTATGCTGCTTCAAAGCGACCTCTTTTACTCTGTACTGTCTGCATGCTTTTCGCGCACATGTCAGATTCTTTCTAAGGATTGTTATTTGTTTCAATATGAGGTGCTTTATGTGCTGGTTGTTGTTATTTATTGTCCACTCTGCTTGGCCCTATTGGAAATAAATAAACAAACAAATAAATAATGATATTTTGATAAGCCGAACCAAAAAAGCCCGCTCATTGAACATACAGTCGCACCTGCTCGACCTAACGTGCACTTAATAACCTCACACAAAAAAGGAGAAATTATAGCAAAGTAATCACAGCTGCATCAACAGCTTACTCGTTTATCGGCGAACTAGTCTTCGGTTCGACAGGCCACAAGGGGCTGCGTGCATCTGTGTGGCATCCCAGCTCCTGCTTTTTAACCATATCGTCAGCGTCTGTTGGCGCGGCCTCTCCGATCCAGGCTGCTACTAGAGCAGCGTACTTAAAGGGCTCGGCCAAGATACCAGAAGAGGTCACTTGTCACTCGCAGCTGCCGGCACCGAGCCGCGTTGCGGTTCGGCCAGCAGCTTCAGTTGGCGCGGTGGAGCGCACCGGCGGCGCGATTGAGCTCCCACCGAGCGGAAATGACCCCGAAGATAAAGCGAGCCTCGGGAGCATCTGTTGTTGGACCTGCATTGCGGCGTTTTATGGCGATGCGCTCTTCGTACCGCCCCGATATATATCGCCCCGGCGGTCACTGTTGCTGCACGGTTCAGTGCTCGGGCTGCACTAGTCCTGTGCTCTATTTGGGTTCTTTAGGCCCTGCCGCGTCTAGAGACGCTGCCCCAGTGTGAGTTACACTTACTACCAGCTCCCGTGCCAGTTGGATACGCTGTGTCTTCGAGAGTACGCCAACTGGCTCGTGCGCACAACGTGTTTTATTGGGGTTAAGCACTGCAGCGGTGTGAGGTATTTTCTGTGTAGTGATGTCGCAGCTATGTAATCGACCAACGAAATTTATACGGATAACGTATATCACGGAGCATTTGCAGCGTGAAGAGTGCGAAGGGAACTCGCGCCGATAATTGCCCTTGAGTGCAATATTATTATCTTCAGTTTGGCAATGGAACCAGGTCAAAATGAATTCATGAATTTCGCCTTACCACGTTCATGGATAGGGCGTGTATTTGTCTTGTTCTCTAGCGTGCACTAAAACGCACGCGCGTACACACGCGAATGCTCGAACATACACAGAGAGGCGCGCAATCGAGAAATAAACATTCTTCCCGCACACGCGACTAGCGCGGCGCTGACGTACGCACAATGCAGCCAAAAGTTGCCAGTTCCCTGACATCTTTTTCGTCCACGGTCGCTTTCCCTTTGTGAGCGCCCGCGTGCTGGTGACCTGCCCCGCGCTATTGAATGGTGGGGGGATATGCACGCCTTTTGTTCGATAGCCGCCGCGAACAATCGAAGCGCGCAAAACGAACTCTTTGTTTCCCGCAGACCGCATTTCGCGCGGCTTCCAAACAAGCCGACGCCGAGTGGGAAAGCTCCAAAAACACGGAGTGGGGCGCTTCTAACCCGCGACGACGACGTCAGCCTGCGCGCCCGTCAGTTTAATTGTCTTACCTGCCGCTCGCGGGCAATACGGAGGCATGAGGTGCACGCCACTTCCCCCTCAACTCTTTTCTTCTCACGCGTGCTATCGTGCGCCAGACGGGAGCGCCACTCTAATTAAAGCCTCTGTCGGTTTCTCTGGCGGAGAACCTAATTTGTATTGTGCCTCTCCGTGTCGGTGGTTTTACGTCCCACCTTCTTTTCTCCTCGCTCGGAGCGTAGCTTGGAGAGGAAGTCTTAAAGGCGCACGTGCGGTTGCTTTCACCGAAAGGGTTTTACATAAAGCGGTCGTCTGCGGAACTCACTATACACTGACTCCCTTGTTTCCTGCCGCGGCGAGGTGAAGTGTTCCAGCGCCTGAGCTGTCGTCTCAGGAGAGATTTATTTCCCGAATCCGACGTCGGCCAAAAAACGACCCTGTCTATCCGTGAGGGCGTATGGGGCGAGAAGGCTTTTGATCCTTTAAGATGGTTTGATTTAGACTTCCATGTTCATCGGTGCACATGTTTCTCGACGTATAGCTTCCTTTCTAGCGCATCTTTTGTACGGGCGGACTTACCGTAGTGGACTTAAAGTACTAGTTTACAATTTTTTTTGTAACGAGAGGATATAAAATCCCTCATCATCGCTGGTGTGAATTGGGAACGGGGTTATTCAGCACCACAAAAAGCAAAAAATGCTGAGTAGACGCGCGCTGAATATCTGCCCCAACTACATGTTTTGTACCCTCTTCTGTCGTCTCCTCCGCTCAATATTTTTTAACTTCGCTACCACGTTAAAGTCCCCCGCTCTACGTCCAGGCTAACGACTGACAGCTGCAGTATAAACAAATGGAACCAGCAAAGTAAAAGCTGCGGAAGAGGAGGAGGAATATTTAGCGCGCTAATTCGAGGAAGCATGTGGTGTATCCGGTCACGGTTTGGTCCATTGAACATACCTGCTTCAGGAATTGGATCAAGCATCAGATGACGTTTTTCGCAGGGCCACTTCATTTGCTACATGGTGGCACCCGTACGTATAGTAATTCATCGGTATGGCCTGTTTGAACTCATGCAGTTGCTGGTTAAGTGCTTGTGGACTTTATAAATTGCCCTCTATCAGTCACCATAGTTATCGTATTGGACCTCCTGTCAGCATCCATTTAGCTATATTTGAATCATAATAGCTTACCACCGATACGTCGCATACTTGCTCATGCAAGACACAAATGGAGTGATAGTATTAGTCCCCAATGATTTCATGTAGTACTTATTGTAGTGCAAGTAATTTTGAATGGTTCCTAGTCGGCCTTCTTGTTCAGGGTGATCAAATTTACATTCACTGCGCGTACCTGTTCACAGAAAATGAATAGGGCGCGAATAGGGAATACTCAGAATCATTTCGTTTCATCTCCGCGGATTTTTCTCGTGAAAGGGGACTACAGTTCGCAAAAATTTTGTCCTACTCGCGGTCCCGTTCCTTAACATTTGCATAACATATCTTCCGGAGAATAACAATAATATAATAACAATGATGGACGTCTACAGGCATTCATTGCACGGCTGGCCTTTCATTCGTTCTTGAAGCTACGCATATAACGAAATCCGTGCGCAAAACTCCGCTAGTCCCCGCCACTACTTCAAATCCTGGGCCGTCGACACCTCTTCAGCATCATTGGACGTTGCGTAGTACACGACTGCTTATCGCTTCCGGAAACTGATCAGTATACAGAAAGCGCATCTCGCTTCAGGTGTCCTCAACCTGGATTCGGAACAGCCATTTCGGCGGACCCTAGCCAAGCTTTTCGGTCATCCACAAACTCTCAAGCCACCCGAACCTCTGGTTGTCTGGCCTGTTAGGCGGGAGAGCCTTCTGGCCAGGACACTTCATCGCCCACATCAACTCTCCTCCATCGTCTTCCTTCGGGCCGAGTCCTTCGCTGTTCGTGCCCATTGTCTTCTTGGCGCAGTCCCGGAAGGGAGGAAGAGGTTCGGCCGAATCGGTGGGAGGAGGGGCGATGCTTTGGAGGGCGGATGGGGATGTGGGAGGGCAAGTTTAGTTGGTCTCCTCAGAGGAGAAGCGTCTGCCGTGAATCGATCGCCTCTGGCGAAGTCAATTATGCAAATTTTTGCATAACTACGTGGCGTGGCGCCTCTGGCGAGTACGCTACTTCGCCGTTAATTAGCGCGTTTCGGCTCCTCAGCGAGCCTCGACACGCGCCGAGCTGCGAGCGCGCTGCGGTGCGCGTGCGAGAAAGAAGGAAACAAGAGCGGAAATAAATACATAGGGCGAGTGGCGAAAAGAACACGCTGCCGCTGCTGCTGCCGCTGCCGCTCTCACAAGTCTCGGTTGGGCGACTGTCTCCCTCCCCTTTTGTTTCGCGCGGAGATCTTTGTTCACTCCTACTACAAGCCAGCGCGAGGTCGTGTGATAGTGAGCGGGGGAAGAGGGAGATGAGAGGAGGAAAGGGAGAAGGGAAGAGCGTTCGCCGAATTCACCCGCCATGCGCTTGACTGGAGGCGCGCTATTTGCCTCCTCACCAAGGGAAAAGCCGGCGCGAGCAAGCGCGCAGTGCAAATGACAAACGATACGCTGCACTCCGTGAGCTCGTAATGCGAAGTCATCTTTCATTTACGGCGGTGTGTGAGGCGCGAACGCAAACAAGAAAGGCTGATTTCCATTTGTCTCGGGCGCAGATTGCGACATTCGCGGGAGCGCGTGGTATATGGCCCGCTCCTGCGCAGCTCTGCCGCGTCTGGTGCCCTACATATATCCGCTTCGCGTGGATTCTAACTCCCCCCTGTTTTGTAGTCTTCCTTGCCTTCTTTTGTCGACATTTTTTAAGGGAAGAAGGAAGAGTGGCGGGCGGGGTGTTTTAAAAAGCTGCGACCTCGGGAAACAGACTGCGATAACGCTTCTCGTTCGGGGAGTTGTGAAAAATGTTAGCGTTCGTTAGCTAGGGCTGTGCGCGCGCGGCTGTGCATCTGCGGGCGGTGGTCGTGGTGACGCCGCGGGTTTTGCACAGCTCGGCCCGCTACGAACTGCTTTGTGCGCACTAATTTCTCCTTTCGAGTTCCCCCGTGGGCCTTCTAAAGCTTCGCGAGTTTCCGACGAGTTAAGCTAGGCGCCCTGGTAGGTCACGAGTGTGCGGAGAGACGCATACGCACTGTTTCTAGCGAGAATACGGATGTCTCCTTTTGATGTTCGTTCTGCGTCACTGTGCCGTTGTGTGATTACTCCTTAACGTGACAAAACCAGACGTGCCTAGTTAGGGCCCATCAGTGCCGATTCTGCATGGAATACTGTGGGAATATGATAATGGGGCGAGCCCTGTAAACAGTTAATACGAATTGAAAATTCTAGCCACGAGCTGTACGACGGCTCGGGCTGCGCATATTAAACTAGGCGAAAAAGTATTATGAATCTAAACGATTCTTTTTAAACGTAGCGTAACGTAACCAGTAATATGCGAACCATTTCGCTGTTGCAAGAAAAGAATCAAGCATGCTTACACTATTACTCGCACGCAAAGAAGTCTGTAGATTTTGAACAGTCATTACGAGCATGCAGTGAAGAACTATACCGCGATCAGTTGCTAATAAATGTGGAGAGAAAATCTTGGTTGTAGCAAAGAGCACTCCTAACACTGTGGAACAAATCAAGACATAAATGCAACATGCATTGATTGAGCGATAAGGTTCCAAGATAAAAAAAAAAAAGTCGAAAAAAATAACTGTGTACGATACGGCGCCATAGTGTAGTTATGACCACGTAACTAGACGAGCAGCTTCAAGTTAGATTGACTACCGGGTACTCTTTGAAGAGTGCTTCATAGATCCTTTTGTCAACGCTGTATGCGGGCGCAAATCGCACATAAAGGACATGTCTGCACGCCGTCATCTATAGAGGCTTTATTAACTCAGCGAAGGAAGTCATTAAAGCAGACCGCCTTGTGAAGTAGTTCCTGCCGAGCTATCGCGCACAAAAACACAATTATTAGGCCTCCGGGCGGGGTGGAATGGGATCATTAAAGAGCGCACCTTCTCCACCTCGCTGCCTAGGATGCTCTTCCGGCCGTAGCGCCACCACGGCAGGTGTGCTCAATTTCCGCCAACGCCTCAGTTCTTGGATGCAATGGCCGGCAGTCGAAGAACTTGAGCCATTTATGAATCTCTCGTTCATAGAGCAGATTCGGTTCTCAGTCCTCACTGAAAGAACGAATACCTCCATAACTCCTGCGCCAGTCATAGCCAGGAAGGAAAGAATGGGACGGTGCTGACGTAATGTGCATATGGGCTGCGCATTATTGGATGGCATTCGCACAACAGACAAAACAGTTATCGTCACCGCCCGTAGGCACACTCTTGGTTCTTACGACCTCTAGCTCTGTTTCTCTGCTGCTTTGGCGCTCTGCAGCTGTTTAGAACAGAAATTTTTTCTCTGCGAGATATTAAGAAAGCATAAAAACCCTCAACTGTTTGTGACATTACTTTATAGTAAAAACTGGTGTGAATTGGCATTTTCCTTGAATTTATGGCGATGCCTGCGTAGCCAAAAGAGCAGGGAACCCTAGGCAAGGATGTCGGCTATGAGCCTACTATAAGACCGGCCTGTTCGCTGTCGCTTTGTATTTGTATTTCATTCTGGGCTCTATTGTCTTCATTGGCTAATACCCGTTATATGAACCCATTCATTAGAACCCATCTATTTAGTTAAGAAACGAACACTGAAAACTTTCATATAACGTAACTCGTCGTTGTTTGCTTAGAAACATTTTGCTTTTGTTTCTCGTCAACTAGCTAGCTGACGAATAAAAGCGCTTCATGTGCACCAGCTCTGCTGTACCTCAGCTGCGATTACCCTGTCACGCTGTAACTCCAGTCAGCATATCCGGTTATTATGCCGTAAAAACCCACTATCTTCATACACATCCTCACTCGTGACGCCGTACTTTGTCTCTTCCTTTTATACCTTTTCTTTCCCTTCTTTCAGGGCGTAAAAAAACGAACAAAATCCTTTTCTGCATGACTAACCTCCACCGCCTTCGTTTTCCTGTCTCTCTCCCGCTCGCGAAGTAGTCGAAAACTGTTTTGTAAACCTGTTTTGGCCCTCGTAAAAATTGGTTCTCTCTTTCCCAACTGTTAACGCTGTACCTCGTCAGTGACTACGACAACATAGGCGCGTGAGCCTTCCAGGCGTCACCCGGAAAAAGAAACCGAACTTCGCCAACGCGTCCTCTTTATGTGCAAGGCATCTGTGACGTTTCGTCTTCACGAAAAACAAGGTCTATCCTTGTTGCATCGAGGTTCCTTCTTAGGTGACATTTACGAGCAGGTCGCGCGCGGGAGGAGATGTGGAACAGTTGCTATTTTGAAACCAGCTACTCGCACACGCAGCAGCGTCCCCGCAGGAGAGTAGCCCCAGGACAAGCAGAATCGGTCTCCATTGGTCGGAGGTCGTAAGCGTTCGGCGTACGAGCGGTCCGTATGTTTCGCTGTGGGACACACCTCTGTGCGTGGATGTTTTGCGTTCCACACTATCATGTACATGCCGATGAATTTGTTGCATTTAAACCATAAGCTAGGATTATCGCAAACGCGGCTCAGCGTGCCTAGCCTTGCGAATAAAAGCGCTACCGCTAGTCTCATACGGCACCATTCGTTTGCAAATGAATAAATAAATAAAAGGGGGAGGGGGAAAATGACTTTTTTAAAAAAGATTCGCCACAAAAAGGCTTTTAAATTTGTAGTTGTCTTTCAACCATCGCCACTACAAATCCTAAAGAACATACACTTTAGACAGCGTCAGTTTCATTTGCGAACTTTAATTCCGTCTTTCTCGTTTCCTTTTGACGCTTATAGGTATAATATGTCTCCGATTTTCTGTGTACATAATAAAGGGCTTTTCTTCTTTCTCAGACTTCTTTCTTTTTATAAGACAATTAACTTTTTACCATACACTGCGCTCTACACTGACAATGTACCATAGCGACCGGTTTTGTTTCCATGAGGCTGGGTACATCCTGGAGCGATCCCCCTCAGTACTCGATCTTCCTTAAGCCATGCTGCCTGTAAAGCGACGTCATGCGCCATACATGCATACTGCAATATTTTTTGCGCTATAAAGACTGAGTCATCCGGGGCAGCACTAAAGCCGCTAAGGACTGGGCGCATGCGCGGAGGCGCCAGTGCAGGAGGTTCCTCATTTTGGCCCAGCGCTAGCCCTGTTTTTAGGGTTAATTGGACGACTTCACCCCGGCCAGTGCGGCTGTCTGGAACGACCTCGGGCTCACCCAACTTCCACGAGCAGCGTAGGCTTCCTTTCCTAAAATAGTGATTATTACCGAGGTCGCGCGACGCACATGGCGCCCGGAGTCAAGGGCGCGAGTGCTTCTCCCTCTCGTTTTTTTGTTTTCCCCTCTTTTTCTCTCTGTATGCCTGATTGGGCCTATTTTTGACCGGTGCTTTCAGGTTTGACTGATGCGCATCCAGTCGCTCCCCGAGTCGCTTTGATGTGACCGGTCGGAGTTACTCTGCGCGTTGCTCGCGTTGTAAGACCTTCATTATTATTATTTTTTTGTTCCACACTGGCGGCGTATAGTCAAAACATGGGGGAATCTTGTCAGCTGAAGATGTTTGACAGATGTCCGCTTTTGATAGACCGTGCGTGGGTGACACGTTTTTACGAAGGCTTTGCCTGAATCTCATGAAAGGCTCTTGCAGGCCGCCCGTTGATCCGAGTATACAGCTATGGAAGGAAATCTTGGCCGCAATTTGCGAAAGCTTTTCTACTTTAACATTCTTTTTGCTTTATCCCCGCCTTCATCTCTGCAAGTTTCGGTGCTACTCTGAGTTTCACTCGGCCTCTTTAATTTTGCGCATAATTGCCAACTAGCAATTAAGGGCGCGTACCCTGTACTTCGAGCGAGCGACTGACTTAAGGTATTACATTGGGGATTTCTTCTTCCCTGTGTCAACTCCTTAGTACGCTCTCATTTGACGAAGTGCATCCACTGCGAGTGCGCATATCTGTGCATGAAATTGTGGGAAAGCATAGAGCTTTAGCTTAGCGGAGACGTATTCAAGTAGAAGCACGCCCGATAGCCGGTAATAGGGTGTACCTCTACCCAACTACATCTCAGTATGCTAAAACTCTCTAGCGAGGTTGCTGGTTCAGCCCGGGTTTCGGCAAAAACTTCCCCAGAAAAAAAAAAAAAAAAAAAAGGTCTCGACGTAAATGTCCCCAGAAAAAATGACCCCGGAAGAAAGGTTCACATACACACAAAAAATGCACATATTTGCGGAAATAAATGTACCCGAACGGGTGCACGTACCGCCTCGCCTCGATCCCAAGATTTATCATGGGGAATTCAGTGTCACTGACTTTTACTGATTGATGCGCTACATACCGTTTAATGGTTGTGGCTCGGACATTATGCCTTTTCGCAGTGCCCTTTGCAGTGCCTGCAAACATGTCAGGTGTTAGAGTTCAGGGGATAAATGGTGGTTACATGTATATATGCTCAAATTCAGCAAAGAATGCAATAACTGTGCAATTCTCAGTGGTGTGAATTCCAGAACAATTCCTTCTCTCGGGGCATTTTTTTTCCTAACGGCCACTTCCTCAAGGTCCTTTCCTTCTGGGGACATTTTTACCTAAACCCGTTCTGCCTAATCTACATTACTGCATGCTTGGACTTCACGCCATCAGACGCGACTTCCAGAATATGAAGCAGCATATCGAGGGTGCTTGCTTCAGTGTCCGACGACGAAGTGACCAACATCGCGTGCCATTTCTGTCATGATAAGCTGTCCTGTTGGTTCCTTGATCGCGGACAAAAATGCACTGGCGGCGGAAATTCACGCACACTTTGTGGAAGAATAATTCGTATTTTATTAATGATGCCACTGGCAAATATATTTATAATTTTAATAGTACATAAACATGTCATTTGGTGAAAACAATCTTACAATCTTAAAGCCCAAACCTGTCTGAAATCTTAGCATCATTTATAGATAAATAGCAAACAACAAATGTCCTGCTCGGTCTTCAATTTTCCGGGTTCGGTCGCACCTATAAGGCTGTACAGAGTGGGCTAGGCGCTCGTCAAGCAGTGCCGATGCCTGTGTATATGGGGTACCAGACCCAGGGCACGTAATCGGCTTCGCTCTTCTGACCCCCCTGAAGGAAAAGGGCTCTGGGGCTGGGGCTATGTACGGCGCGCAGCTGGGCTGCCCTCAGGGTGCGACCGCCTCCTGCATCTCAGAGGGAGCCCAGGACCGACTTTATCGGAGAAACGTCGTCGTCACCGCTCTTCCTTCCAGCTCCCAGGCCGAGCCCGTGGCCGAGGGGGTGGCGTCAGTCTCCCCCCCTCCTCTGATGCCCTTCATTGACCCGTGGCTTTCCTCAAGCGGCCGCCTGCTGGTGTAGTAAGGAGAAAGGGGAAAGGAAACCCGAGCAACTAACCGGGCACCGAGGCAGGCAGGCAACAACGATGCACTCGTGATTGAGGCTCGCCTGCGATTTCTCTTGCTCGCTCGCCCTTCGCTTCTCCGCCTCCTTGCGTCGAGGCTTCTGTCACTTTTCTTTGGCGATGCGCTTCTCTTCTCTTGTAGAGTCGCCACTGCATTCGAGTGTTTTATTTTTGGCTTTTTTCTTTACCCTGGACCTTCCGTCCTTCTTTTGTCATCTCCTAGACTCCCATGCCTGAAGTTGTTTCGCCTATTCGAGTTCTACAGTGTGCCCCCCTTCTAGTTGTACATACTCCTTCCCTCTTGTTCTTTCGTTCGACGGGTCTCTGACGCTGCCGCTTGTTTGCCAGCAAGTCCCTTGTTGGCTCTCGGATTCCCCTTTCCTATATATTTCTGTATTTCTCTCCTCTTCGTTTCTTGCGCTGCATTAAGAGATGCTGCAACCAGAAAAATAAAACCAAAACAAAGAGCCTTAAAGGGCCGTCCGTTACTAAGCCTCACGCGAGCGCTTCGTTCTTCCCCGGCGTGCCTTTGGAGGCCACGTGAAGAGGAAAGCGGAGGGGAGAGACTGAGCGAGGGCTAACGGCGGCAGCGACGACGGCTACTCTCCGAAATCTCCGCCCCAAACTCCATCTTTCGGCAGCGGGAGTCCGCGTGCTGTTGTTTCGTGGCTACGAGCCTACTGGTGCTGCCCTTCCTTTTTCGCGAAGAAGGCACTGATGAGAAATGCAGTGTACGCGTGAGTGCTGCCCGGGACGCCAGAGCCCGAGAAAAAGAGATGGCGCGCGAGAAAACAGAACGCCGTGCTCCTCAATAAGAACGGATGACGATTGGTGCTGGTCATAGTTGGATTTCTCTAGATCCAATGAGTCTCCTTCTTGTTTCTTTTTTTTTTTCTTTCATTTCTTACGAGAGTGCTTGCGTGAGTGCGTGCGCGTGTTGTCGATGGGACTTTTATTTTACTTATATTTTGTCGGACACGCCACTTCTCGTTGCCTGCAATTTGCACCCAGTTTCCCCTTTTGTTTCTTGGTCCTCGGGCGTCGGTTTTGCTTGCTTGAGTACGCGTGTGTGTTTTGTTCCAGTGCCGGCGCCGAAGGAAAGACACGCGCCTCCGCTGCTGCTCTGGTTTCCTCTTTGCGCAAGATAAGATGAGCCGAGAGTCCCGACGGCCCACCCAACTTATTTTAAGGGGGTGGGAAAAAGATTAGTGTATCGGCGGAGACGGCCGTGATTATCTCTCCCATATAGCCTGGACGCCCTGAGAAACTAACATTCTCGTCCCGCGTATTCTTTCTTGGGGGAAAGAAGTAAAGGAGTGTTACGAGAACAGAAATGAAAGCCTTCCTAATGCGATTTGTGATTTCCCTGGATATGGCGCAAATGTCGCTGGAAGGACTTGGCAATGTGTTGGAAGAACTTGGCGATGCCCGCTGAGACTGCACTAGACAAATAACGAAACGGACACATTAGATGCTGGCGTGCCTTTCGCTGTCCAATACTTGCGCAGCGCCTTAGAATCGCCGTTCGATAGCATACTACGTCCATGTCGATCACCGCTCACTTGACCTGCCATTTTTTTTTTTAAGTTACTCTTAAGACATGTTTGCGTATTCTCAAGGTCCTGATCGGAAATAACATTTGGAGTTCGTTTTCTTCTTTTATGTTAATGCAAAACTCGATGTTCTTAGGGCTCTCCAATAATGCTTAAATATTTTAATCATTATTAAATTGTGCTTGTTTTCGTTAATTGCTGGTACCCTGTCGTAAAAGCTGCTGACATGAGGCCTACAACACTACGTTCGTCGGATTTATCATGTCAGAAGTGTTACCTATCCTAGTACCGTAATAGCGGTAAAAAGAAAACAAAATCGCAATAGCATGCATCTATCTACATGATGACGGTTGCTTGTTTAGACACGCGCTATCCTCGTACTGTCCAAACAGAACGCAGGCAAGGTGTAGCTGTACGAGGTGGTCATTATAACTATTTGCAGAAACGCACAGAAACGGGGCACCACTGCCATTGCAGCGTGGTCGCATACACTTTCAGCTGCGCCACTCGCTCTCGTTTGTCCCTCAGGGGGAGCGTCGTGTCTAACGATCCGCCTCTGACTGGCGCAGGGGGCTCACGCATACATTACTGCTGCTCGGTACCGCGGCACGGAGTGGTCGTGTACACTCCTGGCAGACGCGCAATCCCCGAGCGGGAATGATCGCCAATTATTGAAACGTCCTCGGAGAGAGACGCCAAATGAGGCGGTAGCTACCGGACAAGCGTTACACATCCATATATACTCCTTTTTTTACCCACTCTACACCCCCGCACGATATACCAGCGCCCCCATGCGTCCATACTCCCGAAGCACGGCGACCTCTTTGGATCCCTTCGGCCTGCTGTCACCGGGGTTGCTGTGGGCGTGATGAATGCCTCTTCATAATGTTCCTTCCTTTCGTATATATTCGTCCAAAGAGCACTCACGCTTGTTACCGCCTATACCGTTCTTTTGCACTGACTTCGTGTCTATACGGTTGCTTAACTTCCGGTTTCTGCTTTTACTCTTTAAACACTTCATGCCGAGCTCTCATTCTCTCATCCGGGGCCTCGTGTCATATGCTGTGTCAGTATTGCTTTTGTGTGCCAGTCGGCCTTTCAGGCTTTCAGACGATATTTAACGGCTTACTCGAGAGCGCATTAGTCGAACGCCGACTGCCCTTGCAGTTCTTATTGTCAATTATGCGTGCCCTTTTAAACATGCTTATTTGACAGTGTAACGCATTTAGCATGCATAACGCTGACTCCGCATTTACTTTGGCCCCCAAAAAGGAAGAAAGCCTATGGCTGGAAACAAGGAGAGCGCTATTTAGAAAGCAGCGCCGAGTCGGGTTTCTCGTTACCCTAATGTGGCTAGTTAGTGCACTGGTTTGGTAACTAGGCTAAACAATTTCTTTTCCGTTCTCGACCCATCAACTCTCCCGAGCGAACCGACACAGGCTGTCCGAAGACTGTCAGGACGGGTCAAAACAACGTCCGGAACATCGCCGGCTTCGGCGACTACCAGACCGGCCCCGTCTCTTCCTTGTTCCCGCTGTACTTCCATATACTGCCTCTCTTCATAGCTGAAAGCCTATCGTCGTTATTGTCCCACGACGCGCATATGTAGTTTCTCATCTCGGTAATGAAGTTCTCCACTGGGTCAAGGCACCCTTTCGCTGCGCTCTCCTCCTTTCTCCGCGACCACCAGCGCCGGGCAAGCGGCCAATAAAGCCCAAGCACTCAGGCCGGCTCGGCCCGTCCCGAACGCTACCACAGCGGCGACGACCGAGGCCACGCTTCGATGGAGACCCGCGACGCTCTCATCCGTCGTCCTACAGCAGCGGCCGTCTCTCACACACAAGCCAGCCGCCAGCGCTGTCCATACGTTATGCACTGCAGTCCCTCTTCCCTATAGCTCCAAGAGCCCAGGGGCTTCTCCCCTCTTTGTTTTTTTACTTTTGTTGCTTACAGCTCTGTGCTGTGTTCGTACATCGTGACTGCTTTATACGAGCTCTGCGCGCAGCCCTCGCACCGCTTCCCTCCCCCTGAGCCCGGTCCGCCTCTTCTCCGCATCTTCGGTTCTGCTCTCTGCATATGATACCTTCTGTCGCCGCAGTTCTCTGACGTTGTGCGTTCCTCGGTGACTGAAGAATGCGGTCGGCTCGGGGCTTGCGGGCCGCGTGTGTTCCGTGTACTATAACGGAGCGATATTGGTATCGTCATGGAAACGCAATGTGCGCCGTGCTCCCAGCGCTATCGAAATATGGAAACGCTGGGGCCTGCTGTTCTCGCGCATAGAACCACGCGAGCCAATACACATACAAAGGACCTGCCTCTGGGTATCGTGCACTTCCGGGAAACTTTCGGTATGTGGCGAGGGGTAAATAAAAAAAAAACAGCAGAGACATATCGGCGCTGAAATTGAGGCCGACTTTTTGCGCTGAAAAGCATCTATGGGGCACGTATCTACGCGCTCTGCAGTTGCAACTCGCAGAGGATGTAGTAGCAGTTGGAGCTCTGAATTCAAATCCTGCAATTGTAAGGGCGACCATTTGCAATAGGCAGTGTTCTTCATGGTGTCAAAAGAGTACTGCTCATCTTTTTACTCAGTTCCCAGTTTATTCAGTTGTTTCTCATTCTTAACGTTGTTTCTGCTGGTGATGTTTAGGGATTACTTGCATTCGTGGCTTATTAATTTCATTGGACTAAAATTACGGGCTGGCCGCTAAAGGACACCCCTATAGCGGTTCATCCTTTCTCCTCAATTTTCTGTACACGAATTTCCATCGGTTTGAAATATTCGCTAATATATTCCCGCCCGCCAGTCAGCTTGCGGGTATCGTTGAAGGCTCACTGTCACTTGACAATTTTCCCAGGTATAAATTTGTATACGAAGCTATGAACATTGAAATTGTTACTGCGAGGCTTTGACTGTTGCATATAGGATGATAGTGGTTTTAGAAAGCGCTTGCCTCCAATGGAATTAGGCTGGTTCAGCTGTGAAAAGCGTTACGAACTTCTCTCTCAACTGAGCAGTGTCCTGAGAAAGTGCCTGACCAGCGCAACTTGCTCAAAACTCGACAAGACTGCTCTCATTCCCGACCATCTCTCGTTCTTGGCGTGCCCCGTGATCGGCTTTTCCACAAGCGTCGCCGATGTGAACTACGAAAGCGAACGAAAGCACTTCGTTCGAGGCTAGATAAGGAAGCGCTAAAAAGAGGACGCAAGTAGATGCGGCAGGCACCGACAAGCAATTGAACGACCGCACAAAAAAAAAAAAGAAAAAAAAGGAAGAGGAAGCGGTTTTGGCTTCGCACACAGAACGACGCCGCCGTCAGTCGGTTGTGGCCCTCCCGTCGGCAGTTCAAGTGAGGCGCGAAGATTTACAGCCGTTCGCGGGAGATGAGCTCGCCTACGGAACGACCCCCATCGTCGCGCCCCCCTACACTGGATCGCGCGTCGGCGGCTTGAGAGAGAACGGGTTGCCGCCGATTGACCCGGGAACAGTCGGCGGCAGCGCTAGCCACTGGGACTGCGCTATAAGTCCATGCGGACTAACCCCTTCCTCCTTCCTGCACACGCACCTTCGACCTCCCCGCCTCTCTCAGTTCCGCTATCTGCGGGAGAATGCGCTTTTATTGCCCGTCGAAATGCGCTCTCGCGTGCTCGATGAGCCGGTCGCTTGTTCCCCCAATGGTTTCTGGGCAGGCGCGAGCGGCAGTTCTGGTGCCCTCCTCTGCCCTGCTCCCTCTAACCCTTTTGCTCCCGTTCCTTTGTAGGGATAGCTTTTCCCTAGAAAGCGCCCTTCTTTCCGGACCACCCCGGTGCGTGGTCCGCGAGGGGGTTGAATTAGTCGCGCCGTTCGCTCGCTCGCTGGGTGCAGAAGCGCGTGGAAACGACGTGGAGGGGACGCCGCACAAACGGCGTTTTCGGTTCGTTTGACCCGGTGCGCGCCACTGGTCCAGCATTCTCTCCTTTCCCTTTGCCTCTTCCAGCGCGAGCGAAGCTCACCTCGACCGCCAGCCCAGTCTGGCCCCTCTCGACCATCCTCCCGCTCGTGCCCTTCCCGTTCGGTTAATTCGCGCTTGTATCTATCGACGGTGTGCTGGGCGGTGGCACTCCGCCTCACGACTACACTCGCCGCGGGAGTGCTCCCGAGAAAAGCGCTGCTTTTAGCATTGTTCTCTGCTGGCCTTCCTTCCTTTCTTATGCACCCTTACGCACATCACTGCTGGGCATGCTAATGCGCCGCATTTCTTTTGCTACGCTTTCATCGACGACCCTTTATTGGGCAATGGACTGGAATCGCAGGGAAACGCACAGCACTTCGGTTCACACTGTGAGCGCTGTAGAGAAAAGACAATATGTGCCATTTACTTTGTCTCTTTTGTTCTTTTTTCGTCGTCAATATTTCGAACGCGGGTTCTCCCCCATTGGAAGCTAATGGCGTCTTTTCTGGCATGAAATTCGACGTATCGTTCGCTCACAACGCCCGCGTTAGCTGCATATATTTATATTCAAGCTGAAGTCAGTGTCTGAAGTAAAACAGTCAACTTCTTCGTTTGGAATCCACATCGCATTTCCATTGCTTTTTCGAGAATCGATGTGGCATTTTGAAGATTGCACATGCCGCTTGGTTCTCACTTCTAATTGGGCAGAAGAGTCACCACGGCCGTTAATTCTTACCTGGCATTCACGAAAACGAAATAGTGTCTCGCGCATGCGCTTTCCATATTTGACCGGCATTTAATTTTACTTTTTTCTAACATATTTACCGGTCGTTGATGCTTTGTTTGCTTTGATCCAAAACGAAATCTCTAGTTCAGCGCTCATTAAACAAACAAAAAAAAAAATGAGCAAATGCACCTGACCTCTTCTTCGGTAAGTAAGCTAACAATAAGCTCTTGCTTCCTCCCTTCCATGATTGTAATGTTTTCTCTTGGCTTTCATTCTTCCCTTGTTTCCTTTACACATGACGAGCCTCGGGCCCCGCGAACTCGTTCGTTCATTATTATTCCTGACGGCTTCATCGAGCGCCCTAATTTACGCCCTGACGTTCGCTTCCCTTCTGAACGTCTTCAGGAAGAGAGAAAACGACCGGAGGAGGGAAATTCGGGTAAAGGGGAAAAGCGGGTGGGTGGGGAAATTGAGAGAGAAAGATGTTGCGCGGCATTTGCCTGCCGCGTTGATTAGAAGCGTATCCACGATCCCCGTCAAAGAGAGGAGCCCCGGAAACAGAGCGAAACAGAAAAACACCCCCAAGGAGATACGGTGGCGGCGCTAAGGCAAACGACCAGGACGAAGACGGCGCGGACCAAGAAGTCAATATTCAAATCTTATCGATTCCTTCGAAGATACACACATGCACACACATATAAGTGCAAAAGAGAGATAAAGAGAAAGCTCCTTACGGCACTTCTTGGTGGCAGCTCAGGAGCTTTCTTTACCTTGGCACCGCCGCAGAAGCAGGTTTCGGGAGTGTGGGAAGCGTGGGTAGGGAGTTGGGGGAGGAGTGGCATGAATAACTGAGGGCCCCACAGAGGGCGTACTATGCGTACGCGATCGTTCGCCCCGGCGGCACATCGCCGTAATGTTTTTCCTCGTAGCCCGCAAAACACACTGCCCGAAGAGAAGACGGAACCGCCAAGAACGACGAGTGTAGTACTATATGCGGATCGAGGGAAGTGTGTGTCGTCTCGGACCGCGGAACCCGCGAGAAGAAAGACACGCTCGTGCGCGTTCCTCGCACAGTGTTGTTGTTACGGCGCTCTTGTCGCCCCAAAAAGAGGGTGACGGCAGCGAAGACGACCAGAGGAGCGGGAACGAGAGGAGGCTCGGGGGAAGAAGGGAGCACACAAGTTTGCATAGACTCGGTATGCCGTCCGCGCGGCGGCGGCGGCATCGCATGCTCCGGTTTGGGTTGTGTTTTCTCCTCACACATATCTGCGGCGGTGGTTTCGTCCGTGCGAGGGCCCCTCCCCCACTTTTCGTCGTCGTTCGTCGGCGGCGGACGACGGCGGGGTCGCCTAGCGTTGCTTCGAGCGCCATGTATTATTCATCGTACGGAGGCGGCGTGCTGTGCTTTGTCGCCGCTCTCTTGCTTTTTCGCGGCGCCCAGATTGCGATTGAGAGGCGTGCGTGCTCGCGCGGGTGCGCGTGGTCGCCGGCCGAACTGTCAACAGAGCCCCGCCGTGACGTGTTTCTCGTTCTGGCGTGGCGAGCTGCCGCTTTCTTCGGGCCCGGCGTGAGGGAGGACGCTGTCTTTGCTCGGGTCGCCTCATAATGCACCTCTCCACCTCCTTCCGCATTTGTTTCTCTGCGTCCCTTTCCTTATCTTCTTTTCGTTCCATTTTCGCCGAGTCGGGCAAGCGTGTCTCGTATACGACTGCCCCCCTTGGTGCACTGCTGCCTTCAGCCCGTCGGGCCACGCCCTCTCACCCCCTCTTTCATTGGCCTGCCGTATAACTTTCTCCGCCGCTTTCAGGAGCCGAAGCTTGTTAAGGGCTTTTGTTTGTCTTTCTGGGTAGCCCAAATCATTTCTCGTTGACAGCTGAGGGTGTTCTAAAAGCGGTGGAAGTTGTTGGTTTTTATATTGTTTGGATGCGGGCGATGAAGACAGGGTGCGACCGCTCTCTTCTGGTAGCGTCTGCGTCGAGACGCTGTAAATCAGCTTTTGCCGGGCCTGAACGAGTCGGAATGCGCGAATGTCCCGGCGGCGGGCAACATTGTACGGAGCTTTGAGAGACGGGTAGCTTCACGGGGAACAGTACAGCTGGCAGGGACGCTGATGTGCGGCTGGCGAATTCTTGGTTGAACGATTTATTCTGCTGGGAGGGCGAGCAGTAAAAACAAAAGCAAAATGCATGAGTTGTTAGGTCGTATTCACGAAGTCGCCTTTTAACAGCAAGTTCGAACATCAGTGGTAGGTTATCATCGTAGAGAAAAGAACTAATGGCTTGGGTGGTTGGCACCAGGAATGATCACGTAAAAGCAGGATGAACCGCTTTCGTAAGAGTTAAGCTGGCATCGCTTGAATGCTATATTGATTACCAATGGGCGCGGAGCACATTTTGGAGCAGTATATGGCTATAGTTCGTTTGTTTCGTGATGCGGAAAAGACGAGGTTTAACCCTACCTAAATTTGGTTATAACGAGCGAAGGGACCCGCCATGGTGTTTGTTTGCGTGCTGCTTGCAAAATATAAGTTTGACGGGGTACTGTCACGGAAGCCGGTGTACCTGCTCAAGCGGGACCTATAGACGGCGCAGCTGCTGTGCGGAACAACCACTTTGCGGACACTCAAACGTTACACGATTTCTTTCTTCTTTTTTTTTTTTTTTTTTCACGCTCTGAACCTCCCTGGTTAGTGCTTTCGCTCAACTATGGCAGCGTGAGGCACTTCCCTAGCGAAAAAACCCTGAGTCACAATAACCTCATACAGATTTCTCATACTAAACTCGTATAGATCTCATATAATCTCGTACAAATATCATTCAGCGTATGAAAAATATATGAGATTGTATGAGATTTGTATGAGTTTAATATGAGAAATCTGTATGAGGTTATTGTGACTCATAGGGTTTTTTCGGTAGGGTTAACTAAACAACGCACACCTGCGAAGCAGTAGCATGCCGGCTTACCGCTCTAGCCTCATTTAACGTGTCCAGCATTTCCTTTACTACAGCCACATTCAAAGCAGTAAAGCCAGCTTGACGAATAAAAAAAAAAAATGAGGTCTAGTTTCAACTCGCTGCTCTTCTTAGCACTCAACGGGACGTAGATTGGAGGTGACGTACTGGAGCTTATAAAATCGCGGTATTCCTCGCTTTTATCACAATAAAACTTTTAACACCTTTTTAGGTCCCAAAAGGGTGCCGAGGGTCGCAGGGCTAACACCCTAAGTGAAAAACAGTGAGGAAGAGGTAAGACAAGATGGCCAACCTACAGGGTGTTTCAGTTGGCTACCCTGCGTTGTGTAAAATGAATGGGGTGCATATAGGAAAAAAAAAAGAAAAACAGAAGTGCATCCTGAAGGCCACAGACCGTTGGAGCAGTGTACCGGAGAATTGTAAGGGCTGACACTCGCTTCTGCCTCAACCGAATACAGCACCCGCTTTTCGACGTCAAAGGACGCAGAGAAAGATGTTAATCAGTGGGACTCAGCTCACAGGGTGTTAGCCGTGGGTTAACGTTACACCGTTAAAAATGTAAATATTATTTAGAGTAGCATATTTCCTCGTTTCTGTAAATTCAGGTGCATATTTGAATTTTTGATGCTCTCTTTAGCGCTAAGGGCGTCGTCCAACCGGCCACTTGCTTCGTGAATTTCGACAGCAGGCCATTTTCGGAGAATTTAAGTTGAGTCTCTGGCAGGAAAACATCTCCAGAATTTTTGGATGTTCCTTTGCGTCGTACGCAGCGCGTGTCTCGACTCACGGCTGTGAATCAACATTACGAAGATGTGTTCAATCAATTCGCACCTCTCATAATATCGCTAGCATATTTTGTTTCTTTCCCTCTAATATATTTCCCTTTCTTTCCCTCTGCACATACCCTAGGGCATGCTAGAGAGCCAGGGGACCATCACTCAGGCTGACCTTTCTGCCTACTTTTGTAAATATATACATATCTGCCCTTCTCTCCATTCGGAACGTGTTCTTGGTGTTCACTAACGAAAATCTAGCGGTAAAATTGATTTAAAACTGACACCGAGCTCACTGATGCGTATTGAAAGTCGGTATTCATGCGTGAAAGAGATCTGTGACAGCACCTTAGCCAAACAGGTATTTTTTCCCTCCCTTTCACTCATTTTTCTGTTACCGCACGATTCGAAGACAAATGCACAGCCGCGTCGACTGAAAGTGCGGGAAAGTAAAGCCTCAGGTAAGGAATGAAACGTGATTCGCCGCCCAGAGTGAGAGAAAAAAACAGTCGGAGCCCGCGTAGGACCATCGCCACGCATCTTCATCTGCGAAGTGAAGCTGCACCTTCTGTGCATTTTCCCGACCCGTGTCTAGCGAAGGGGAGCAGATGACGTATTAGCGCTTTCCAAAAGGCGCACGCCGCCTGTTTCCACCCAGTCTACGAAATGGCTGCAGTTCGTCCTGTCTTATACCTCGTCGGGCTCAGTGCCATTTACTCACACCCCCTAGGAGCCCCTGGTCTGCTTGCCGAGTATTCGTCTTCATCCCTCGCTGCCACAGCGCCCCCTTCGGCGATCGTTCACGGCTCTTGAGAGTTGGGGTTTCCCTCGGCTTCTTTGTTAGGTGGCGTGCGTCATCTTTTATCTTGCTGTTCGCGCCGAGCTTCAGCTACTTTACCGGTCTGCTGGCCGCCGGGATTTTTAAGGGCACTGTTCTTTGCTTAGAGTTTGGTTCCGTGAAATATAGCAGGAAATAGCGTCGTTCCGCGGATGAACATAGCTCACTGACTTGGACACGCTAAACAAACTCGCCGTCTGGGTTTGGTATAACCAAGCTATATAATAATATCTGACGCTCAGCTACCGTGTTTGCCTTCCATGTGGAAGAGTGCGAGGTACAGCATCCCAGTTCAGTTCGTAACATCATATCGAACTTGGTTTGTGCGCGAATTGCTTACTGCTAAATCAGACTAATGTATTCGTCTAGTTCAAACGTAAGATCTGTAATAATTCCTGTCGCCAGGCAGTCTTTTTTTTTTTTTTTACCCTTGCCGTCCTGTCACACCGTGTATTGAGGAAAGAAATGTCGCGCCTTCTTTTCAAGTCTCCTTCGTGATGTCATAGAAGTGCATCTTTCCGAAATCGTGATTGCAAACTGATCAGTGGTCGCGTTCATCAGCCCAAGTGCAGAATCAATTAGTTTTCCAGATAGGCCACTTACGACACGCTGTTATATTGCTTGGCCGCATCATATCAAGCGGAGGGCAGATCTGCGACAATAGCGGAGTGGACTGCAGTGGATGGGCCGAGCAGGGAACTGCATAGGGCCTAGAGGGGAGAGGAGATCAAGGAAGCTATCGGAGACAGAATGGCCTCTGCTAGCGGACGCTGCTGATTGGCAGCTAGTTGAACCTGAAGCGAGCGGATGACATTGGAAATTTAGTTTTTAATAGTTATGATGATGATTTTTTGCAAAAAATGGTGACTGTGACAGTATATTGAAAATTAAGTCCGTCAGACATTGCTTCTCTAACCAGATACATGTGTATTTTCTTTCTTACCACTGCGACCTTGTCAAGATGTAGAGCATCCACGTAGAAAACTATAGATGAAGATGACAATACCTTTTATATATGTCATCCTTCAGATCTTTAAAATCAAGCCTGCAGCGTTACGACGCGACTCCATTGTCAGTTTTTTTTTTTTTTTTTTCCTCCAGAAACTCTGCGCAATCGTCTCACTATTTTCCGCACGTCTTCCGGCAACGCTGACCGAAGAGAAGGAGAGCCTTCTCGAAGAACCGATTTTCCGGTTCACTTTCCGCGCCTTTTTGTCGGGCCTGCGTGCGGAAACCGTCCGCTTCCTGTCTAAATGAAATCAGCAACCGTTGTCGGAGGCGAAAATCGAAGCGCTTCCACTCTCCACCTCCAGGAAGGGCTAGCCTCGGGCCCAAGCTTCGGCTCCGGCTTCGGCCGCATTCTTGGGTAGAAGAAAAGGTGCGCAGCGCCCAGCAGATCCGAAACGGTATACTACTATATACTGGCTGAGAGAGTGCATGAACCTCGGGTGCTGCTTCTGCGCTTCCCCCGTGTCTGTCAGTTCGGCTCGTCTCTTTTATGTCTGATATTTTCTCCCTTACCTCGTCTCTCAATCTTTCCTTCTCCTATTCTTCTTCAGCTTGCCCTGCTTCTGTGTATTCTGTCCTTCGAGCGAATCCGGAGAAGCGGCATGAGTGGGCCAGCCAGAGGATAAATAGAGTCAAGGCAACGAGTGACAAAGCAAGCCTGCTGCTGCTTCGAGTGCGAGCAAGCCCGGGGTCGGCAAGGCGCTCGCGCACCCGCCTGTGAAAATCGCGGGCTGGCGAGGAGATGGACGAAGGCACTTCTCACCCTCTGCCCGGTGGAGGAGCTCGAAGGGAGCAGCTTTCCTTCGGCGCCTCGTTTCGCGAGTGTGCGTGTGTTTCCCAGTGAAACACTCTCCTCGCTGCGCCGGGGTGCCGACGGCTAGCGAGTAAGCGCGGAACGCAGAGTGTGGAAATGGCCGTATATATAGTGCGGGGCTCCTACCCGGGGCCGGAGCGCAACCAACTCCCTCCCTCTCTACGTGTGTATGTCGGCATTTCTTCCAGCGCCTCGACTGACGTCAGCTGGCAGTAATTTCGTCAACGCTATATACGCGAACGTTGCGAGCCAGCGCGCTGCGCGTTTTTCTCAGTCGAGGCACTCCGCGTCGACTCGGCGGTCGGCAAAGTGGAGAAGCGCGGCGCCGTAGGAGGAGGCCTCAGTTGTGAAGCTCGCACGTGCGGCCGCTCGGCGTCGGCGCCGAAATACTGCGTGGCCGTTATAGTTCGCGAGGTCGGATTTATGACGCTGAGCCCGCTTCTCTTTCCTTGCTCCCACTCTTTCTTCTTTTTTTCTTTTTTTTTTTTTTTCATCTTGTACCGTCGGTGAGCTGGCGGCTAGCCTAAGCATTTCTTTTTGTTTGCTCGTACCCGTTACGTCGTAATTTGTGCTCTATTAAATAAGCGTTGGACGATCTGTTCTCTCTCGCTATGTCTCTCGGTTCCCTTGTATCGTTTCCTGTTCTGTGCCTCCTGTATATGCTCTGTTGTGTTTCTCCTGTATCTTTCCAACTGCGCAAACGCTAAAATATATTTCCTTCGCACCTTGTAGGAAAGAAGCGATGGTTTACCTTTACTAGCATTAGCACCCGTGATATAATAAAATAATTCTTTCTGTTTTGTGCCGTGCGCAGTTCAATATACACAGAAAAACATAACAGGTGAATTCTATCAGATAATCGAATTGCTAGTGCAATGTTTATTTTCATGTGTGCATGCACGTGTGTATGTATGTAAATTGTGAATGTGCAGGTGCGGACGTAAGTAAACGGAGAACGCTGTTTCGATTAAATTAAAATCACGCCTTTTGCACCACTAACAAAAAAAAAAACAAAAAAAAAACATTTGTCCAAGTGAAAGGACTCTGCCATCTACTACCAGTTCGCATATACCATTACTGCTAGTTTAAAGTACGCAAAGCTTGAACATTTTTGGAAGGAAATAGCGTGCTCTGTTTACTGTTCTCCCCATCGGTACATGTTTTGATACTCAGTTATCTTCATCGCCAGCTTTATTATACGCCCTCTGAGAGACAGAGGCTTCTCCCATAACCTCCAGTAAATCTGCAACGCCGTTATGAAGATACCCATATTCTTGTTTAGGCACGTCGTTTAATCGTGGCTTTTTGTGTTCTACATATGCTGCCAAGTATTAGCGAACGTTCTTGCCGTATAGATCACAGAACAGCAATTTCTTTGGAGCGGCAGATCCGGGCTTTCTGTCGCATGCGGCGAATGGTGACACTGAATGTCGCCACTTGTAGCACTCTCAGTCGTCGAATTATTTCGGCGGCAGCTCATTAGCATGCTCCGGGAACATTCATCGCATGCGCCCCCCTTCTCTTCTTGAAAGACGCCAAGGTGCCTGAAAGGCGCCGCCTTTCAAAGTAAGGTTGCTATCCCGGCTTTTCGCCGCTGTCGCCGAACTGAGCGCTTCGCTTGAATTCTCTCCAGCCTATCTGAAAGCGCTCTTTGGCAGCTGGCGTCGTTTTCGCGGGCGAGACTAATCTTAATCATCCATTTTTCTTGTCGCTACTTTGAGCGACCTGACCCTGCTCATCGCCACTCCAGCCCAGCTCTTCTTACTTTGTTCTTTTTTTTTTTTCCTTTTCAATCTATCCGGTGACTTATCCGGCTTGTCAAACGGATGCAAGGAGAAAATAATAAAACGGTCGTTTCCTTCCTGCTTTTCAGTCGGCACTATAGATCGTTGCTACCGATCTTAGACACCGTGTCAGCGAATGGAAATGCATTTGGGATGGAAGCTCAATTAGAACATTTATTGAAAGGAGACGTACTTTTCCTGGTACATGAAACCGTGAAGCCTCAGGTGTATAGTTTTAGCCGCGCACTGTCCTATGCGCTTTCAACAAAATGAAACGTTGCGTTGTTTCTTGGAAATTGCGTTTCTGTATTCTCAGTTTCTTTTGAGGACGTGTAAGTTCCTGACTGTCGAAATGCCTTTAATGACTGGAACTAAATTTCTGTATTCTACGTTTGTCCAAGAAGTTTTCGTTACTTCAATGTCGCAGGACTTGCCGGCCATACCGATGATGCACCCAAGAAAGAGATATCATAGGCTAAAGAATTTTCGTTTTCTTTCATGCAGCCGTCGGGGTGGAGCGCTAGCTCATTAAGGCAACGCAAAGTTTCTCTCAGCGCAAAGATTTACCACCGAAGCGCAAGCATGCGCAATGATCCGGAAGCAGGAGACGAACTACTTTTTTTGTGCGTCTCAGCCTGGAGTGCTTTCTCACATCGAGATGTTAATTGATTTGGCATTTCACAGAATGTTTACGCTGGCTCAAGCATGGCTGTTAACGGCACCGCACACGACGCATGTTACGAAAGATCAACAAAGCCTCAACCGTTCTGACGTTAGACAGGGGTCAAGCCGGATAATAGACAGAAACTAGGTCGGTAAGTTAATGGCGCTTGACGGTGCGTCGTGCATAGCTCTAGTAAACGATAGCGAGACTGGCGGCTGCTGCAGAGCCAGAGTTACGAGAAGAGCGTGACGGAAGGACACGAAGGATGTGGGGTAAGCACAGTGGGGTGAGATGGCCACGCAGGGGTCAAGCATGTTGGTGCGCGCATAGCGTTGCTCGTTTTCTGGCTCATTTCACCTGGACGAATCTTTTGTGCAGGCATTGCCTTCTTGCTGAGATGCATTTCCGATAGAGGAAGTGTCAGGGGAGGGGGTGGAAGAGAAGAGAGGAACGGCCACGGTGGGTGGGTTTGGCGATCCTTATCCCACAAAAGGCGGCATCGACGAGCCGTGTGTCCCGAGCACTTGTGTTCGGCGGCGGCCTGGCTCTCTGCGTGTCCGCGGCCCGGGACGCTCTGGGCAAAAGCAAGGCCCGACGGATGCATTAGGAAAAAAGTTTTCGGACACGAAGTGCATTAGTTGGGACCACCGAGCGGAGGTAGCTGGGCGACGCTTTCATCGCTCTTCCTTTCTCCGTCCCTTTTCCTCCTTGACCGTTCTTTTCCACTACTGATTTCTATGCATCTGGTTTATTTCGTCCCCGCCTTCTCCCCTTCATGTCTGTTTCTCCTGGCAACTTGCGCATATGGCTGTAGCTTGCTTTCGGCGTATACGTTAACTTTCACGTGTTTTTGTCACTGGGTGCTGTTTTGCTATTTTTAGCGTTCTCGCTGCGTGCTCTTCTTCCCTGGCTCGGCCCATTCAGCGCGGTTCGTTCGATACGTCGAGCTCGGACCCCCGGCACTCTTTGTGGCCGGCGAGTGTCCGGACGTCCGTGCGCCGTGGCATACAGAGCGTGTGAGGTATTGAACCCTCCCCACGCTCCAATGGGATGTTTGTTTCCTTCTGCTGTTGGTGTTAGCGCTGGTGCGGGGACCTTCTGGCCACCGATAATGTCTCCGTCCGGCTTTTGCCCTCATGAGTGTGCCGCTCTGCACACGCAGTCTTCCTCTCTAGCTCTGGACGTCGTGCACAGTGCACTGATCAAAGCTGGGAGGCAATAGAAAAGAGGCAGGGGGAGGGGGGGGGGGGGAGAACTTGAGAGCTCATTTCGTTAAGTTGGCTTCTTCACTGTGCCTTAATATGGCGTCGCAGTAATAGCTGAAACGAACAAAGTTCTGAGAACGCTTGCTACTGCTCCAAATATGAGCGGGCTTTGTCACAAGTACTGCGCTGGCATATTATCCGTACCATGAAACACACGAACTCCAACTCGGTTTCAGTAATTTCCTCCCCACCATTACTATGACCTGGAACGTCGAGGTGAAGCCAGATGCGCCAAAATTCAAGTCGACAACTGCGTGGACATTGGCCTTCGATTAGCTTTAGGTTTTCCTGGTCCGGAGCGATAACCACTTTAGCCCTGGGAAGCCTACAGGCGCAAGCATACCATACTAAAGCTTACGTGCTTTTTAAGTGAACAGAGCACCTTTCTGATGCATCGCACAAGCCTAAAGCATGAACTTCCGTTCATGGACTACGGCGGCGGGTTAGTTAGTGTAACGTAACAGGAACAGCGCGAACATAGGACGGTGAAGTTGACGACATAGGTGCTATGTCATGCTCTTTTTCATACTGACTCTGCATGTGCCGCTGTTTTTGTCGTAGATGTGCGTTAACTGTGGCTTTCCTGCATAGCGACTGTAATTCAGGTGGCCCTTAAATAGCTCGGCAGTTCCAGGATGACTGTTATGCCTGGGGATGGCTCAGTTACGCGTAAATCATTTCCGCCGAGTGTAATCTTTCTCATGTATTTACCACGCGGACCATTGTTTTCTCGACATGTTTTATATAATATATAATTATACCGTAAAAATGGTAAAAAAAAAAGTAAGCTTCGCACAGCGTTGCAAGATCAAAAGCATTGTACGCATAAAAGCTTAGCCTGTGTAAAAATTTCATACTCACCTTAACCACATTTAGAAGCTCGTCGTTTGCTGTGACGTTAACAAAAATCTCTGGCCGTAGCCATCAGGATCCAACTTTAAAATACATGCTCAGTCGAGCACGTTAGTGTTAATAACTGCAGTTGCTGCGATGCCAGCGAGTCACATTCTGAGCTCTATCGAATAAATGTAACGCAAGTCTTTCAGGGAACACTGCTGCGAACTTGCGTTCTTGTCGTACACCGCCGATAAAATACGAGACATGATGTTCGCATGCTTCCCCTACATGCCTAATGCAGTCTCTCCATGTCTCGCTTGCGGACAGGTCCCTGCGTACTAAATCTCGCGGCACACGACAACCTGTCGGCGGACGCTCCAAACACGGGCGACTACTAGGACGACGAGCAGGGTTAAAACGTTCATTAAGAAACTCATTGTTTCCACGAATGAAGCAGGTCTGGACTCTTCTCTTTCCTCTCCATCCCTGTCCTGGCGTGCGCAACACAGATCGGGTTTTGCGCTCACGGTGGTGCTAATTTACCTGTTGGCGGCAAATTCACTCTTGGCAAGCGCGCGAGTGCGCAGCGGAGCTCCCGTTGCGGTCCCCGTCGGCCGCCACCGCTGTTGTACGTCGCGTGTATCGTGATTTGATTTCGGCTCCGATTCCTGCGTCGTTAACAACGTGCGCGGCAGCAAACTGGGCTTTCACTTTGCCTTCGGCGTGTTCTTTTTGTTTGTTTGTTTCAATTCGAGCCCCAACCGGAAGAGATTTGTGGCGCGTTGGAAAATAGGGGCTTAGTTGCCCAGGACTAACAGGCCTCGTTAGCCGATGCCGCGGCTGCCAATGACTTTAATCGAGTTCACCGCTTTCGATGCGCTCTTTTTTTAAACGAGATGCTGTTTGACAGGGGCTAACTGTGTTCAGGACAAGGGGCTCGGAGACTGGCTGAGAATAAGCTTGTGGTTGGCTTAACAAGGCTAGTGTCTGATGACTTACATTGTGCATTTTGGGTTCCGTGGCCACGTGTTCGTATTACCGTAGCTCGATTACGTTATGTCGGAACTGCCAGTGATTTGTTTAATAGAAAGGAGTAAGGCCTTTCTCTCTGAACGCGTTCACGGCGGTTCGCAAGGCACTAGTCTTGCTTGTCGCGTAACTAAGTGAACGTAATGAACATAGTCTAGTAGTACTAAGTTAGAACTAGGTTAGAACTGGCAAACATTGCAAAATTGACTGTAATACGATCGGTTTCAATCTGTAACAAACATTAATTTTCCTGAGCCGTGGTCATAGAGTTAATTACTGACTTCATGTCGCGTGTCCCCTAGTGCAGATTTGTGTTGCGTCTTTTAACAGCTACATAATTAACTTCATGATTCATAACGTCCCCCTTAGAAGTTGGCTGTTTAGCGTGAATATTAGTCTTCCAAGGTTATTCTTACAGACAGCAATCACACAACCGTTTCGTTCAAATTCGATTGATTTCTTCTTCCGTTTGATTGGTTTTCAATTCGGTTTGCAATTACGCTATTCGTATTTTATAAGGGACCGAAGCTAGCCCCCTTGTATTTGCACACCTGTAGTGTAAAGTAAACGGGACTACGGGCTGTAGAGCGTTAGACCTGGTCACCGCGTAGAAGGGCCCAAAACTCGCGACGACGGTGGTATGGCTGGTTCTGGCGTCATCGATTTAGCTTCAGCGTGGACTCAGAGTGGACATTGATCAGCTAGCATCGGCGTCGTCGCTTAGCTGCGCTATCTCAAACGACCGGGCGAACATTATGACACCCATACGCGCTTCGGTGCACTTTATTATAAGTTACTTTTGCTTTTCCTATTCCTGAAACTAGGCGCATAAATCAATGGCACTTGACGCTTCTCTTTTCGACCAACTCCCTGTCTTTTCGCATGGACATTTTGGTTTTCTTATCTGTCTCAGAGTTGGGAGAGCTAGCAGGTGGAGAGCCATGACCAAACCGCCAGTCCGCTGGTTGCCTAAAAAGCGTGAGTGACAGAATGGCGTTTAAATGGCAGAGAAGGAAAGAAGAAGGGAGGGCGGATAGGATGAAAAAGGGGAGGGGAATGCGTGTGCGGAGAATGCATGCTATGATTCTGGGCAACCCTGCGTTGGCCCCAAGATGTGTCCCCCGAGGCGACTTTCCGGAGCGGAGCGGCAGAGGCGTTTCTTGGGCTTGCCAGGGCGGGAGAAGGAAGGTCCCAACGCAACATCTTTACTGCCGCACTGACAATTTAAACGGCCCGGCAACCGAGCGTGGCGCGTCCATAAGGCAGATAAGGCGCCTCCGCCTGACGAATGGTGTCACATCAAGAACGCTCGGGGGCCTCCTCTTTCGCCTAAAACGCCACTGCGGCGGTCAGGACTTAGTTCATCTTTTGGGTGATTTGCTCAATTCTGGAGACTTTTTGTTTTGTTGTTGATGCAATTTAAAGGGTCGATCATTCCCTTTGCTTTCATCTTTTTCTTCAAATTTCAGTGTTTTTTACTTGTTTTCTATGTGGGGTATTTCTGCAGAGTCACTGAGGCATTAATATCTCCTCTTCGTAGTGGGGAGTGATGGGGGCAGAGAAGGGGGTACGATGTGAGAAGGGCAAGTTGCGCTGCGTGTCAAGGAGGGCCGCGGCGAAATGCTTATAGACCGTTATAAGCGGCTTAAGTGGAAGTCCCCTTCCGGGGAATCGGGTCGATCACACGCATATAAGCTCCAAGTCGCGTCGATTAGAAGAGCGAGAGGGTGCAGCTCGGAATTTAGAAGCGGTTTTCTCGTGTCCTGTAGCAGTTTGGTGCTAGTCCAGAGGCATATTGTAGTACTGGTGTTACTTTATGTTTAAGCAGTGTTAATTACTAAGCGAAGAACAGCTCTTCGAGGAGAATAGGCACAAGGTTACAAGCGAGTTGGTTGGGGGGGGGGGGGGGGGGCGGAGGGGTCGAAAGAAGCAGAACTATACAGTTGTAAAATACCTGACGAAAGAAATGTGCTGTACACGGTAACATATTATTTTCATTTGCTAGACTGAACATCGTACTAGAGATGCAATTTTGTAACACGTTAAACATTTTTCTTTTTTAGGTGGGGTGCCAGGGCGCCTGCGGCTAACATCTGGCCATCCGGTAAGTTACGGCGGTTCTGGAATTTTGAGAGTAAAACTATTTGCATGCATGCCACTGTTTCTAGCCTACCATACTCTGGTAGGTCTACTGGAATTTAACAGCGGCAGGATAACTGCTGATAAATTTGAAGTCATTTCAGGTGGGAATTACGTCCTCATTCGCTCATGAGGAACAATAATGCAACGACATACGGTTGAGCAACATCTAGGCATTGAGATTGCTAGGTATTAGTTCCTTGCATTTGGCGAAACCCTTTCAACTTAGTACTCGTGTCTTATCAAGATTTTGGATGAAAAAAAAAACATAACTAAAAAAATATTAGTTATGGTTTAACTCTGGTTAATCCTAATTGAATTGCGATAGCAATGGCGGAAGCTTCTTTTGCCTGCTACATTATTCCCCTATCACGCCCTATCAGTGTAACGTGCTACATTTCTGGGGACACTTAAACTCCTCCGTTAAGAGTATGACGCGAGAGCGCAAGCTACCAGCCCACATATAAATGAGAGGGGTTCAGTGCTGCTGAACGGAATGTGGAGCGAAAGCATTAGCTGCCGGTGACCGAGCGTTCGTCTTCTTCTTCTTCTTCTTTGCTACACGACAGCTCGAAACCTGGCGCAGTATTGCTATCGCAATAAAAGTAACTCGTGGTTGGTTGGTTGGTTCATAGGAAGGGAAAGGCGCAGTATCTGTCACGCTTGCTCTGTGGACACCTGAACCGCGCCGTAAGGGAAGGGATGAGGGTGGGAGCGAAAGGGGATAGAGAGAAAGAGGAGCCGTAGTGGATGGCTACGGAGTAATTTCGACCACCTGGTTCTTGACGAATTTTTGGGAAAAGGAAGGCGCCATATACTTCGGGTGGACACCATGGAATCGTGGACACCCACACGTTATTTGTAAAGGTTACTTGAAGGCCAACCGTGGCGACCGGCCGTGAGCTAAGCGACGCCTTGAAACCAGGCGCAGTATTTCTATCGCAAAAAAAAAAAAGAAAGGTTATACCATACTTGCGGAACCACTACTGAAACCAAGAGCACTTTCCTGTAAAGGTGGTTTTGTTGCATAAGTGGCGCATATGCAGTGAAGCACGCTTTTCGTTATCGTGTTGCCAAGTAGCGCGCTCGTGTGCCATTCGCGGCATCCTGTTTCGGCTTCGTGTGAACCGGAAGCGGACGGCATGTACTGCGAGCCTTTACGCTACCAACGCTTGCACTTTCTTGCCCTACCCCCCCCCCCCCTTCCCCCCCCTCCCGCACTTAACCACGCGTTGTGTGATTTACGACGAAATGAGCGCATAAGCGCCGCCATTGATCAGTCGCTTGTGTTCGGCAGCGCGCAGTTCACTCTGTGCAGCCTCTCTCTCTCTCTCTCTCGCTGTAAACAGAATGTTTCCCTCAATTCGACCGTCAATGCGCCATTCTAGCACTACCAGTTCGCGCTATAGGCGTCTTCTTACTCTCTCTACATCACTAGGGCACCAACGCTCCCCTCTGTGTCTCGTCCGCGTGCTCCGTGCGGTAGTGCGCCGGTCTTCGTCTTCGAAACCCGGCGGGAAAGTGCCAAGGGCTTCGAAAATGGTCGACCGCGCCCCGGGCGCGTTTACGGCGAGTGGGTAAGCGGCTCTGCTCGCCCGCAGTCTCCGCTCGCAGCAGCCCTCTTTGAAGCCGACGCGAAAGGAGAGGGTGGAAGGAAGGGGGAGGTCTCGGCACATTCGCAGCTGGGCCGCTTCCCACGCCATATCCCGCGCGCTTACACTGCCTTTCTTTAGCCGGCACTGGCGAGACTCCGCTTGCCTGCCACCGCTGTCGTCGTGGTCGTCCGTCTCGGTCTTTACAGCGCGAGATCGAATGCGTAAACAAAGGTATCTCTTCTTCTTTCTCGTACGACCTATCTCCCGTCGGCGGTATACCCGAGTAACGCCCCTGCCGAACAAGAGTGGTCCTTGGAAACATTTGTTTCTGAACGACGGCTGCTTCTCTCCCGCAGAGTCGTGGGTGTATCGGCGTATCTAAACATACAGCTTCTGCCATTTGTGCTGCCTGCGTCTTTCCCTCGGGGTTTTTGTTTGTTTGTTTGTTTTACCGTGTCTTTCATTCCTTTAATTAGTCCATCCTGTCTTTCTACCTTTACTTTTCTTGTAGAAGCTTAATTATAGCTTCGGCGAAGCTGGCTGAAAAAAGGAGGAGGGAAGAAAAAGGTGGAAGTGCCTTCAGGTAGCTTATTCCCTCGCGTCTTCGCTAATTAGCAGTAAAATGAACCCTGGTGGATTAGTTCCGGGTGCTGTAAAACGCCGCGCCGATAATGCAGAGTATTCCTAGAGCCAGAAAACTTATCCGGCGCCAACTTGAGGGTGTAAACAGACTTCCGCGTGACTATTTAAACTCGGGCAGAAAAGCTTCCGACTGTTTTTGCAATCCGGAGCCCGAAATGGCTGAACGGTATCCAGGAAACAACCACACATTGCCTCTGTAATGATGGGCTAAGGATAGCATCGCTTTTACGGTTCTAGACTACCGACACATAATTCTTTCTTTTTTATTTTGTCTGCCTTCTCATCCCCTTTGCTTTCTTTACGTAAAGCACGGTACGTCCGGATTACTTTCTCTTATCTTTCATCCCTCAAAAAATATATACTGCTCAGCTTCAGAATATATTCCATCCTACAACATATTAACCGTCATATGGCGATACAGACCTGCTTTATTCAGTGTATTGCTTTATTTATTTATTGCGAGCTGCATTCATAGTGTCTGCTCCTGAAACTATTACTTTTTTATTTTATTCGTCTGTCGGCACATCATAAACGCCGTGAAGTCCGCGGCTAATTATTTATTCCATTCCAGATTAGCAGCTGAGTTGTATTTACTTTTACTCACACCAATTAGGCGGTGCTAACTATTCGATGTCAGCCTAGCATCAACGTTCTTCTCAGCTACCGATTTATATTTAAAAGCGGCGGACATAAAATCAATAGCGCGTAAGCTTATTTCCTCTTTCATCTTTCAAACTTTCTGCCATGCAGATGCCTGCATCCATGAACGCATATAACATGAACGCATGGTGCATTCTGATTCTAGTATGTGCGTACATGCGCGCTCTCGTTAATAAATTTTTCGTGCTTTTCATGCAGTTCCTCTATGAATAATAATTATTCACTAACGATGCTCTCAAGCGCGCTAATCGCACGCGCACAGTCAGTAACAAATGCATGTGTAGTGTTAGAATTTAGCTGCCATGGAAGCACCAGAAATTAAAGTCTGAAATTGTGTCCCTGCTTTCATATCGCGCGATTTATCTTTTATCTGAGCTATTTATTACTGAATGATCGCAACCAGGCCAGATAATTAAGCTCTTTCAATAAAGATGCCCTGCTCGAAAGCTGATTGATGCATGTGGGTATTTTTAGGTGCTAGAGAAGCTTTTTGAATGCGAGCCATGGTAGTAGACATTGCTAAAGCAGCAAAAGTCTTTCACAAGCTTTGCATTGCAATATATTCGAATGAACACTGATCCTCGCCGCCCTTCGGACACAGCGTCAGAGCATTGCGTCTCTCCTCAGCTGAATGCCTTCGTGAACACTAACTGGAGATCGCGGAAGTGTATTTTCTGTGGTATTTGCTTTACTGGAGTCCCAGCGCTTGTGATGTTCCACGCACTTTCGTTTACCATCCAGATATATGTGCCCCCCCCCCCCCCCACACACACATACACACACACTTGAAGACTTGTGGGACATGCATTTTCGGATAAGTTGCTCGTTTATTGCTTCCTTAAATCCTTGGGTATTGAATTTAGAAGTAACTGACTTCGAGCAAGGTTACACCCATGCGCCTGTTACTGTTACTATTCCTACTGCAATCAACACCGTAGCTCTCATTTTTGTCATCATTAATCCCCCTGTTAACGTCGCTCCAACTAAACGACTACGTATCACCGTTTCCCTTGCACGTCGGCACATACTAGAAAAGCCATCGATGGGTTTGCGGGGCAGAGGGAGAGAAACGCTGTTGCTAGCACATCGTTCGCCTTCGTGCACCTCAGAGTGGGCAGCACACGACGACGTGAAAACACTTTACCTTAACTCGCAGTCATTTAAAAAGGGAAAGAGCTAAAAAAAGAGTGGGAGGGACGTGTTCGTCTACGAGGACCTCGGTTCGCGCTCGGCCTCTCCGGCAGCAGAAAGACAACCGGAGTCGAACAAGAGGAGCGACAGCGGGTCGGTGGAGCGGAAACACTCGAAGCCCTCGGGGTTTTCCTGGAGCGCTGGGAGACGGGCAGGTAATTACGCGGAGGGGGCCTTCAACTCGGAGCGCAAATTAAATTGCCGCTAAAGACGCGTCCAAGGGGGACCACGAAGGCTGAAGTGAATGGAACGGGGAGAAAAAGGGGACACGACTGTGAAAGGACGCACACACACTCCGTGCACCGGTGCTGTGCAGAGTGCGTGGCTTTTGGCCAAGCTCTCTCGATTCCCGCGCACTATAGAAACGGGGTCTTTTGACCACCGCTCGAACCCTTCCTTGCCCTTACGAATTCGTTCGCTTCGTCTCTTTCGTCTTGTAGGGGTTCGCGAAAACAGCGGGTACGTTTCCTGCTGTGGTTTGCTGACGCTTTGGCGGGGAAAAAATATCTACGCTTTTTTGTTCTCAATGAATGGATAGACGGATAGAATGGATCATCGCCTGTCGACTGACGATGGCTGTTACTGAAGAGATTTTATGATCTTTCTGCCTGAAAACACAAATCGTAATCAAGGTGTCTTGATCTCTGGTTATTTTTGGAGGTTGACAGACTGAGGCACGGCCGCCTGTGAATTAAACACTGCATTAATAAACTCACCTTACACCTTTTATTTTTCGGCTATCTGCATTCAAGTATAGACCCCTTAAAGTACCAGGTTTTAAATGTGAACCTTACGCGCTCTTTCGCCACTCATGTGACCGAACACGAACCACGATCACAAGCGAGTACGACGTCATTTCAGCGAATGCGATTGATGGCTCCTGTCAAGTAATATCGTTATGTCATAGCGCTGTAATGCCGTTTCGATTTACGCTAAACTCACCGAAGACGCGACCAACTTTGAAAAAAATCTCCCTGTATTACATACATTTGCGGATTTTATCAGCCCCTGCTGCGGATGAGCTGTGACGTAAATATTGTCTATGTCGAAGACCAAAAAAAAAAAAAAAAAGAAAAAGCACCTGCGATGTGGTTTGAATGTTGGTGTGTCTATCTCTGAGGCTATTTCGTTGAGAACTCGCGGCTGAACTTCTTCATGCCGTGGTCGCAATTTCAATTGGGAACATCTGACGCTTTTCATTTGTTAAGTGCAATAATACTTCTCGCCGTCAAGTTCAGCAATTCGATTTTTATTACTTTTGTAAACTTAACGCACGACCTGTGCGATGTGTAATTTAGCGATAATTTGTTTAACAATAATCTGCTTATCACGCATTGCTCTTTGAATAGCTCATTCTAAAAAGGACCTAATGCTCATGCAGACTGAACGTAGGATGGGACGATCACAGAGCTGCTTTTATCGTTCGGAAATACGCAAGCTGGCTTTACGGTAATCCCCATATTTTGTACGTCGACATGGAAAGCATTACGCTTACATCCCCTTACACAGCGCCTGCATGCATTTTTCTTCGCTGTGCCATTTCATTGCTTAATCTGGGCAAAGAAAAAGATCCAGTAAGCGTAAAGAAGCAGTTCCGCTGTCTGATTTCGCTCACAGTAGCGCGTAAGGCGCGTATGTATCGCAATGTTTTCTTATGTGCAAATACTCCGTCGCAACTCTGTCTCCTTTCACGCACCTACGAAGGGAGTGTCGCCCCACCAAGCACTGTCACAGCTATAGAACCCTATTTCGGGCAATTCTCTTTCGCTGTGCTCGCTTCTATAGCAGCGCAGTTCTATAATTCAAGTTGCGAAATCCAGTGCACCGCTTACGCTCGGTCGCTTTGCTGTACCGTGTCTCCCGTTTACTTTATCTTTCTCTCTCTCTGTCTCCTTGCTTTTTTTTTTCTTTTTTTTTCATGATCTTTCTCAGCTCTCTCGCCCAGGTCGGGACAGCGCTCAGCAGCAGCGCACTTTGCGCACAACCGAGGCGCGGCCGGTCAGGCGGGCGCAACGGGACCTCGTCTGCCTGCCGTGTGTTTGCCTTAAAATGCGAGCGGCGGCGGGCGGCGCGGAATTCCCCAGCGCTCATGGCGGCACGCTTGGGCTCACTCGAGCGCTTCCGAATCCGATTTGTCTGCGGAAAAACGGGCTTCGCGACGCGAGCGGGTACCGCTACTCAGCCGCCACTGGCGCTTCGAGGTGGTGGGCTGCTACTGCCGCCGGCCACGGTGCCACAGCTCTGCGCTAGCGCTGCTTCTCTCAATTACCTCCCCGTCGTCGACCGCCGCAGCATATCGCCAGTATGCGTGCGTGCGTGTGCGTGTGCGTGCGTGTGCGTGTGCGTGTGCGTGTGTGTGTGTGTGTGTGTGTGTGTGTGTGTGTGTGTGTGTGTGTGTGTGTGTGTGTGTGTGTGTGTGTGTGTGTGTGTGTGTGTGTGTGTGTGTGTGTGTGTGTGTGTGTGCGTGCGTGCGTGCGTGCGTGCGTGCGTGCGTGCGTGCGTGCGTGCGTGCGTGCGTGCGTGCGTGCGTGCGTGCGTGCGTGCGCGTGTGTGTGTGTGTGTGTGTGTGTGTGTGTGTGTGTGTGTGTGTGTGTGTGTGTGTGTGTGTGTGTGTGTGTGTGTGTGTGTGTGTGTGTGTGTGTGTGTGTGTGTGTGTGTGTGTGTGTGTGTGTGTGTGTGTGTGTGTGTGTGTGTGTGTGTGTGTGTGTGTGTGTGTGTGTGTGTGTGTGTGTGTGTGTGTGTGTGTGTGTGTGTGTGTGTGTGTGTGTGTGTGTGTGTGTGTGTGTGTGTGTGTGTGTGTGTGTGTGTGTGTGTGTGTGTGTGTGTGTGTGTGTGTGTGTGTGTGTGTGTGTGTGTGTGTGTGTGTGTGTGTGTGTGTGTGTGTGTGTGTGTGTGTGTGTGTGTGTGTGTGTGTGTGTGTGTGTGTGTGTGTGTGTGTGTGTGTGTGTGTGTGTGTGTGTGTGTGTGTGTGTGTGTGTGTGTGTGTGTGTGTGTGTGTGTGTGTGTGTGTGTGTGTGTGTGTGTGTGTGTGTGTGTGTGTGTGTGTGTGTGTGTGTGTGTGTGTGTGTGTGTGTGTGTGTGTGTGTGTGTGTGTGTGTGTGTGTGTGTGTGTGTGTGTGTCACAGAAAACGATCCAGGGTAGAACAAGAGAAAGAGGATGGCTACACGGTATATGGAAGGGAGCACTGAGGAAGCGTTGAGGGGGAGCCTCAGATCGCAAGCCGAGCCAACGTTTCGACAAGGGGACTTGTCTTCAACTGGGCAGCATGATAGTGACTGCCTGTGCAGCGCGATCATTATCGCGAGTGATGATCATGCTCCCTGAGGTACCCCCTCAAACACTTGTTCAGTGCTCTTTCACAGAAAAAGAGAAAGAAATGTGTTCGGATAATTGTGCATGTCGGCAATTTTATTTTTCTTGTGTGTGTCAATAAAATAATGCTATTATTATTGCTAGTAGTAGGAGTAGTGGCACTTTTGGTGGCAATAGTATAACTTTCTCAGTCTGTCGTGTGTGCATGCGTCTGAATACGTGTCTGCGCGCTGTCTTCCCGGCAACACGTGGAGACGTGCACTTCCGCCGACGTGCTTCCGCAAGTATTGTTGAAGGTGGTTCTCTGGTGACGCATGCGAACACGCGATGCGGACCTCCATACTAGGTTTCCTTCTTCCTTTACCACCGTACCCTTCTTGGCTTGTTACTCTCAGTTTGAGTCGATTGCTGTATATTTCTCTGGAAGTACAGGTCTACGCCAACTACGGAAACTACGCCAAAAATGCACCGTTGTGGTAAAGAAATATGAAATCAACTGGTCTGGCTTGGTTCTGCTTGATGCTACAGGGCACTGATCTCTTTTTTTTTTTCTATTTTCCCCACCATTTTCGCGACCGTTATAATTTTTGTGCATCAAGTAAACGCTGAAGCATTTAAGAAAGCGTTTAAATCATTTTGCATCCAGTACAAAAGGGTCGTAACCTATCTGATCTTTTTCGTTTGTGCGCGCATCGACTCCGCTTTTAATGAGTGATACAGATATCTAAACATTCACTTCTTTCGCTCTCTTTCTATCTCTGTGTATCGCCATCTTCACGTAATGCGCCGTTAAAAATGATTCATCTATTCAATGCAGCAGGTGGAGACGTCTGTCCCGTTTTCATCGATATCTGCAAGACGTAGAAAATAAACAACAAGGAAGCGAAGGAAACGCAGCGGCTGCTGAAGGCTCCCGCAGTTTTAAATGTTTCCAGGAATAGAACCCACTGAAGCGGCGCCCGTCATATTCATTGGAGGGAGAAGCAGAACCTACAGTAAAGAAGACACATGCCACGTGGCAGGGGCACAGATACCACGCTGCAGGATACGTGCGCGTGCCACACAACGCAATGCGCGAGAACAGTTGCGCACACGGCGTTCAGAACATAACGTATCGTAAAGTACCATAATGCCCCCCCCCCCCCCCCCCCCCCCATATCACGCGCGTCTTCACTACGCAGCGTCATTGCTGAATAATCTAAAGCCGTGCGCAGTTTAAAAGATAGTGCACAGTATACAGTAGAGGTATAACTAATTTTGTCCTAATAATTAATAAAATACGTTTTCTGGCGAGCGAGTGTGCTTAATTTTGTTTTTTCGGGCATAGGAAAGGACGCGTCATTGCGCCCGACAGGCATTTCGTGAGCATTTCATGATATAGTTCTGTTATATGTGGCAGCCTCCCCCTCCCCGAAAAAAGAATGTAAAGCGGCACTGCTTATTAGTTATTATGAACGATCATTCGCGATGAATAAATATCTTCGCATAATAACAAATAAAGGGAAAGAAAAAAATACAGAATAAAGAGAGGAAAAATTGAATGGAAAGACAAGAAAAACTATCCTTTACAGGCGCGTGTTCAAACCGCATCCAATTCGGATCGAAGCTTCTTTGAAGGTTATCTTCGTTGAAGAAAAGAGGCAAAAACACCCTGTGATACCGATGTACGTATACTGAGTCAGAAACGAGCAGGAAACAGTCTTCTTCGTGCAGGCGAGAATAGAGGATAAGTGAGGCAAGGGAGGAAAAGATTCAGTGCCGCAAAGCAGGTTACCGCGGAGAGGAAGAGACGACCTGAGTGTCCATCGAGCGCGGTTGGTTGGTGTTAGATGGAGATGGGAAGACAAGGTTAAGAGAATAAGGTGGTCAGCGAGAGAAAGGGAGGGATGGAGGTCCATGAGAAGGAAGTGTCCGGGATGGCTGCAACGGAGTAGTAACAACAAAACACAGTGGCGGCAGCGGCGGTGGTTCCGGCGATTTCCGCTCCTGGGGGGACAGTTCTCGGGACAGCAGAAAAGAAAGAGAAGACGCGTAACGGCAGCTCAATTCTTCCTCGCCGCTGCTCTGGCTGCCGAATTTCCACCGACCTGATCGGACGGCCAGGAGCGAAACTGCTTAATCGACATGTCCTTCGAAGAGGATCACCCAGCCGAAAAAGAAACAAAAAGGAAGGCGAGAAACAGAACAATATATATAGATATAGATATATTGAAGACAGAGTGAATAGACCGCTAGAGATAGAAGAGAAGGGAAAAAAGGTAGACCGTTTATTAGCCTGTTCTATACTTGTTTCACGCTGACCAACCTCCCCTATTGTGCAACTCAACTCATTCGTTCTCACTTTCTTGTACTTTCTCTGCGGGATCGAAGTTGCTTTTCGACCACGCGTTTAGTCGGCCGTTCTCGTCTAGAAACGGCGTGCATTCCAACGTGTGGGATTGCCTCGTTGCGAGATACTGCTGAAGCGCTAGTGCGAAACCTAACGGATGATCGGCCCGAGAGACCGAAAACGAGGCACCTCGCTATACCCAGACACACTCCAAGCAGTCGCCACGCACTTGCTGCCGCCACCTTTCCATTGCTCGCTGCACATTGCGAGGCTCGCTTTTCGCCGCGCTGTTGGGTCTGCTGGACTATACAGATCGAAACGCCAGGGGTTTGGCTTTCGCGTTCGTTGACTCTTTGTAGCAAGAGGCGCAGTGTGATGTAACTTGGCAAGTTAGGACGTCGTCTTTTCTGGTTAACCCGCCTTAGTCTTGGCACACCGCTCCCACTCCTGATGCGTTACGTTAGGGCCGAGTTGCTTCACTTGAGGAAAAAAACGAGCTGTGTGTGTGTGTGTGTGTGTGTGTGTGTGTGTGTGTGTGTGTGTGTGTGTGTGTGTGTGTGTGTGTGTGTGTGTGTGTGTGTGTGTGTGTGTGTGTGTGTGTGTGTGTGTGTGTGTGTGTGTGTGTGTGTGTGTGTGTGTGTGTGTGTGTGTGTGTGTGTGTGTGTGTGTGTGTGTGTGTGTGTGTGTGTGTGTGTGTGTGTGTGTGTGTGTGTGTGTGTGTGTGTGTGTGTGTGTGTGCGCGTGCGTGCGTGCGCGCCTGTGTGTGTGTGTTTTCTGTTTTCTGTCTCTAGTTTTTTTCTTACTGCGTCTTGCATTCGGTCCGGCGTGGCTTCGGAAATAAATGCGATACCGCGAGCGCAGTGTATACCCACGATCTCGCGTGATCAATACGTTCTTGGTTTAGCGTTTGTCCAGGTGTGCACGAACTGCAATCGCAGCAGCAGGAAAGGTATCAACATTTTATACGCTCGGTACAAGCGGATACGCGCGCAAAAAAAAAAACAAAAAAAAAAAATCAAAGGGAGGATTTTCACTGACAGTTGGCGATCTGTTTCTCGTTGCAATCGCAACTCTTTCCATTATCGCCGCGAATGACAAGAGCCGAAAGTTCGGGAAGGAAAACAACAACAAAAGAGCACGTGTTACATGAAAACATAATGATTTATCTGTGCCAAGTGGGCAAGGGTAGAAGACTGATAGCGCAGGCTAAATTCATGATGATACGCGACTCTTGTTGACGTGCGTACAAAACCAATAGGATGGGCGTTGGCGCTGTACTTGCCAACCTATATACTTTATTAATTTCATTGGACGTCAGCGCGAGCTTTTCCCGTGGTAGAATCACAGAGCTTCGAGTATCCATTTCTGTACTTAATATTCACCAGGTGGGTGGTCACTTTTTCGTAGATTGTAGCTGTGCTTCGGCCTATTTGTGGCGCAGAGCGCGCGCTCTGCGTAAAGGGGTGCGCGCGCAATAAGAAGTAATGAGTTAGAGCACGTTGGTGCTCTTGTGGACCTGCCATTTTATTGTACATTAATAACAAAACACCATCCTCGCTTCAGAAAACGTATTCAATACATACACAATGGCATACAATCGCTACTGACGGCTGCATAGTAAACTAAACGCCAAGCTGCCGCAGAACATGCGCATTAATTATTTCTCCTGACATTTCGACCCAGTGTATATATGCACGCTGACTGTCCTTTTCTATATTATCGTTCATTTTTATTGTGCAGTCTAGTAGCAGATATCACAAGTCCATGGCCACGGTTGAGTTACGCGTCCATTACTAACTTCGGTGGTCCGCGCAACGATCGTTTGAACCATTAACCTGGGGTTATACATATTCATTGCAGACTCATCCGGGAGAAAGGTTGGTTACGACGTGCTTGTCATATGCTGGCTCTTTCACATACTACGTCTAACCTATTGTTGGGCAGAGCAAATGAATTTGCTGATTCGCGATGTAAGGCAAGAAAAAGAACTGATCATCATAATCATAATTGCTGTACATGATAAGCTGGTGCACAGAAGCGTTCCGAAATGACTTCGCGCCCATTATACCTTACTAAAGTACATTTCGGTACTAGTAATGTTATCTCAGCCATTTTGCATATAACCGCACTGAAAATGTGGAAGGAACCAGATTGCACTGAAGACTGCTATGTAATATCCAAATAACGAGAGTCCTCAACTCAGTCAGTTCAGCGCAAAATGAAACGTAATCGACGAATCACTTTAGACTTTAGAAGCGAAGTTGCCGTCTATGGTCAGCTACCTAGAACGTAACGTGGCTAGTCAAGTCGTCTCTACGACTAACCTACTTTCTTTACAATTGAGCAAGTTGTGTCGCTCGACAAGCCGGAGAAGTTTACAACGTAACGCTTCCTCCACACGCCCGCTGAAGCCCCGGTTAAGCTAAGAAGCTTGGCCATTTCCCGTCGATGCAGCTCGTTTGCCCCCAGAAGCCATTTTCAGTCAACGTTGGCCTCATTTACGCACTGACTTGGCTTGGCTTCGAGCTCCAGTACTTTTCGCTGCTACGCGACAATTGATACAAACAGGGGAGCAGCCGCTCTACTTCAAATTTGCTCTGCAAATGCCTCGTCCATCTAGCCCCGCAGCTCCATGCTAACCTTTTCCGTTCCGAAGTTATACAACGCTTGTCAATTGTTTTCCTTTTTTCCGTTTGTTGTTAGCTTCTTGCACTTCCTGACACGCCTAGTCGCTTAAACCCGTTTATTTTGGGGAGAAGGCTTCTGGAAGTGCGGGCTTGTAGGCATCACTGGTTCCCTTTTCCCCTTATTCCTTTCCCTCCTTGCTCGGTGTCTTTCTTTTTTCTCTCATCCCCTTATTCCTGGAAACGACTTTCGTGCTCGGCAAGGCCGAAGCCTGCCAGCGTGCTGCAAAGCCTCCACGAGCACTGCACTCTCCGTTCGTGTGTGTGTGCGTGTGTATGAGCGTGTATGTGTGTGTCTGTGTATGTACGTGTGCGCGTGAGGGTTCTGGGAGAGAAGTGACTGGAAAGTGAGGAGACATAGTGAGAGAGGAGGGGAGAGACAGAGAACGCTTACGTCGGTCTTCTCCCTTTACACTGCAGAGCAGAGCCAGACGGCGCAGCCGCTTGGATAAAGAAGAACGAGCCGGAAAAACTCGGGGGCTGGATAAATAAAGATTGAAGCCGGAAACACGATTGCCGAAATGAAATGAGGTGTTTCGTTTCTTGTGTGCTTTGCTGCTTTTCTCTAGCCTCGAATCCTCGATTGTACTTGATAGTGTTCGTTTCTGTAGACGTATTTTGGATCATTCCGCCTTTTGAAACGATAACCAGGGAATGTTGGCGCAGGCGGGCATAGGAGAAAGAAAAGAAGAAAGAAAAGGGCAGAATGAAGAAGGAAATCTTGGGAGTGCAAGGAACGCTCCTATAGGCGAACGGGTAGAGAGCTTAGGGAGAAAACCCGAATGCGAGCCTATGCAGCT